>NW_026577905.1:326334-652668 GCF_029407905.1 Bubalus kerabau
GGCACTGCCACCCCCGTGCATCGTCCGCAAAGACCCGCGGGTTCCACACACTGCTCGACGGGGGGCCTGAGACCCCCCTGAGCAACTCGAGAGGCCAGCGGGGTTCCCTTCCTCAGACAAGACGAGGCCTGACTCTCCTGTCCCAACTCTGCAGGGACCCTGCGGTCGCAGTCCGAAACGGAGAGGAAGCCTGAGGTTCCTGCCTCCCCTCGAGGTGAGGCCCTCTTCCGTTGCGCCAGACCCAGCGGAGTCCCGAGGGGCCCCGCCACCTCCACAGGATCCCTCGCCTCTCAGAGGAACCCTGGGAAGTTCCCTAAGGTCCCCGGCAGAAGGCGAGGGAAACGAGGGTTTCCCGCCGCCCCCCGAGAAAGACCTCGAGAGTCCTTCTTCAATGCGTCTCGAGGCCCTAGTCCCCTCCCGTGACTCGAGAGCCATGACGCGCTCCCCCTCGCCACGCGCATGGAGACCTGACTTCCCTGGCGCCGCACGAGAGGCTCCCTGAGATCCTCGTCGTGCCTCGGGAGAAAACCCCCATGGGCGCCGCAGCTCGAGGAAACCCCTGAGACGCCCCCGTCCTCGCCAGCTGAGGGCCTTCTTTTCCTGCATGGCCTGGAGAGCAATCCCGGGTCCTCTCTCCAAACGGAAGAGGAGGCTGGACTCCCTTGAGGCCGCTCAGGGGGCTCCAAGAGACCCGCGTCGCGACTCGAGAGGAGAGCGGAGTCCTTGGCTTCCCCTCGAGACGAGGCCTGACTCCCCGGGGGAGCCTGGAATGCAACCCCGAGATCCCTGCCTTCCCTGGAGAGGAATATTAGGTCCCGGACACACGCCTAGGTGAGGTCTCTTCGGCCCTGCAGTGACTCGAGCGCAACCCCCAGCTTTCCCTCGCAACCCGAGGGGAAGATTGGGCTTCCCAGTGCCAACCCCAGGGGAAGGCTGAGATCCCCGTCGTAACTCGAGAATGCCGCCGCAACTCGAGAAAAACCACGTGGTTCCCACCTCTTGGCAAGATGAGGCCCTTGCCCGCGACGGCGTCTCAAGGGAAGTCCCCTGTTCCGCCCTGAAGGGCGAAACGGTCCCTGACAGCCTTCCTGCGACCCCCAAAAGTCCCCCGACACGCCGGGGTCCCCCAAGGGGAACACCGAGGGTCCCGGCTCCGCTTCCTCTGAGCCCCTTCTCCCCTCCTGATCGCGACAGGAGAGGCGATTCCCCTGCGTGGTCTGGAAGGGGTTCCCGACCTTCCCGGCGCCCCTCAGGATGAGGCCGGTCTCACGAGGAAATTCGAGACGAGCCACGTGGGTGGGGCCACATGCCGAACGCCCCCGATTCCCCGGTCCGCTCTTGAGAAGGACCCGAGGCCCGGACCCCTCTTCGAAGGCAACCCTGTGGGTGAAGGCACAACACGAAGGGGCACTGCCACCCCCGTGCATCGTCCGCAAAGACCCGCGGGTTCCACACACAGCTCGACGGGGGGCCTGAGACCCCCCTGAGAAACTCGAGAGGCCAGCGGGGTTCCCTTCCTCAGACAAGACGAGGCCTGACTCTCCTGTCCCAACTCTGCAGGGACCCTGCGGTCGCAGTCCGAAACGGAGAGGAAGCCTGAGGTTCCTGCCTCCCCTCGAGGTGAGGCCCTCTTCCGTTGCGCCAGACCCAGCGGAGTCCCGAGGGGCCCCGCCACCTCCACAGGATCCCTCGCCTCTCAGAGGCACCCTGGGAAGTTCCCTAAGTTCCCCGGCAGAAGGCGAGGGAAACGAGGGTTTCCCGCCGCCCCCCGACAAAGACCTCGAGAGTCCTTCTTCAACGCGTCTCGAGGCCCTAGTCCCCTCCCGTGACTCGAGAGCCAGGACGCGCTCCCCCTCGCCACGCGCATGGAGACCTGACTTCCCTGGCGCCGCACGAGAGGCTCCCTGAGATCCTCGTCGTGCCTCGGGAGAAAACCCCCACGGGCGCCGCAGCTCGAGGAAACCCCTGAGACGCCCCCGTCCTCGCCAGCTGAGGGCCTTCTTTTCCTGCATGGCCTGGAGAGCAATCCCGGGTCCTCTCTCCAAACGGAAGAGGAGGCTGGACTCCCTTGAGGCCGCTCAGGGGGCTCCAAGAGACCCGCGTCGCGACTCGAGAGGAGAGCGGAGTCCTTGGCTTCCCCTCGAGACGAGGCCTGACTCCCCGGGGGAGCCTGGAATGCAACCCCGCGATCCCTGCCTTCCCTGGAGAGGAATATTAGGTCCCGGACACACGCCTAGGTGAGGTCTCTTCGGCCCTGCAGAGACTCGAGCGCAACCCCCAGCTGTCCCTCGCAGCCCGAGGGGAAGATTGGGCTTCCCAGGGCCAACCCAATGGGAAGGCTGAGATCCCCGTCCTAACTCGAGAATGCCGCCGCAACTCGAGAAAAACCACGTGGTTCCCACCTCTTGGCAAGATGAGGCCCTTGCCCGCGACGGCGTCTCAAGGGAAGTCCCCTGTTCCGCCCTGAAGGGCGAAACGGTCCCTGACAGCCTTCCCTCGACCCCCAAGAGTCGCCCAACACGCCGGGTTCCCCCGAGGGGAACACCGACGGTCCCGGCACCGCTTCCTCTGAGCCCCTTCTCCCCTCCTGATCGCGACAGGAGAGTCGATTCCCCTGCGTGGTCTGGAAGGGGTTCCCGGCCTTCCCGGCGCACCTCAGCATGAGGCCGGTCCCACGAAGAAATTCGAGACGAGCCACGTGGGTGGTGCCACAGGCCGAAAGCCCCCTATTCCCTGGTCCGCTCTTGAGAAGTTCCCGAGGCCCGGATCCCTCTTCGAAGGCAAGCCTGTGGGTGAAGGCACAACACGAAGGGGCACTGCCACCCCCAGGCATCGTCCGCAAAGACCCGCGGGTTCCACACACAGCTCGACGGGGGGCCTGAGATCCCCCTGAGCAACTCGAGAGGCCAGCGGGGTTCCCTTCCTCAGACAAGACGAGGCCTGACTCTCCTGTCCCAACTCTGCAGGGACCCTGCGGTCAGAGTCCGAAACGGAGAGGAATCCTGAGGTTCCTGTCTCCCCTCGAGGTGAGGCCCTCTTCCATTGCACCAAACCCAGATGAGTCGCGAGAGGCCCCTCCCAACTCCACAGTATCCCTGAATTCTCAGAGGCACCTTGAGAATCTACCTGAGGTCACCGGCTCAAGTCCAGGGAACCCAGGGTTTCCTGCTGCGACCCGAGAAAGACCTTGAGAGTCCTTCGGCGCGTCTTGAGGCCCGATTCCCCTACCATGACTCGAGAGCAAAGACCCGCTCCCCATCGCCATGCGCATGGAGACCTGATTTCCCTGACTCCTGAAGAGAGTCTCCCTGAGCTCCCCGTCGTACCTCTTCGGAAACCCCATTCAGGCACCGCAGCTCGAGAAAACCCACGATACGCCCCCGTCATCACGAGATGAGGGACTTGTTTCCTGCCTGGCATGGAAAGCAAAACCGAGTCCTCTCTCCAGACTCCACAGGAGGCTTGACTCTCTTTAGGCCTCTCAGTTGGCTCCAAGAGATACCTGTCAGGACCTGAAGGGAGAGCAGAGTCCTTTGCTTCCCCTCGAGACGAGGCCTGACTCCCCGTGTGAGTCTGGAATGCAACCCCAAGTTCCTGTCACACCTGGAGAGGAAAACTCGGGCCTGGACACAAGCCTAGATGAGGTCTATTTTGCACTGCAGTTACTAGAGAGCAATCGCCAGCTCTCCCTCGCAAATCGAATTGAAGATTGGACTTCCCTGGGCCAATACAATTGGAAGCCTGAATTCGACATCATAACTCGAGAATCCCGCCGAAACTCGAGAAAATCCACGTGGTTCCCCCATCAGAGCTAGATGAGGCCCTTGCCCGCTACAGCGACTCAAGTGAAGTCCCACTTTCTGTCTTGAAGTGCGAAACGGTACTTGGCACCCTTGATGCAATCTCAAAATTCCCCGACATACCGGTCTCACTCGAAAGGAACACCGAGGTTCCCGGAACCACTTCATTTGAGCTCCTTCTCCCCTCGTGATCGCGACAGGAGTGTCGATTCCCCTGCTATGTCTGGAAGGGGTTCCCGACCTTTCCAGCGAGCCTAAGGATGAGGCAGGTCTCACGAGAAAATTCGAGACATAGCCTCGTGGGTGGGGCCACAAGCCGAAAGACCCCGATTTCCCGGTCTGCTCTTGATAAGAACGTGATGCCCTGACACCTTTACGAAGGAAAACCTGTGGATGAAAGCACAACAAGAAGGGGCACTGACACCCCCGTGCATCGTCCTGAAAAACCCGCAGGTTACAAACACAGTTCAACAAGTGGTCTGTCACCCCGTGAACAACTCGACAGGCAAGTGGAGTTCCATTCCTCCACACAAGACGAGACCTGATTTTCTGTACCAACTCTGCAGGGAAACTGCAATCCGAGTCAGTACCAGCGACAGGAAACCCAGGAGAGGAAACATGAGGTTCCTGCCTCCACTCGAGATGAGGCTCTCATCCATTGCACCAAACCCAGTGGAGTCCAGAGAGGCCCCTCCCAACTCCACAGTACCCCTGACTTCTCAGAGGCACCCGGAGAAGCTCCATGAGGTCACCGGCACATGTCGAGGGAACCCAGGGTTTCCTGCCACAATGGGAAAAAGACCTCGAGAGTCCTACTTCAACGTGTCTTGAAGCCCGAATCTGCTTCCATGGCTCTATAGAAATGACACGCACCCCCTCGCCACGCACATGGAGACCTGACTTCCCTGGCGCCATAAGAGAGGCTCCCTGAGCTCCCTGTCGTACCTCGTGAGAAACCCCACACTGACGCCGCAGCTTGAGAAAACTCACCATACGCCCCTGTCATTGCGAGATGAGGGCCTTCTTTTCCTGCATGGCCTGGAGAGGAATCCCGAATCCTCTTTCCAAACTCCACAGGAGGCTTGACTCCCTTTAGGCCACTTAGTGGGCTCCAAGAGATACCCGTCGCGACTCGAGAGGAGAATTGAGTCCTTTGCTTCCCCTCGAGACAAGGCCTGACTCACCAGGTGGGTCTGGAATGCAACCCCGAGATCCCTGTCTCCCCTGGAGAGGAACATTAGGTCCTGGAAACAAGCCTAGATGAGGTCTCTTTTGCCTTTCTGTAACTCGAGAGCAATCCCCCGCTCTCCCTGACAACTCGAATGGAAGATTGGACTTCCCTGGGCCAACACAAGAGGAAGCCTGTATTCCCCTTCGTAACTCGAGAATCCCGCCGCAACTCGAGAAAAAGCACTTGGTTCCCTCGTCATCACAAGATGAGGCCCTTGCCCGCTACAGCTTCTCAAGAAAAGTCCCACGTTCCGTCTTGAAGTGCAAAACGATACTTGACACCCTTGATGTGACCCCAAAAGTTCCCCGAAATATCGGTCTCACTCGAGGTGAACACCGAGGTTCCTGGCACCAGTTTATCTGAGCCCCTTCTCCCCTCCTGTTCGTGATAGGAGGGTCAGTTCCCCTGCTTTGTTTGTAAGGGGTTCCCGACCTTCACGGGGCACTTCAGGATGAGGCCAGTCTCACGAGGAAATTCGAGACGTAGCTCGCGGGTGGTACCACATGCCAAAAGACTATGATTTCCCGGTATGCTCTTGATAAGAACCCGATGCCTGGACACCTCTTCGAAGGCAACCCTGTGGATGAAGGCACAACACAAAGGGGCACTGACACCCTCGTGCATCGTCCGGAAAAACCCGCAGGTTCCACATACAGCTCAACAAGTGGCTTGTCACCCCTGAAGAACTCGAGAGGCAAGTGGGGTTTCATTCCTCTACACAAGACGATGCCTGACTCTCCTGTCCCAACTCTGCAGGGACTTTGCGATCCGAATCAGACCAGCGCCAGTGAAGTCACGAGAGGAACGCTGAGGTTCCTGCCTCCACTCGAGATTAGGACCTCTTCCATTGCACGAAACCCAGTGGAGTCCCGAGAGACGCGTCCCAGCTCCACAGTATCCCTGACTTCTCAGAAGCACCCTGAGAGGCTACCTGAGGTCACCAGCACAATTCGTATGAACCCAGGGTTTACTGCCGCCACCATAGAAAGAACTCAAGAGTCCTTCTTCAACGCATTTTGAGGCCTGATTCCCCTACCATGACTCGAGGGCAATGACGCGCTCCCTCTGCTACACTCATGAAGCCCTGACTTCCCTGGCTCCACACGAGAGGCTCCCTGAGCTCCCCGTCATACCTCGTGAGAAACCAAACACTGGCGCCACAGATAGAGAAAACCCACGAGACGCCCCCATTTTCGCGACATGACGGCCTTCTTTTCTAGCATGGCCTGGAGAGCAATCCCGAGTCCTCTCTCCAAACTCCACAGTAGGCTTGACTCCCTTTTGGTCACTCAGTGGACTCCAAGACATACCCGTCGCGACTCGAGAGGAGAGCGGAGTCTTTTCCTTCCGCTCGAGGCGAGGCCTGACTCCTCGGGTATGTCTGATATGTGAACCGGAGGTCCCTGTCGCCCCTGGAGAGAAACATTAGGTCCTGGACACAAGCCTAGATGAGGTCTCTGTTTTCCTGCAGTGACTCGAGAGCAATCCCCAACTCTCCCTCGCAACTCGAATGGAAGACTGGACTTCCCTGGGCCAACAGAAGAGGAAGCCTGAATTTCCCGTTGTAACTCAAGAATCCCGCCACAACTCGAGAAAAACCACGTCGTTCCCTCTTCATCGCAAGATGCGGCCATTGCCGCTACAGCGTCTCAAAAGAAGTCTTACGTTCCATCTTGAAGTGCGATACAGTACTTGGCACCTTTGATGTGACCCCAAAAGTTCCCAAACACACTGGTCTCACTGGAAGGGAACACCGAGGTTTCCGGCATCACCTCATCTGTGCCCCTTCTCCCCTCCTGATCGAGACAGGAGGGTCGATTCCCCTGCTTTGTCTGCAAGGGGTTCCGACCTTCCCGGCGCACCTCAGGATGAGGCCGGTCTCACTAGGAAATTCGAAACGTAGCCTGGTGGGTGGTGCCACATGCGGAAAGACCCCGATTTCCCGGTCCGCTCTTAATAAGAACCCGATGCCAGGACACCTCTTCGAAAGCAAACCTGTGGATGAATGCACAACACGAAGGGGTACTGACATCCCCATGCATAGTACGGAAAAACACGCAGATTCCAAACACAGATCGACAAGTGTCCTGTCATCCCTTGAAGAACTAGAGAGGCATGCGGAGTTCCGTTCCTCCACACAAGAGAAGGCCTGACTCTCCTTTCCCAACTCTGCAGGGACCGTGCGATCGGAGTCAGAAATGTAGATGAAACCTGACGTTCCTGCATCAACTCGAAATGAGGCCCTCTTCCATTGCGCCATACCCAGTGGAGTCCCGAGAGGCCCCTAAAACTCCACAGTATCCCTGATTCTCAGAGGCACCCTCAGAAGCTCTCTGCGGTCACTGGCACAAGTCGAGTGAACCCAGGGTTTCCTGCTGCATTCTGAGAAAGACCTTGAGAGTCCTTCTTTACCGAGTCTTGAGGCCCGATACCCTACCATGACTGGAGAGCAATGACGCATTCCCCTCGCCACGCCCATTGAAACCTAACTTCCCTGGCGCCACACGAGAGGCTCCCTGCCCTCCCCGTGCTACCTCATGAAAACCCCACACTGGCACCGCCGCTCGAGAAAACTCACGAGACGCCCCCATCATCGTAAGATGAGGGCCTTCTTTTCCTACATGACCTAGAGAGCAATCCCGAGTCCACTCTCCAAACTCCACTGGAGGCCTGACTCCCTTTAGGCCACTCAGTAGCCTCCAAGAGATACACCTCGCTACTCTAGAGGAGAGCAGAGTCCGTTGCTTGCCCTCGAGCCAAGGCCTGACTACTTGGGTGAGTCTGGAATGGGATCCCGAGATCCGTGTTGCCCCTGTAGAGGAAAACTCGGTCCTGGACACAAGCTTAAATGAGGTCTTTTTTGTCCTGCATTGACTCAAGTGCAATCCCCAGCTCTCCCTCGCAACTCGAATGCATGATTGGACTTCCCTGGGCTAACACAAGAGGAAGCCTGTATTCCCCATTGTAATTCGAGAATCCCGCGGCAACTGGAGAAAAACAACGTGGCTCCTCCGTCATCGAAATATGAGGCCCCTGTCAGCTATAGCGTCTCCAGGGAAGTCCCATGTTCCGTCTTGAAGTGTGAAACGGTACTTGGCACCCTTGATGCGACCCCCAAAATTCCCTGACACCCTGGTCTCACTCGAGGAGAACATGGACGTTCCCAGCACCACTTCAGCTGAGCCTCTTCTCCCCTCCTGATGGCGACAGGAGGGTCGATTCCCCTGCTTTGTCTGGAAGGGGTTCCCAGACTTCCCGGCGAACCTCAGGATGAGGCCAGTCTCACGAGGGAAGTCGAGACGTAGCCTCGTGGGTTGTGCCACATGCCGAAAGACCCCGATTTCCTGGTCCGCTATTGATAAGATCCCGATGCCCGGTCACCTCTTCGAAGGTAACCCTGTGGATGAAGGCACAACACGAAGGGGCACTGACACCCCTGTGCATCGTCCCCCAAAACCGCAGGTTCCACATACAACTCGACAGGTGGCCTGTCATCCCGTGAACAACTCGAGAGGCAAGCAGAGTTCCATTACTCCACACAAGACGAGGTCTGACTCTCCTGTCCCAACTCTGCAGGGACCCTGCTATCCGAGTCAGAAATGGAGAGGAACCCTGACGTTACTGCCTCAATCCGAGATTAGGTCCTCTTCAATTGCACCAGTCCCTGTGATGTCCCGAGAAGCCCCTCTCAACTCCACAGTATCCCTGACTTCTCAGAGGAACCCCGCTAAGCTCCCTGAGGTCATGGGCACAAGTCGAGGGAACCCAGGGTTTCCTGCCACACCCCGAGAAAGACCTCGAGAGTTCTTCTTCGAAGCGTCTTGAGGCTTGATTCCCCTACCATGACTCGAGAGCAATGAGGCGCTCCCCCACGCCACGTCCATGGAGACCTGACTTCCGTGGCACCACAGGAGTCTCCCTGAGCTCCCCGTCCTATCTCGTGAGAAACCCCAACCAGGCACTGCACCTTGAGAAAACCCACGAGACACCCCCGTCATCGCGAGATGAGGGCCTTCTTTTCCTGCATGGCCTAGAGAGCAATCCCGAGTCCTCTGTCCAAACTCCACAGGAGGCTTAACTCCATTTAGGCCACTCTTGGGCTCCAAGGGATAACCGTCGCGACTCGAGAGGAGAGCGGAGTCCATTCATTCCCTTCGAGACGAGGCCTGACTCCCCGGGTGAGTCTGGAATGCAACCCCGAGATCCCTGTCGCCCCTGGAGAGAAAAACTCGGTCCTGGACACAAACCTAGATGAGCTCTATTTTGCCCTGCAGTGACTCGAGAGCAATCTCCAGCTCTCACTTGCAACTCGAATGGAAGATTGGACTTCCCTGGGCCAACACAAGAGGAAACCTGTTTTCCCCATCGTAACTCAAGAATCCGGCCGCAACTCGAGAAAAAACACGTGGGTCCCCCGTCAGCGCTAGATGAGGCCCTTGCCCACTACAGCATCTCAAGAGAAGTCCCAGGTTCCGTCTTGAAGTGCGAAACGGTAATTGGCACCCTTGATACAACCAGAAAAGTTACCCGACTTTCACTCAAGGAGAGCACCGAGGTTCCCGGCACTACTTCATCTGAGCCCTTTCTCTCCTCCTGATCCCGAAAGGAGGGTCGATTCCCCTGCTTTGTTTGGAAAGGGTTCCCGGACTTTCCTGCGCGCCTCAGGATGAGGCCGGTCTCACGAGAAAATTCGAGACGTAGCCTCGTGGGTGGTGGAACATGCTGAAAGACCCCAATTTCCCGGTCCGCACTTGAGGAGAACACGATGCCCGGACACCTCTTCGAAGGCAACCCTGTGGATGAAGGCACAACAGGAAGGAGCACTGACGCCCCCATGCATCTCCGAAAAACCCGCAGGTTCCACACACATCACGAAAAGTGGTGTTATCCTTGAACAACTTGAGATGTAAGCGGAGTTCCATTCCTCCGCAGAACACGAGACCTGACACTCCTGAGCAAACTCAACAGGGACCCTGCGATCTGAGTCAGATCCGGCCTCCAGGAAGTCAGGAGCAGAACCCTGAGGTTCCTGCCTCAACTCGAGATGAGGCCCACTTCCATTGCACCAAACCCAGAGGAGTCCCGAGAGGCCTCTCCCAAATCCACAGTATCCCTGACTTCTCAGAGGCACCCTGAGACGCTCCCTGAGGTCACCGGCACAAGTCAAGGGAACCCAGGGTTTCCTGCCGCAACCCTAGAAAGACATCGAGAGTTCTTTTTCAACCCGTCATGAGGCCCGATTCCCCTACCCTGACTTGAGAGCAATGACGCGCTCCCCCTTGCCCCGCCCATGGAGACCTGACTTCCCTGTTGCCACACGAGTGGCTACCTGAACTCCCCGTCGTACCTCGTGAGAAACCCCACACTGGCGCCGCAGCTCGAGAAAACCCACGAGACGCCCCCGTCATCTCGAGATGTGGGCCTTCTTTTCCTGCATGGCCTGGAGAGCAATCCCGAGTCCTCTCTCCAAACTGAAGAGGAGGGTTGACTCCCTTTAGACCACTCAGTGGGCTCCAAGAGATACGCGTCGCAACTCGAGAGGATAGCCGAGTCCTTTGCTTCCCCTCGAGACGAGGCCTAACTCCCCGGGTGAGTCTGTAATGCAAACCCGAGATCCCTGTCGCCCTTGGAGAGGATCATTGGGTCCTGAACACAAGGCTAGATGAGGTCGCTTTTGCCCTGCAGTAACTCGAGAGCACTCCCCAGCTTTCCCTCGCAACCCGAATGGAAGATTGGACCTCCCTGGGCCAACACAAGAGGAAGCCTGAATTCCCAGTAGTAATTCGAGAATTCCGCCTCAACTTGAGAAAAACCACGTGGTTCCCCCGTCATTGCAAGATGAGGCCCTTGCCCACTCCAGCGTCTCAAGAGTAGTCCCACGTTCTGTCTTCAAGTGCGAAATGATATTTGGCACCCTTAATGCTACCCCAAAAGTTCCCCGAAATACGGGTCGCACTAGAGGGGAACACCGAGGTTCCTGGCACCACTTCATCTGAGCCCCTTCTCCCCTCCTGATCGCGAAAGGAGGGTCAATTCCCCTTCTTTGTCTGCAAGGGGTTCCCGACCTTCTCCACGCACCTCAGATGAGGCTGTCTCACGAGGAAATTCGAGACGTAGCCTCGATGGTGGTGCCACATGCCAAAAGACCGCGATTTCCCGATCCGCTCTTGATAAGAACGCGATGCCCAGACACCTATTCGAAGATAGTGTGGATGAAGGCAGAACACGAAGGGGCACTGACACCCCCGTGCATCGTCTGGAAAAGACCGCAGGTTACTCATACAGCTCAACAAGTGCCTGTCACCCAGTGAACAACTCGAGAGGCAAGCGGAGGTCCATTCCTGCACACAAGACAAGGCCTGACTCACCTCTCCCAACTATGCAGGGGGCTGCGATCGGAATCAGAAATGGAGAGGAACCCTGAGGTTCCTGCCTCCCCTCGAGATGAGGCCCCCTTCCATTTCACCAAACCCAGTGGAGTCCCGAGAGGTCTTTCCCAACTCCACAGTATCCCTGACTTCTCAGAGGCACCCGGAGAATCTCCCTGAGGTCACTGGCACAAGTCGAGCGAACCCAGGTATTCTTGCCAAGACCCGAGAGAGATCTTGAGAGTCCTTCAACGCGTCTAGAGGCCTGATTCCCCTACCATGACTCGAGAGCAATGACGCGCTCCCCCTCGCCACACGCATCAAGACCTAACTTCCCTGGCGCCACACAAGAGGCTCCCTGAGCTCCCCGTCGTACCTCCTGAGAAACCAACACAGGCGCTGCAGCTCGGTAAAACCACCGAGACCCCCCCCCCCGTCATCGTGAGATGAGGGCCATCTTTTCCTGCATGTCCTGGAGTGCAATCCCGAGTCCTCTCTCCAAACTCCAGAGGAGGCTTGACTCCCTTTAGTCCACTCAGTGGGCTCCAAGAAATACCCGTCGCGACTCGAGAAGAGAGAGAAGTCCTTTGTTTCCCCTCGAGAGGACGCCTGACTCCTGGGTGAGTCTAGAATGCAACCCCAAGATCCCAGTCATCCCTTGAGAGGAACATTAGGTCCTAGACACAAGCCTGGATGAGGTTTCTTTTGTCCTGCAGTGACTCGAGCGCAACCCCCAGCTCTCCCTCGCAACTCGAATGGAAGATTGGGCTTCCCTGGGCCAACACAAGAGGAAGCCAGAAATCCCCTTCGTAACTCGATAATCCCGCCGCAACTCGAGAAAAACCACGTGTTTCCAATGTCATACCAAGATGAGGCCCTTGCTGCTATGGCGTCTCAAGAAAAGAACCACGTTCCATCTTGAAGTGCGAAACGGTACTTTGCACCCTTGATGCGACACCAAATGTTCCCGGACACGCCGGTCTCACTCGACAGGAACACCGAGGTTCCCGCACCACTTCATCTGAGCACCTTCTCCCCTCCTGTTCGAGACAGGAGGGTCTATTCCCCTGCTTTGTTTGGAAGGGGTTCCCCACACTCCCGGCGCACCTAAGGATGAGGGTGGTCTCACGAGTAAATTCGAGACATAGCGTCGTGAGTGGTGTCACATGCCGAAATACCCCGATTTCCCGGCCCACTCTTGAGAAGAACCCGATGCCCGGACACCTCTTCTAAGGCAACCGTGTGGACGAAGGCACAAAACGAAGGGTCACTGACACTCCCGTGCATCATTCGATAAAAGCCGCAGGTTCCACACACAGCTCGACAAGAGGCCTGTCATCCCATGAACAACTCGAGAGGCAAGCAGAGTTCCATTCCTCCACTCAAGACGAGGCCTGACTCTCCGGTCCCAACTCTGAAGGGACCCTGCGATCGGAGTCCGAAATGGAGAGGAACCCTGAGGTTCCTGACTCCACTCGAGATGAGGCCCTCTTCCATTACACCAAAAACAGTGGAGGCCCGAGAGGCCCCTCCCAAATTCACAGTATCACGACTTCTCAGAGGCACCCTTAGAAGCTCCCTGAGGTCACTGGCACAAGTCGAGGGAACACAGGGTTTCCTGACGCAACCCGAGAAAGACCTCGAAAATCCTCCTTCAACGCATCTTGAATCCCGATTCCCCTACCATGACTCGAGAGCAATGACGCGTTCCCCCTCGCCACTCGCATGGAGACTTGACTTCCCTGGCGCCACACGAGAGGCTCCCTGAGCTCCCCGTCATACCTCGTGAGAAATCCCACACTGGCTCCCCAGCTCCAGAAAACCCACGAGACGCCTCCGTCATCGTGAGATGAAGGCCTTCTTTTCCTGCATGGCCTGGAGAGCAATCTCGAGGCCTCTCTTCAAACTCCACAGGAGGCCTGACTCCCTTAGGCCACTCTGTGGGCTCCAAGAGATACCCGTTGGGACTCGAGAGGAGAGCGGAATTCTTTGCTTCCCCTATATACCAGGCCTGACTCCTCAGGTGAGTCTGGAATGCAACCCCGAGATCCCTGTCGCCCCTGGAGAGGAACATTAGGTCCTAGACACAAGCATAGATGAGGTCTCATTTGCCCTGAAGTGACTCGAGAGCAATCCCCTGCTCTCCCTCGCACCTCGAATGGAAGAATGGACTTCCCTGGGACAACACAAGAGGAAACCTGAATTCCCCGTCGTAATTCGAAAATCCCGCTGCAACTCGAGGAAAACCACGTGGTTCCCCCGTCATCGCAAGATGAGGCCCTTGCCAGCTACAGCCTCTCAGTAGAAGCCCTACGTTCCATCTTGAAGTTTAAAACGATAATTGGCAACCTTGATGTTAGCACAAAAGTTCCCCGACACCCTGGTCTCACTCGAGGGGAACACCAAGGTTCGGTGCACCGCTTGTTCTGAGCCCCTTATCCCCTCCTGATCGCGACGGGAGGGTCGATTACCCTGCTTTGTCTGGAAGGGGTTCCGGACCTTCCCGGCGCACCTCAGGATGAGGCCGGTCTCACGAGGAAATTCGAGACGTAGCCTTGTGGTTGGTGCCACACGCCGAAAGACCCCGATTTCCCTGTCTATTCTTGATAAGAACCCAATGCTAGGACACCTCTTCGAAGGCAATCCTGTGGACGAAGGCACAAAACGAAGGGGTCTGACACCCTCCTGCATCGTTGGAAAAGCCCGCAAGTTCCACATACAGATCGACAAGTGGCCTGTCACCCCGTGAACAACTCGAGAGGCAAGAGGAGTTAAATTCCTCCACACAAGACGAGGCCTGACTCTCCTGTCCCAACTCTGCATGGACACTGAGATCCGATTCAGAAATGGAGAGGAACCATGAGGTTCCTGCCTCAACTCGAGATAAGGCCCTCTTCTACTGCACCAAACCCAGTGGAGTTCGGAGCGGCCCCTCCCAACTGCACAGTATCCCTGACTTCTCAGAGGCACCCTGAAAAGCTCCCTGAGGTCACGGGCATAAGTCGATGGAACCCAGGGTTTCCTGCCGTAACCTGAGAAAAACCTCGAGAGTCCTTCTTCACGCGTCTTGAGGCCCGATTCCCCTACCATGACTGGAGAAAAATGACGCGCTCCCCCTCGCCACGCGCATGATCTGACTTCCCCGGCACCACATGAGAGGCTCCCTGAGCTCCCCATCGTACCTCGTGAGAAACCCCACACTGGCGCCGCAGCTCGAGAAAACCCACGAGACGCCCCTGTCATGGTGAAATGAGGGCCTTCTTTCCTGCATGACCTGAAGAGCAATCCCGAATCCTCTCTCCAAACTCCAAAGGAGGCTTGACTCCCTTTAGGTCACTCAGTGGACTCCAAGAGATACCCGTCGATACTCAGGAGGAGAGCGGTGTCCTTTGCTTCCCCTCGAGATGAGGCCTAACTACGAGGGTGAGTCTGGAATGCAACCCTGGATCCCTGTCGCCCCTGGAGAGGAACCTTAGGTCCTGGACAAAAGCCTAGATGAGGTCTCTTTGGCCCTGCAGTGACTCAAGCGCAACCCCTAGCTTTCCCTTGCAACTCGAATGGAAGATTGGCCTTTCTGAGCCAACACAAGAGGAAGCCTGAATTTCCAGTTGTAATTTGAGAAACCCGCCGCAACTCGAGAAAAATCACGTGGTTCCCCGTATTGCAAGATGAGGCCCTTGCCCCCTACAGCGTCTCAAGAGAAGTCTCACATTCCGTCTTGAAGTGCAAAACAGTACTTGGCACCCTTGATGCGACCCCAAAAGTTCCCCTATATACCGATCTCACTAGAGGGGACACTGAAGTTTCCGGCACCACTTCATCTGAGGCCTTTCTCCTCTCCTGATCGCGATAGGAGGGTCGATTCCACTGCTTTGTCTCGAAGGGATTCCCGACCTTCCCGGCACACCTCAGGATGAGGCCGGTCTCACGAGGAAATTCGAGAGGTAGCCTCGAGGGCCATACTACATGCCGAAAGACCCCGATTCCATGGTGCACTTTTGATCAAAACCAGACTCCTGGACACCTCTTCGAAGGCAAGCCTGTGGATGAAGGCACAACACTTAGGGGCACTGACACCCCGTGCATCTTCCGGAAAAACCCGCAGGTCCCTCACACAGCTCCACAAGTGGTCTGTCACCTCGTGAACAACTCGAGAAGCAAGCGGAGTTCCATTCCTCCACACAAGACGATGCCTGACTCTCCCGTCACAACTCTAGGGACCTTGCGCACCGAGTCAGAAATGGAGAGGAAGCCTGAGGTTCCTGCCTCCACTCAAGATGAGGCCCTTTTCCATTGCCACAAAACCAGTGGAGTCCCGAGAGGCCCGTCCCAAATCCACAGTATGCCTGACTTCTCAGAGGCACCCTGAGAAGCTCCCTAAGGTCACCGGCAGAAGCCGACGGAACCCAGGGTTTCCTGCCGCAACCCGAGAAAGACCTTGAGAGTCCTGCTTTAACGTGTCTTGAGGCCCGATTCCCGTATCATATCTCGAGAGCAATGACGCGCTCCCCCTTGCCATGCGCATGGAGACCTGAATTCCCTGGTGCCACACGAAAGGCTCCCTGAGCTTCCCGTCGCACCTCGTCAGAAACCGCACACTGGCACCGCAGCTCGAGAAAACCAACAAGACGCCCCTGTCATCGCGAGATGAGGGTCTTCTTTTCCTGCATGGCCTGGAGAGCAATCCTGAGTCCCTCTCCAAACTCCACAGGGGGCTTGACTCCCTTTAGGCCACTCAGTGGGCTCCAAGAGACAGCTGTGGTGACTCAAGAGGAGAGCGGGGTCCTTTGCTTCCCCTCGAGTCGAGCTCTGACTCCCAGGATGCATCTGGAATGCAACCCCGAGATCGCTGTCGGCCCTGGAGAGGAATATTAGGTCCTGGACACAAGCCTAGATGAGGTCTCTTTTGCCCTGCAGTGACTCAAGAGCAAACCCCAGCTCTCCCTCGAAACTCGAATGGAAGATTGGACTTCCCTGGGCCAACACAAGAGGAAGCCTGAATTCCCTGTCGTAACTCGAGAATCCCGCCGCACCTTGAGAAAAACCACGTGATTCCCCCGTCATCCCAAGATGAGGCCCTTGCCCTCTACAGCTTGTCAAGAGAAGCCCCAAGTCCGTATTGAAGTGCAAAACGGTACTTGGCACCCTTGAAGTGACCCCAAAAGTTTCCCGACACACCGGTCCCACTCGAGGGGAACACCGAGGTTCCCGGCACGACTTCATCTGAGCCCTTTCACTCCTCCTGATCGCGACAAGATGGTCGATTCCCCTGCTTTGTCTGGAAGGGGTTCCCGATCTTCATGGCGCACCTCAGGATGACACCAGTCTAACGAAGAAATTCGAGACGTAGCCTCATGGATGGTGCCACGTTCTGAAAGACCCCGATTTCCTGCTCTGCTATTGATAAGAACCCGATGTCCGGACACCTCTTTGAAGGCAACCCTGTGGATGAAGGCACAACACGAAGGGGCACTGACCCCCTCATGCATCTTACGGAAAAAAACGAAGGTTCCACTCAAAGCTCGACAAATGGTCTGTTATCCTGTGAACAACTCGAGAGGCAAGTGGAGTTCCATTCCTCCACACAAGACGAGGCCTGACTCTCCTGTCCCAGCTCTTCAGGGACCCTGTGGTCGGAGTTTTAAATGGAGAGGAACCCTTAGGTTCCTGCCTCAACTCGAGATGAGAACCTTTGCCATTGCACCAAACCCAGTGGAGTTCCGAGAGCGCCTCCCAAGTCCACAGTATGCCTGACTTCTCAGAGGCACCCTGAGAAGCTCCCTGAGGTCACCGGTACAAGTCGAGGGAACCCAGGGTTTCCTGCCGCAACCTGAGAAAGACCTCGAGACTCCTTCTTCAACGCGTCTTGAGTCCCGATTTCCCTACCATGACTCGAGAGCATTTATGGGCTCCTCCTCATCACACGCATAGACACCTGACTTTCCTGGCGCCACACGAGAGGCTCCCTGAGCTCCCCGTCGTACCTCGTGAGAAAACTCATACTTGCGCTCCAACTCGAGAAAACCCACAAGACGCCCCCGTCATTGCGAGCTGAGGGCCTTCTTTCCTGTATGGCCTGGAGAGCAATCCCGAGTCCTCTCTCCAACTCCACAGGAGGCTTGACTCCCTGGAGGCCACTCAGTGGGCTCCAAGAGATACCTATCGCGACCCAGGAGAATATCAGAATCCTTTGCTTCCCCTCGAGCCGAGGCCTGACTCACTGGGTGAGTCTGGAATGCGTCCCCGTGATCCCTATCGCCCCTGGAGAGGAACATTAGGTCCTGGACACAAGCCTAGATGAGGTCTATTTTGACCTGCCGTGACTCGAGAGCAATTCCCACCCAGCTCTCCCTGGCAACTCGAATGGAAGAATGGACTTCCCTGGGCCAACAGAAGAGGAAGCCTGAATTCCCCGTCGTAAGTCAACAATCCCATCGCAACTCGAAAAAAACCACGTGGTTTCCCCTTCATCACAAGATGAGGCCCTTGCCCGCCACAGCGTCTCAAGAGAAGTCCCACGTTTCATCTTGAAGTTTGAAACAGTATTTGGCAAGCTTCGTGAGACCCCAAAAGTTCCCTGACATACCGGTCTCACTCAAGGGGAACACCGAGGTTCCCGGCACCACTTCATCTGAGCCCCTTCTCCCCTCCTGATCGCGACAGGAGGGTCGATTAACCTGCTTTGTCTGGAAGGCTTTCCCGACATTCCAGGGGCACCTCAGCATGAGGCCCGTCTCACGAGGAAATTCGAGACGTAGCCTCGTGTGTGGTGCCGCATTCCAAAAGACCCCGATTTCCTGGTCCGCTCTTGAAAAGAACCCGATGCCCGCACACCACTTCGAAGGCAACCCTGTGGATGAAAGCACATCACGAAGGGGCACTGACACCCCCGTGCATTGTCTGGAAAAAACCGCAGGTTTCACACACAGCTCGACAAGTGGCCTGTCACTCCTTGAACAACTCGAGAGGCAAGCGGAGTTCCATTCCTCCACACAAGACGAGGCCTGACTCTCCTGTCCCAACTCTGCAGGGACCCTGCAATCTGAGTCAGAAATGGAGAGGAACCCTGAGGTTCCTTCCTGATCTCGAGATTAGGCCCTCTTCCATTGCAGCAAACCCAGTGGAGTCCCGAGAGGCCTCTCCCAGCTCCATAGTATCCCTGACTTCTCAGAGGCGCCCTGAGAAGCTACCTGAGGTCACAGGCACAAGTCGAGGGAACCCAGGGTTTCCTGCCGCAACTCGAGAAAGACCTCAAGCGTCCTTTTTCATTGCGTTGAGCCCTGATTCCACTACCATGACTCGAGAGCAATGACGTGCGCCCCCTCGCCACTCGTATGGAGACTTGACTTCCCTGACACCACACGAGAGGCTCCCTGAGCTCCTGGTCGTACCTTGTGAGAAACCCCACACTGGCACCGCAGCTCCAGAAAAACCACGAGACTCCCCCGACATCGCGAGATGAGGGCCTTCTTTTCCTGCATCGCCTGGAGAGCAATCCCGCGTGCTCTCTCCAAACTCCACAAGAGAGGAGCCAAGATTGCTGAGGAGTAGGACGGGGAGAACTCTTTCCCCCCCCAAACAATTTCATCAAAAGAGCATTTAAACGTCGAGTAAATTCCACAATACAACTTATGAATGCTGCCAGAGGACATCAGGCACCCAGAAAAGAACCCAACTCTTGGAAAGTAGGTAGGAAAAAGTATAAAAGACAAAAAAAAGAGACAAAAGAGGGAGGGAGGGATTTCCGTCCCGGGAAGATAGTCTTAAAAAGAGAAAAGTTTCCAAACACCAGGAAAGCTTTTCACTGCCAAATCTTTGCCAAGCTTTGGAAGCACAAAGGGCAACATAAGGGGGATAAAAATAAATAAACAATTAAAACCCGCAGATTGCAAGCCCTACGGTAACTCCCCCAGCCGCGAAGCAGTGCAGACGCCTGCTCACACCATTAGCAAGCAGGGGCTGGACAGGGAGGCGCGGCGCGGGCTGCATCGCTTAGAGTAAGAATCTGGCCTGAATACCCTGAGCGCTATCTGAACGAAATAACTTGGGCTAGCAAACCAGACTCTGGGATATCTACCACGCAAAAAGCCAGCCCTAACCTAAGACACTGCCAGGCCCGCGCACGGAACAAAGGACTGAACAGAGATAGCCGGCTGCAGACCTTCCCCCTACGGTGACAGGCAGCCAGAGCCGGAAGGGGGCAATCGCAGCCCCAGAGAGACATTATCTATAAAACTGTAAGCAGCCTTCTTTGCTAACTAAAACTTCTTGGGGATCTGGACGGTCAACATCTGCCTGAGAAGGTGCGCCTGTTTTACACCCAGATAACCGAGTGGCGGGGAGGCGATAAGTCACAACATTGGCGCTCGCCAAACACCTCATCACCTGAGCTGCTCGGACCTGGGAAGAGCACAAAACGCAGGCCCAACCGAGTCTGTGCCTCTGAGGACTACCCGAGTGCCTGAACCTGAGCGGCTTGGACCTGGGAGGTGCATGCAGCCCAGGGCCAGCCTCGGATTGTTCCCAGTGGAACAACCTAGAGCCCGAGCAGTGTGGGCAGGGAGGCTACACGTGCCGTGAGCGGGGGCAGACCCAGTGTGGCTGAGGCACTGCGAGCGCACGCCAGTGTTATTTGTTTGCAGCATCCCTCCCTCCCTCCCCACAGCACAACTGAACAAGTGAGCCTAAAAAAAAAAAGTGTCCTCCACCGTCCCCTTTGTGTCAGGGCGTAAACCAGACACTGAAGAGACCAGCAAACAAAAGAAGCTATAACAGAGGGAAACGCCTTGGAAGCTACAGGCAATAGATTAAAACCCTGTGGTTACTAGGACTACATAGGAAGGCGCCTATAGATCTTGGGAAATATAAGTCGGACCAAGGAACTAGCCAAAAATGAACTGAACCCACGATACTCACAACAAAACCAGAGAAAGTCCTAGATATATTTTTATGATCATTCGTTCTTTTTTTTAATTTTTTGAATTTTAAGTCCTCTATTGTTCCTTTAATTTTCACTTTTATAACCTATTACTTTGCAAAAAAAAGACCCTATTTTTTTCTTCTTCAGCAAACTTCATATATATATATATATATATATTAATTTTTTGACCTTGTTTTTTGTTTTGTTTTGTTTTTATTTTTCTTCTTTTCTTTAACATTGTATTTTTGAAATTCCAAACTGTACTCTAGATTTTTAATTTATGCTTTTTGGTATTTGATATCAATTTTGTACCTGTAGTTTCTTTATAATTTTTGCGACATTGCTTGTTTTTGTTTGTTTGTTTTCTCTTTAGTTTTCTTCTTCCTTTTTTTTAACATTGTATTTTTGAAATTCCAAACTCTACTCTAGATTTTTAATTTTTGCTTTTTGGTATTAGTTATCAATTTTGTACCTGTATTTTCTTAATATTTTTTGCGAGCTTGTTTGTTTTTCTTTGTTCGTTTTTTCTCTCTTTCTTTTCCTTCTTCTTTTCTTTAACATCGTATTTTTGAAATTCCAAACTCTACTCTAGATTTTTAATTTTTGCTTTTATGTATTTGTTACCAATTTTGTACCTTTAAGTACCCAATCTTCAGTACCCATTTTTCACTAGGGAGCAAGATTACTGGCTTGACTGCTCTCTCTCCCTTTGGACTCTCCTTTTTCTCCACCAGGTCGCCTGTGTCTCCTCCCTAACCCCTCTCTACTCTACCCAACTCTGTGAATTTCTGTGTATTCCAGATGGTGGAGAACACTTAGGGAACTGATTACTGGCTGGATCTGTCTCCCTCCTTTTCATTCCCCCCTTTTATCCTTCTGGCCACCTCTGTCTCCTTCCTCCTTCTTCTCATCTCTGTATAACTCTGTGAACATCTCTGAGCGGTCCAGTTGTGGAGTGCACATAAGGAAGTGACTACTGGCCAGCCCACTCTCTCCACTATTGATTCCACCTGATCTCATTTGGGTCACCTCTAACTCCCTCGTCCCTCTTCTCTTCTCCATGTAACGCTGTGAACCTTTCTGAGTGACCCTCACAGTAGAGAAACTTTTCTTCTTTAACGTAGATGTTTTATCAATGGTGCTGTATAGAAGGAGAAGTTTTGAAACTACTGTAAAAGTAAGACAGATAACTGGAAGCAGGAGGCTTAAGTCCAAACCCTGACTCCAGGGAACTCCTGACTCCGAGGAACATTAATTGACAGGAGCTCATCAAATGCCTCCATACCGACACTGAAATCAAGCACCACACAAGGGCCAACAAGTTCCAGGGCAAGACATACCAAGCAAATTCTCCAGCAACAAAGGAATGCAGCCCTGAGCTTCAAGATACAGGCTGCCCAAAGTCACCCCAAAACCACAGACATCTCATAACTCATTACTGGACACTTCATTGCACTCCAGAGAGAAGAAATACAGCTCCACCCACCAGAACACGGACACAAGCTTCCCTAACCAGGAAACCTTGACAAGACACCTGTACAAACCCACACACAGCGAGGAAATGCCACAGTAAAGAACTCCACAAACTGCCAGAATACAGAAAGGACACCCCAAACTCAGCAATTTAAACAAGATGAGACAGAGGAATACCCAGCAGATAAAGGAACAGGATAAATGCCCACCAAACCAAACAAAAGAGGAAGAGATAGGGAATCTACCTGATAAAGAATTCCGAGTAAGGATAGTGAAATGGATCTAAAATCTTGAAATTAAAATGGAATCACAGATAAATAGCCTGGAGACAAGGATTGAGAAGATGCAAGAAAGGTTTAACAAGGACCTAGAAGAAATAAAAAAAGAGTCAATATATAATGAATAATGCAATAAATGAAATTAAAAACACTCTGGAGGCAACACATAGTAGAATAACAGAGGCAGAAGATAGGATTAGTGAATTCGAAGATAGAATGGTAGAAATAAATGAATCAGAGAGGATAAATGAAAAACGAATTAAAAGAAATGAGCACAATCTCAGAGACCTCCAGGACAATATTAAACGCTACAACATTCGAATCATAGGGGTCCCAGAAGAAGAAGACAAAAAGAAAGACCGTGAGAAAATACTTGAGGAGATAATAGTTGAAAACTTCCCTAAAATGGGGAAGGAAATACTCACTCAAGTCCAAGAAACCCAGAGAGTCCCAAACAGGATAAAGCCAAGGCGAAACCCCCCAAGACACATATTAATCACATTAACAAAAATCAAACACAAAGAACAAATATGAAAAGCAGCAAGGGAAAAACAACAAATAACACACAAGGGAATTGCCATAAGGATAACAGATGATCTTTCAATAGAAACTCTTCAAGCAAGGAGGGAATGGCAAGACATACTTAAAATGATGGAAGAAAATAACCTACAGCCCAGATTATTGTACCCAGCAAGGATCTCATTCAAGTATGAATGAGAAATCAAAAGCTTTTCAGACAAGCAAAAGCTGAGAGAATTCTGCACCACCAAACCAGCTCTCCAACAAATACTAAACAGGAAACACAAAAACGGTGTATAAATTCGAACCCCAAACAATAAAGTAAATGGCAATGGGATCATACTTATCAGTAATTACCTTAAACGTGAATGGGTTGAATGCTCCAACCAAAAGACAAAGACTGGCTGAATGGATACAAAAACAAGACCCCTACATATGTTGTCTACAAGAGACCCACCTCAAAACAGGGGATACATACAGACTGAAAGTGAAGGGCTGGAAAAAGATTGTCCATGCAAATAGGGACCAAAAGAAAGCAGGAGTAGCGATACTCATATCAGATAAAATAGACTTTAAAACAAAGGCTGTGAAAAGAGACAAAGAAGGTCACTACATAATGATCAAAGGATCAATCCAAGAAGAAGATATAACAATTATAAATATATATGCACCCAACGCGGGAGCACCACAGTATGTAAGACAAATGCTAACAAGTATGAAAGGAGAAATTAACACTAACACAATAATAGTTGGAGATTTTAATACCCCACTCACACCTATGGATAGATCAACTAAACAGAAATTTAACAAGGAAACACAAACTTTAAATGATACAATAGACCAGTTAGACCTAATTGATATCTATAGGACATTTCATCCCAAAACAATGAATTTCAACTTTTTCTAAAGTGCACATGGAACCTTCTCCAGGATAGATCACATCCTGGGCCATAAAGCTAGCATTGGTAAATTCAAAAAAATAGAAATCATTCCAAGCATCTTTTCTGACCACAATGCAGTAAGATTAGATCTCAATTACAGGAGAAAAACTATTAAAAATTCCAACATATGGAGGCTGAACAACACGCTGCTGAATAACCAACAAATCACAGAAGAAATCAAAAAAGAAATCAAAATTTGCATAGAAACGGATGAAAATGAAAACACAACAACCCAAAACTTGTGGGACACGGTAAAAGCAGTCCTAAGGGGAAAGTTCATAGCAATACAGGCACACCTCAAGAAACAAGAAAAAAGTCAAATAAATAAACTAACTCTACACCTAAAGCAACTAGAAAAGGAAGAAATGAAGAACCCCAGGGTTAGTAGAAGGAAAGAAATCTTAAAAATTAGAGCAGAAATAAATGCAAAAGAAACAAAAGAGACCATAGCAAAAATCAACAAAACCAAAAGCTGGTTCTTTGAAACGATAAATAAAATTGACAAACCATTAGCCAGACTCATCAAGAAACAAAGGGAGAAAAATCAAATCAATAAAATTAGAAATGAAAATGGAGAGATCACAACAGAAAACACAGAAATACAAAGGATCATAAGAGACTACTATCAACAATTATATGCCAATAAAATGGACAACGTGGAAGAAATGGACAAATTCTTAGAAAAGTACAACTTTCCAAAACTGGACCAGGGAAGAACTAGAAAATCTTAACAGACCCATCACAAGCACGGAAATTGAAACTGTAACCAAAAATCTTCCAGCCAACAAAAGCCCAGGTCCAGAGGGCTTCACAGCTGAATTCTACGAAAAATTTAGAGAAGAGCTAACACCTATCCTGCTCAAACTCTTCCAGAAAATTGCAGAGGAAGGTAAACTTCCAAACTCATTCTATGAGGCCACCATCAGCCTAATACCAAAACCTGAGAAAGATCCCACAAAAAAAGAAAACTACAGGCCAATATCACTGATGACATAGATGCAAAAATCCTTAACAAAATTCTAGCAATCAGAATCCAACAACACATTAAAAAGATCATACACCATGACCAAGTGGGCTTTATCCCAGGGATGCAAGGATTCTTCAATATCCGCAAATCAATCAATGTAATACACCACCTTAACAAATTGAAAAATAAAAACCATATGATTTTCTCAATAGATGCAGAGAAAGCCTTTGACAAAATTCAACATCCATTTATGATAAAAACTCTCCAGAAAGCAGGAATAGAAGGAACATACCTCAACATAATAAAAGCTATATATGACAAACCCACAGCAAACATTATCCTCAATGGTGAAAAATTGAAAGCATTTCCTCTAAAGTCAGGAACTAGACAAGGGTGCCCACTTTCACCATTACTATTCAACATAGCTTTGGAAGTTTTGGCCACAGCAATCAGAGCAGAAAAAGAAACAAAAGGAATCCAAATTGGAAAAGAAGAAGTAAAACTCTCACTGTTTGCAGATGACATGATCCTCTACATAGAAAACCCTAAACACTCCACCAGAAAATTACTAGAACTAGTCAATGACTATAGTAAAGTTGCAGGATATAAAATCAACACACAGAAATTCCTTGAATTCCTATACACTAATAATGAGAAAACAGAAAGAGAAATTAAGGAAACAATTTCATTCACCATTGCAACGGAAAGAATAAAATACTTAGGAATATACCTACCTAAAGAAACTAAAGACCTATATTTAGAAAACTATAAAACACTGGTGAAAGAAATCAAAGAGGACACTAATAGGTGGAGAAATATACCATGTTCATGGATTGGAAGAATCAATATAGTGAAAATGAGTATACTACCCAAGGCAATTTATAGATTCAATGCAATCCCTATCAAGCTACCAACAGTATTCTTCACAGAGCTAGAACAAATAATTTCACAATTTGTATGGAAATACAAAAAAACCTCGAATAGCCAAAGCGATCTTGAGAAAGAAGAATGGAACTGGAGGAATCAACCTACCTGATTTCAGGCTCCGCTACAAAGCCACAGTTATCAAGACAGTATGGTACTGGCACAAAGACAGAAATATAGATTAGTGGAACAAAATAGAAAGCCCAGAGATAAATCCACACACATATGGACACCTTATCTTTGACAAAGGAGGCAAAAATATACAATGGATTAAAGACAATCTCTTTAACAAGTGGTGCTGGGAAATCTGGTCAACCACTTGTAAAAGAATGAAACTAGAACACTTTCTAACACAATACACAAAAATAAACTCAAAATGGATTAAAGATCTAAACGTAAGACCAGAAACTATAAAACTCCTAGAGGAGAACATAGGCAAAACACTCTCTGAAATACATCACAGCAGGATCCTCTATGACCCACCTCCCAGAATATTGGAAATAAAAACAAAAATAAAGAAATGGGACCTAATTAACCTTAAAAGCTTCTGCACATCAAAGCAAACTATTAGCAAGGTGAAAAGACAGCCTTCGGAATGGGAGAAAATAATAGGAAATGAAGCAACTGACAAACAACTAATCTCAAAAATATACAAGCAACACCTACAGCTCAACTCCAGAAAAATAGATGACCCAATCAAAAAATGGGCCAAAGAACTAAATAGACATTTCTCCAAAGAAGACATACAGATGGCTAACAAACACATGAAAAGATGCTCAAAATCACTCATTATCATAGAAATGCAAATCAAAACCACTATGAGGTACCATTTCACGCCAGTCAGAATGGCTGCAATCCAGAAGTCTACAAATAATAAATGCTGGAGAGGGTGTGGAGAAAAGGGAACCCTCTTACACTGTTGGTGGGAATGCAAACTAGTACAGCCACTATAGAGAACAGTGTGGAGATTCCTTAAACAACTGGAAATAGAACTGCCTTATGATCCAGCAATCCCACTGCTGGGCATACACACTGAGGAAACCAGAAGGGAAAGAGACACGTGTACCCCAATGTTCATCACAGCACTGTTTCTAATAGCCAGGACATGGAAGCAACCTAGATGTCCATCAGCAGATGAATGGATAAGAAAGCTGTGGTACATATACACAATGGAGTATTACTCCGCCATTAAAAAGAATAGAATGAATCAGTTCTAATGAGGTGGATGAAACTGGAGCCTATTATACAGAGTGAAGTAAGCCAGAAAGAAAAACACCAATACAGTATACTAACGCATATATATGGAACTTTGAAAGACGGTAACAATAACCCTGAGTACGAGACAGCAAAAGAGACACTGATGTATAGAAGAGTCTTATGGACTCTGTGGGAGAGGGAGAAGGTGGGAAGATTTGGGAGAATGGCATTGAAACATGTAAAATATCATGTATGAAAAGAGTTGCCAGTCCAGGTTTGAGGCATGACACTGGATGCTTGGGGCTAGTGCACTGGGACGACCCAGAGGGATGCTATGGGGGGGAGGAGGGAGGAGGGTTCAGGATGGGGAGCACATGTATACCTGAGGCGGATTCATTTTGATATTTGGAAAAACTAATACAATTATGTAAAGTTTAAAAATAAAATAAAATTAAAAAAAAATCCACAGGAGGCTTGACTCCTTTTAGGCCACTCAGTGGTCTCCAAGAAATACCCGTCGGGACTCGAGAGCAGAGCAGAGTCCTTTCCTTCCTCTCGAGATGAGGTCTGACTCCTCGGGTGCGTCTAAAATGCAACCCCGAGATCTCTGTCGCCCCTGGAGAGGAACATTAGGTCCTGGACACAAGCTTAGATGAGGTCTCTTTTGCCCTGAAGTGACTCGAGAGCAATCCCTAGCTCTCTCTCGCAACTCCAATGGAAGATTGGACTTCCCTGGGCCAACACAAGAGGAAGCCTGAATTCCCCATCGTAACTCGAGAATCCCGCCGAAACTCGAGAAAAACCACATGGTTACCCTGTCATCGCAAGATGAGGCCCTTGCCCGCTACAGCGTCTAAAGAGAAGTCCCAGGTTTCTTCTTGAAGTGTTTTCACACTTCAAGTGTGAAAACTTGGCACCCGTGATGCAATTCCAAAAGTTCCCCGACACCCTGGTCTCTCTCGAGGGGAACACCGAGGTTCCCGGTATGACTTCATCTGAGCCACTTCTCCCCTCCTGATTGCGACTGGAGGGTCGACTCCCGTGCTTTGTCTGGAAGGGGTTCCCAACCTTCCCAGCGCACCTCAGGATGAGGCCGGTCTAACGAGAATATTTGAGACGTAGCTTCATGGGTGGTAACACATGCTGAAAGACCCCGATTCCCCGGTCCACTCTTGATAAGAACCCGATGCCCGGACACCTCTTGAAAGGCAACCCTGTGGAAGAAGCCACAATACGAAGGGGCACTGACACCCTCGTGCATCATCCGGAAAAACCCGCAGATTCCAAACACAGTTCAACAAGTTGCCTGTCACCCCGTGAATAACTCGAGAGGCAAGCGGAGTTCCATTCCTCCTTACAAGACGAGGCCTGACTCTCCTGTCCCAACTCTGCAGGGACCCTGCGATCAGAGTCAGAAATGGAGACGAACCCTGAGGTTCCTGCCTCCACTCGAGATGAGGCCCTCTTCTATTGCACCAAACCCAGTGGAGTCCCGAGAGGGCCCTCCCAACTCCAGGGTATCCTTGACTTCTCAGAGGCACACTGAGAAGCTCCCTGAGGCCACCGGCACTAGTCGAGGGAACCCAGGGTTTACTGCCGTGACCCAAGAAACACCTTGAAAGTCCTTCTTTAACGGTTCTTGAGGCCCGATACACCTTCCATGACTCTAGAGCAATGATGCGCTCCCCCTCGCAATGCGCATGGAGACGTGACTTCCCAAGCGCCACATGAGAGGCTCCCTGAGCTCCCCGTAGTACCTCATGAGAAACCCCACACTGGCGCTGCAGCTCGAGAAAACCCACGAGACGCCCCCTTCATCGCGAGATGATGGCCTTCTTTTCCTGCATGGCCTGGAGAGCAATCACGAGTCCTCTCTCCAAACTCCACAGGAGGCTTGATTCCCTTTAGGCCACTCAGTGGGCTCCAAGAGATACCCGTCGCAACTCGAGAGGAGAGTGGAGTCCTTCGCTTCCCCTCGAGACAAGGACTGACTCCCCGGGTGAATCAGGAAAGCAACCCCGAGATCCCTGTCCCCCCTGGAGACGAACATTATGTCCTGGACACAAGCCTAGATAAGGTCTCTTTTGCCCTGCAGTAACTCAAGCGCAATCCCTAGCTCTCCCTCGCAACTCGAATGGAAGACTGGACTTCCCTGGGCCAACACAAGAGGAAGCCTGAATTTCCTGACCTAACTCGAGAATCCCGCCACAACTCGAGAAAAACGACGTGGTTAACCCGTCACCACAAGATGAGGCCCTTGCCAGCTACAGCGTCTCAAGAGAAGTCTCACGTTCCGTCTTGAAGTTTGAAATGGTACTTAGCACCTTTGATGTGACTCCAAAAGTTCCCCGACATCCCAGTTTTACTTGAGGGGAACATCGAGGTTCCCGGCACCACTTCATCTGAGCCCCTTCTCCCCTCCTGATCGGGACAAGAGGGTCGATTCACTTGCTTTGTCTGAAAGGGTTACCGACCTTCCTGGTGCACCTCAGGTTGAGGTCCGTCTCAAGAAGAAATTCGAGACGTAGGCTTGTGGGTGGTGCCACATGCCGAAAGACACTGATTTCCTGGTCTGCTCTTGATAAGAATCTGAAGGCTGGATACCTCTTCGAAGGCAACCCTGTGTATGAAGGCAAAAAACGAAGGGGAACTGACACCCCCGTGCATCGTCCGGATAAAAACGCAGGTTCCACACACAGCTCGACAAGTGGCCTGTTATCCGGTGAACAACTCGAGAGTCCAGTGGAGTTCCATTCCTCCACACAAGACGAGGCCTGACTCTCCTGTCCTAACTCTGTAGGGACTCTGTGTTCAGAGTCAGAAATGGAGAGCAACCCTGAGGTTCCTGCTTCAAATCGAGATGAGGCCCTCTTCTGACAAGGTCCAGCCTCGGCTGGTCCAGGGTTTTCGAAGGGGAGACAGAGTAGGCGACCTATTGATTTACTTATCGAAGATATAAAGAGTAATAGAATGAGGATAGCTCAGTAGGAAAATTTAGTGGAGAAAAGAAGCTGAGTAGCTTGGTTTATGCGGAAAATCAGTATAACCCGTGACACCAGGTTAGCTCTGACCACGGAGGCCGCAGGCTCCCTCTCGAATAGCGAAAAGTGCCCCACCTTAGACACCTTCTCAAGTGGTCTTCGAAGCCCAGGCAAATAAATGGTCGCAGAGGATATCCGCGCTCCAGATGGACACTCATCTGAAAATTGAGGGGAAGAATGACATTAGGAGACTAAGCGTTGGCAATCAAGGCCCGTAGCTTTATTTTCAACAGGGGTTTTTATACCCTAAGTTACACATAGAGGATAATGGGGATGCAAAGACAGCAGCCTTTGATCCTTATCAAAAACCAGAGTTTCTGTCCTGCAAATGTATCGTATACAAATGGTTTAGGTGATTTACATCATCTTCTAGCCAGAAGACCTATTAACATTTTATGACTCTTGACAAAGACTTATCAACCATAAGACTTATTTTCTCTAAGAGTAATTATTTTAAGGTTTGGCCCCATCTTTTGAAGATAAAATTGCATTCCTATAGGGCAGATGTGTAATGGGCTTACAACAAAGGAAATAATTTATTACCTTAAGGGTCTAAAGTTAGTAACACCAAGGCCACTACTTATTTCTTCTACATACCAACTATATTAATTAATACACATTCAAGGATACAATTCAGGGGATGTGGAAACTTGGCAACAAGCATTGGTTCATCAATGAAATCTTTTACTAGTTTTATTCTGACAGTTTCTAACTCTCTGAGAGGCTCTAAGCTATTTGAATATCTTAAGCTTCCCGTGCCTCTCGAGGCTCGGAGACTGTAAACAATTGTATGCATTGCTGTAGGAGACCGGGTAAACTTGTCAGGCGAGTTAGAGAGCCATCTGACGTGTTTGGATTTAAACACTCCTAATTGCCCAGGAACTTTATTAATTGGAGCTGTAAGTTAGCTCTTTGACAGAGTGAGATGGTGGTGGGGGACAGCCCCCAGTAAAGTCAGAGGGGAGAGCACAAAGCAATAAAGTAGGCAGACTCTGGTTTTGGGGGGTAGATGCTCAAGAATATCCGGGAGGACTCCCGAGGCTCGATCCCGCCTTTGTGTATGCCCAGCCTCCTTCCTCATGACCTTTGTCACGAGTGGAATGTCTCTCGCCGGCTCCCGGCATCTCCCCGTTTTTTATTTCTTAAAACAGCCAGATGTAGCTCAGTCGCGAGCCTCTGAATACTCTGCCGAAGAATCCTGACAATACAAGGAAGAATGATTATGAGAAGCAGAATTAAAGCAGCCACCGCAGCATAGCTAAAGACATTAGACAGAATATTCTTTCCTGAGATGTAGTTAGGGAAAGTATGGAAGAAATCATTTGCTGTTCCAGCAGCAGTAAAATCTAATCGGGAGTGCTCCATGGTTGCTATTTGATAGTGAAGTTTCCCTACGTCTCAACCAATGTCAGAGCTGTTCCAGATACCTGAAATATGGTTTTTAATCTTTCCCATTCAAAATCTGTCTCATTTACTATCAGGGGTGTTCCACATATCCACTGATAGTCAGCATGACAAGACAATGCCATTTTCACCTTTAAAGCCTGCAATTCAGTCCCAATATGTATTACTGCTTCCTCTAGGGCGTCTACCCTCATTTCTAATTTTCTCTCTATAGCTTCCTGTGTTGCCAATGTTAAAGAAACATTTTTGGACATAGAATCAACATATTGAGCAGTATGTACTTGTTGAGTCAATGATATTGCTGCCACAGTAACAGAAGTGATTGCACTTATCAAAGCTGCTGTTCCCAAGATAAGTAAGCCCACAAACCGTCGTGTTTGCATTAAATCCTGTAGTTGTTGTAATACAGCAAGACCATAATTCAATAAGTGGTTACATCATAAGATAAGGTGGATGTTGTAGCACTACAAAGGAGCAAACATTATATTGAGGGTTTAAACAAGATGAACCAGGGAGCAGCTGTAGGCGTCAGCCCGGGGGAGCAGTGTCCCCAGCATCAGGAGGCAGAACGCGAGCGGCAGGCTGTGGGCCAAGGCGCCTATGGTGGGCGGAGGGGCAGGGTTCGTGGTTTAGGGCTAGCCACCACCGCTTGGGCTCAGGGCGGTCCCCTCTCGCCGGTGGGGCCACGCTGGTCTGGACAGCACTCCGCGGGTGCGCTTTCCTCTCTGGCCCTCACTCGCTGCACAGACTTCTTTGCTCTAGGTCACGGGGTGCAGAGAGGTGGGTGCGAGGCGCTGCTGGTGGCGCGGAGGCGAGAGCTGGCTGGGGGAGGGGGAGCGAGCGAGTGCGCGCGCCGCGAACCTAGACTTTGGGGAATGTGACATGACGAATTTGTCTGAGATCCAAACCGGAGAATCTGCATTCTGTAGAAATATACAAGCATACCCTCTCCCACAAGTTACCAACACATCTGGCCTTTTTCACTCTCCCGTAAGGAGGCCTTTTTACTTGACCAGGGGCCGAGTCGTAGCTTGTAATTCAGGCATCTAGTGTCTCATCATTGTAGTCTGCCCCTGTGTGTTTACGTTTAAGTGATTAATTACAATTGGAACATAACTTCACTATTTGTCTAGCTGTTTCCCTATGGATATGTTAATTTAGGTCTAATGTTTAGTTTAGGTCTCTGTATAAATTTAAGTAATAAATGTATAACCTCCTTATCTCATTTTGGTATACAGGTATACAGATATACCTAAATGCAAAATGCATTTATATATGTATTTATATATGGCAACAAGTATAAAGTTATTGACATATAATATATATAAATCAATATACTTGAATTAATCTTTATAATTAATATATTAATTAATATATATTACAACAATACAACACATACACAGCTAATACCAACCAACACAAACCAATATACTGTAATAATACATGTCACACATTTATAATTATACAGTATATAGAACATATATCATCACAGCACATCAATCCATACCAATTAATATCAGCCACACACATATTATATTACTGCCATATATATTTAATTATACAGTAGATATATGTGTGTGTGTATATAGTATACATATTAATTTATATACAAATTAATTAAGTATAGATCTATAAATAGAATTAGGTATACCTTTATTATATTTTATTTATACCCATACCTAATTAGGCAAACTGTAATTAGGCAAATACATTTATATTATGTATTTATAACAATATATAAAGTATTGTTAAATGTACCACCTGTACAGCATCTCCAGCCCACATACCACTTTCTCTAATCCCACCAACTCATTTTCAGTATTATGTGTTGGCCAGGAGCTGGGCCAGTCTTTCCCAGCAATGTTAAGAGACGTCTGTTCCTGTGTCTAATAGCCCTGGCGTTTTATTCTCTTGAATTAAAAGATCTTTTAAAGGCCTTGGAACTGTAATTTCCTGCACCCAAAAGGCTAGATCACTAGATCCAAATGTTTTGTGGCTCTTAGATTGAGAAGTCAAGTTTTTCCTTGTCTGATAGTAAGGTAAAAGTAAAAGCTGTGTTACTCTTTGACCTTTACTAATTTGTACAGTTTTGATAGGCAGTGAGATCAAGACTTTAATTTCTCAATATCATCAGAATCTACTACACCATGCATCAGCAAAATTTCTTTTCTTTCTTTTTTTTTTATTTAATTTTTTTTTAAAAGAAAGCGAGCTACGCCCCAGGACAAATCTTACAATGTCCTCAGATAGGGGGCCAGCCACTCCGGTTGGAATTGGAGTAAGCGGCACATCAGGGGTTAATATTGTTATTAAATCTCCTTGCCTTTTCGCTTTTCTCCTAGCCTGGGTTAGACCCCCCTGAGGGAGTTTTCTCCAAGGAGCACACTCTGCATATTGTGTACTAAAAGCTCCTTTGTTTAAAAAACTTTTTATCTTCCTCAGTCTTAGGCAACACTTTGGGAGGCTTTGGGGGCAAAGTGGGGAACTCCTGGGTCCTGGGAGGCACAATCGAAGGCGGTGGCAGTCGCCTTAAATCAGAAAGTGGTGGATAAGTTTTTTAAAGGTTTGTGCAGAGGGGGAGGGAGCTCGCCAGGGCTCTCGGCCGCAGCGTCCTGTAAGCCCTCTCCTTCCTCGAGAGGTAGACCACTTTCTCCCTCCTTTTTTTTTTTTCTTCAATGGCAGAAAATATGATCTGTGCAGTAAATGGAGACTCACCACCATCCACCTCTATAGCCTCCCCCATAGTCTATTTAACAGCCTCGTGACGGAGGTCCAGGACATTTCTAATCATATTCCACAGTCAATAAATATTTGTCTATTCTTAGATGCAGAGAAATCCATTTTTAATTTTTTTTTTAATTTTAGAGAATATTTTTATTTATTTTGTAACCTCTTTACCCTGGCTAAACTGCAGAGGGGACTAGAAAAGAAGCCTCAAGGTGAGGATCAAGTTCATCCTTGGGACTAGAGAAAATCCTTCTCCGGGAAACTCCTAGCGGTGGCCCTTTACCCCGACATGGAGGAGGAGGCATAGGGGGATGGGAGCGTCCGGAAGTTTTCCTCTTCTGTTCCGGAGATCCTTTAACTGTTTGGTAACTAAATCTTACGAACTGTCTGATCGGGGATGTTTCCCTCAACCTCCTAGGAGCGGATGGTCTGATTAGGGATGTTTTCTTAAACTTTTAGGAGCATCTTTAGCTTAAAAAAAAAAAATCCTCATCAGAATGGCATCGAGCTGCTGTTTCCTCTAAACCTTTTTCAAATTGAGGGGAGAGCTGATCTTTCTTTTCATCCCTATCTTTTACATGCTCATTGGCAGTCATAGTGGCTAGCCATTCATTTATCTGTCGATAGCTAGGTATAGCCTCTTCATTTTCACTTTTCTTTATAACAGGTACCTTTTCAGATTTGCTTTTTTGTTTAACAGGTACTTTTCCAACTTTACTTTCCTCTTTAACAGGTACCTTTTCAAATTCATGAGCTGGATCTAAAACATCTCTAGTCATATTCCACAGAGGAAAGGTGTAAGTAGGGATTTTTTCCAAACCTTGCTGAGCACAATAAGCTCTTAGCTGTTTTCCTAGTTTTTTCAAGATATCTAGGTTAACAGTGCCTTGTTGTAGAAACCAAGGGCAGTGGTCTTGTACAAATGTAAAAAATGATTGAATGGAAGATTTTTTAACCTTGATTCTTCTTTTACTTAATAACTGTAAAATTACTCCTATAAAGAGCTGTCTTTCATTTGATTCAGTGTTGCCCATGTCAGAAACTTAAGGATAGTAAAAGATTTTGCTTTTAGCTATCTAAAGATTAGGCCTTTTTTGTCAGCCTTTTTAGAAACCGTTTTTTCTCTCTAACTCTTCAACACTTCCCACTCCTCTCGCCCTGTCTATTCTACAGGGGGATCTGCAGCCCCCTAAGTGGGATCCTATCTGTCCCCAAAACTGAACACTGGGGGAATGCGGTTGGGGATTTACCTTCGAAATGCCTGTCTTGGGCGCCACCTGCAGAGGTCCAGCCCCAGCTGATCCAGGGTATTCGAAGGGAAGATGGAGTAGGCGACCTATTTATATATTTATTTATTCATCAAAGATATAAAGAGTAATAGAATGAGGATAGCTCAGTAGGAAAATTCAGTGGAGAAAAGCAGCTGAGTAGCTTGGTTTACGCGGAAAATCAATATAACCCGTGACACCAGGTTAGCTCTGACCACGGAGGCTGCAAGTGCCCTCTAGAATAGAGGAAGGTGCCCCACCTTAGACACCTTATCGAGTGGGTCTTCGAAGCCCAGGCAAATAAATGGTCGCAGAGGATATCTGCGCTCCAGATGGACACTCATCTGAAAATTGAGGGGAATAATGACATGGGGAGACCAAGCGTTGGTGAGCAAGGCCCGTAGCTTTATTTTCAACACAGGTTTTAATACCCTAAGTTACACATAGAGGATAATAGGGGATGCAAAGTCAGCAGTCTTTAATCCTTATCAAAAACCAGGGTTTCTTTTCTGCAGATTTATCGTATAAAAATGGTTTAGATGATTTACATCATCTTCTGGCCAGAAGACCTATTAACATTTTATGACTCTTGACAAAGACTTATCAACCATAAGAGTTATTTTCTCTAAGAGTAATTGTTTAAGGTTTGGCGCCATCTTTCGAAGATAAAATTGCATTCCTATAGGGAGGATGTGTAATGGGTTTACAACAAGAAAAGAATTTATTACCTTAAGGGTCTAAAGTTACCAACATCAAGGCCACTACTTATTTTTTCTACATACCAACTATATTAATTAGCACACATTCAAGGATACAATTCAGGGGATGTGGAAACTTGGCAAAAAGCATTGGTTCATCAATGAAATCTTTTACTAGTTTTATTCTGACAGTTTCTAACTCTCTGAGAGGCTCTAAGCTATTTGAATATCTTAAACTTCCCGTGCGTCTCGAGGCTGGGAGACTGTACACAATCGTATGCATAGCTGTAGGAGACCGGGTAAACTTGTCAGGCGAGTTAGAAATCCATCTGAGGGGTTTGGATTTAAACACTACTAATTGCCCAGGAACATTATTAGTTGGAGCTGTAAGTTAGCTCTTTGACAGAGAGAGTGAGATGGTGGTGGGGGACATCCCCAGTAATGTCAGAGGTGAGAGAACAAAGCAATAAAGAAGGCAGACTTTGGTTTTTGTGGGTAGATGCTGAAGAATATACGGGGGAACTCCCGGAGGCTCGATCCCGCCTTTGCGTATGCCGAGACTCTTTCCTCATGACATTTGTCACGAGTGGAATATCTCTCGCTGGCTCCCGGCAATCTTCCATTGCACCAAACGCAGTGGAGTCCCGAGAGGCCCCTTCCAACACCACAGTATCAGTGTCTTTTCAGAGGCACCCTGAGCAACTCCCTGAGTTCACCGGCACAAGTCGAGGGAACACAGGGTATCCTGCCGCAACCCGAGAAAGACCTCAAGAGTCCGTCTTCAACGCGTCTTGAGGCCGGATTCCCCTACCATGACTCGAGAGCAATGACACGCTCCCCCTCGCCATGCGCATGGACACCTGACTTCCCTGGCACCACATGAGAGGCTCCCTGAGCTCCCCGTCATACCTCGTGAGAAACCCCACACTGGCGCCGCAGCTCGGGAAAACCCACGAGACGCCACCGTCATCGCGAGATTGGGGACATCTTTTCCTGCCTGACCTGGAGAGCAATCCCTGGTCCTTTCTCCAAACTTCACAGGAGGCTTTACTCCCTTTAGGCCACTCAATGGGCTCCAAGAGATACCTGTCGCGACTTGAGAGGAGAGCAGAGTACTTTGTTTCCCCTCGAGATGAGGCCTTACCTCGGGTGAGTCTGGAATGCAACCCCGAGATCCCTGTTGCCCTGGAGAGGAACATTATGTCCTGGACAAAAGCCTAGATGAGGTCTATTTTGCCCTACAGTGACTCGAGAGCAACACCCATCTCTCCCTCGCAATTCGAATGGAAGATTGGTCTTCACTGGGCCAACACAAGAGGAAGTCTGAATTTCCCGTTGTAACTCGAGAATCCCGCCGCTACTCTTAAAAACCACGTGGTTCCCCATTCATCACAATATGAGGCCTTTGCCCGCTACAGAGTCTCAAGAGAAGTCCCATGTTTCGTCATAAAGTTCGAAATGCTACTTGGCACCCTTGATGCGACCCCAAAAGTTCCCCAATATACCGGTCTCACTCCAAGGGAACACCGAAGTTCCTGGCACCACTTCATTTGAGCCCCTTCTCCCCTCCTGATCACGGCAGGAAGGTCGATTCCCCTGCTTTGTCTAGAAGGGGTTCCCGACCTTCATGGCGCACCTCAGGATGAGGCCAGTCTCACGAAGAAATTCGAGACGTAGCCTCGTGTTGGTGCCACGTGCCGAAAGACCCTGATTTCTCGGTCTTGCTCTTGATAAGAACCCGATGCCCGGACACCTCTTCTAAGGCAACCCTGTGGATGAAGGCACTACACGAGGGGGCACTGGCAACCCTGTTCATCGTCCGGAAAATCCCACAGGATCCACATACAGCTCCACAACTGGCCTGTCACCCCTTAAACAACGAGAGAGGCAAGCGGAGTTCCCTTCCTCAGACAAGACGAGGCCTGAGTATCCAATCCCAACTCTGCAGGCACGCTTCGATCTGAGTCAGAAATGGAGAGGAAACCTGAGGTTCCTGCCTCAACCCGAGATGAGGCCCTCTTCCATTAAAACAAACCCAGTGGAGTCCCGAGAGGCCACTCCCATCTCCACAGTATCCCTGACTTCTCATAGGCATTCTGAGAAGCTCCTTGAGGCCACCGGCAAACGTCGAGGGAAATAAGGGTTTCCTGCCACAACCGAAGAAAGACCTCGAGAGTCCTTCTTCAACGCGTCTTGAGGTCAGATTCCCCTACCATGGCTCGAGAGCAATAACGCGCTCCCCCTCGCCACGCACATGGAGACATGACTTCCCTGGAGCCACATGAGAGGCTCCCTGAGCTCCCTGTCGTACCTCGTGTGAAACCCCACACTGGCGCCGCAGCTCGAGAAAACACACAAGACCCCTCCGTCATCGCGAGATGAGGGCCATCTTTTCCTGCATGGCCTGGAGAGCAGTCCCAAGTCCTCTCTCCAAACTTCACAGGAGGCTTGACTCCCTTTAGGCCACAAAGTGGGCTCCAAGAGGTGCCCGTCGCAACTCGAAAGGAGAGCAGAGTCCTTTGCTTCCCTTCGACACGAGGCCTGACTCCCTGGGTGAGTCTGGAATGCAAAACTGAGATCCCTGTGGCCCTTGGAGAGGAACATTAGGTCCTGGACACAAGCCTAGATGAGGTCTCCTTTGCCCTGCAGTGACTCGAGCGCAACCCCTAGCTCTCCCTCGCAACTCGAATGGATGATTGGACTTCCCTGGCCCAACACAAGAGGAAGCCTGAAATCCCCGTCGTAACTCGAGAATCCCGCCACAACTCGAGAAAAACCACGTGGCTCCCCCGTCATCGCAAGATGAGGCCCTTGGCCGCTACAGCGTATCAAGAGAAGTCCCACGTTCCATCCTGAAGTACAAAACGGTACTTGGCACCCTTGATGCGACCCCCAAAGTTCCCTGACATACCGGTCTCACTCGAGGGAAACACCAAAGTTCATGGCACTACTTCCTGAGAGCCCCTTCACCCCTCCTGATCGCGACAGGAGGTTCGACTCCCATGCTTTGTCTGCAAGGGGTTCCCGACGTTCCCCACAAACCTCCGGATGAGGCCGGTCTCATGAGGAAATTCGAAAAGTAGCCTCATGGTTGGTGCCACATGTTGAAAGATCCCGAATTCCCGGTCCACTCTAGATAAGAACCTGACGCCCGGACATCTCTTCGAAGGCAACCCTGTGGATGAAGGCACAACACGAAGGGACAATGACATCCCCATGCATCGTCTGGCAAAACCCGCCGATTCCACTCACAGCTCCAAATGTGGACTGTCACCCCGTGAACAACTCGAGAGGCAAGTGAAGTTGCATTCCTTCACACAAGACGAGGCCTTACCCTCCTGGCCCAACTCTTCAGGGACCCTGCGATCGGAGTCAGAAATGGAGAGGAACCCTGAGGTTCCTACCTCAACTAGAGAAGAGGCCCTCTTCCATTGAACCAAACTCAGTGGTGTCCCGAGAGGCCCCTCCCAACACCACAGTATCCCTGAATTCTCAGAGGCTCCGTGAGAAGCTACCTGAGGTCACTGGCACAAGTCGAGGGAACCCAGAGTTTCCTGAAGTAACCCGAGAAAGACTTGGAGAGTCCTTTTTCAACGTCTCTTGATGCCCGATTCCCCTACCATGACTCCAGAGCAAGGACGCGCTCCCCTCGCCACAAGCAGGAAAACTGACTTCCCTAGTACCACCCAAGAGGCTCCCTGAGTACCCCATCGTACCTCGTGAGAAAACCCACACTGGCGCCGCAGTTCGAGAAAAACCACAAGATGCCCCCGTCAAGGAGAGATGGGGGCCTTCTTTTCCTGCCTGACCTGGAGAGCAATCCCTGGTCCTCTCTCCAAACTTCACAGGAGGATTGACTCCCTTTAGGCCACTCAGTTGGGTCAAAGAAATACCCGGTGCGACTCGAGAGGAGAGCGGAGTCCTTTGCTTCCCTCGAGACGAGGCCTGACTCCCCGGGTGAGTTTGGAATGCAACCCCGAGATCCCTGTCGCCCCTGGAGTGGAACATTATGTCCTAGACACAAGCCTAGATGAGGTCTATTTTGCCCTACAGTGATCGAGAGCAACCTCCATCTCTCCCTCACAATTTGAGTGGAAGATTGGGCTTCCCACGGTCAACACATGAGGAAGTCTGAATATCCCATCGTAATTCGAGAATTCAGCCTCAAGTCTTAAAAACCATGTGGTTCCCCCTTCATCACAATATGAGGCCCTTGCCAGCTAGAGTCTCAAGAGAAGTCCCACGTTCCATCTTAAAGTTCGAAATGCTACTTGGCACCCTTGATGCGACCCCAAAGTTCCCCAACATACCGGTCTCACTTCAGGGGAACACCGAAATTCCCGGCGTCTCCAGGGAAGTCCCATGTTCTGTCCTTAAGTGCGAAACGGTACTTGACACCCTTGATGCGACCGCAAAAGTTCCCGACACGCTGGGTTCCCTCGAGGGGAACACCGAGGGTCCCGGCACCACTTCATCTGAGCCCCTTCTCCCCTCCTGATCGCGACAGGAGAGTCGATTCCCCTGCTTTCTCTGGAAGGGGTTCCCGGCCTTCCTGGTGCACCTCAGGATGAGGCCGGTCTCAGGAGGAAATTCGAGACCAGCCATGTGTGAGGTGCCACGTGCCGACCGACACCGATTTTCCGGTCCACTCTTGATAAGAACCTGATGCCCGGACACCTCTTCGAAGGCAACCCTGTGAGTGAAGGCACAACACGAAGGGGCACTGACACCCCCGTGCATCATCCGGAAAAACCCGCAGGGTCTACACACAGCTCGACAAGGGGCCTGAGACTCCCGGAACAACTCGAGAGGCAACCAGAATTCCATTCCTCAGACAAGACGAGGCATGACTCTCCTGTCCCAACACTGCAGGGACCGTGCAGTCGGAGTCAGAATTGGAGAGGAAGCCTGAGGTTCCTGCCTCCCCTCGAGATGAGGCCCTCTTCCATTGCGCCGAACCCAGCAGAGTCCCGAGAGGCCCTGCCAACTCCACAGCATTCCTCACCTCTCAGAGGCACCCTGGTAAGTTCCCTATAGTCCCCTGCAGAAGTCGAGGGAAACCAGGGTTTCCCGCCGCCACCCGAGAAAGACCTTGAGAGTCCTTCTTCAACGCGTCTTGAGGCCCTAGTCACTTCCCATGACTCGAGAGTGATGACCAGCTCCCCCTCGCCATGCGCATGGAGACATGAGTTCCCTGGCGGCGCACGAGAGGCTCCCTGAGGTCCTCGTCGTGCCTCGTGAGAAAACCCCCACGGGCGCCGCAGCCTGAGGAAACCCATGAGATGCCCCCGTCATCGCGAGATGAGGGCCTTCTTTTCCTGCCTGACCTGGAGAGCAATCCCGAGTCCTCTCTCCAAACTGAAGAGGAGGCTCGACACCCTTGAGTCCACTCAGTGGGCTCCAAGAGATCCGTGTCGCGACTTGAGAGGAAAGTGGAGTCCTCTGCTTCCCCTCGAGGCGAGGCCTGACTCCCCGGGGGAGTCTGGAATGGAAACCCGAGATCTCTGTCTTCCCTTGAGAGGAATATTAGGTCCTGGACACACGCCTCGATGAGGTCTCTTTGGCCCTGTAGTGACTCGAGCAGAACCCCCAGGTTTCCCTCGCAACTCCAGGGGAAGATTGGGCTTCCCAGGGCCAACCCAAGAGGAAGCCTGAAATCCCCGTCGTTTTCGAGAATCCAGACGCAACTCGAGAAAAACGACGTGGTTCCAACGTCTTCACAGGACGAGGCCCTTGCCCGCTACAGCGTCTCCAGGGAAGTCCCATGTTCCGTCCTGAAGTGGGAAATGGTACTTGGCTCCCTTGATGCGACCCCTAAAGTTCCCTGAAACGCCGGGTTCCCTCGAGTGGAACACCTAGAGTCCCGGCCCCACTTCATCTGAGCCCCATCTCCCCTCCTGATCGCGACAGGAGAGTCGATTCCCCTTCTTTGTGTGGAAGGTGTTCCCGGCCTTCCCGGCGCACCTCAGGATGATGCTGGTCTCACGAGGAAATTCGAGATGAGCCACGTGGGTGGTGCCACATTCCGAATGACCCCGATTTCCCCGTCCGCTCTTGAAATGAACCTGATGCTGGACACCTCTTTGAAGGCAACCCTGTGGGGGAAGGCACCAAATGAAGGGGCAATGACACCCCCGTGCATCTTCTGGAAACACCCGCAGGTTCCACACACAGCTCGACAAGGGGCCTGAGACCCACTGAACGACTCGAGAGGCAAGCAGAGTTCCATTACTCAGACAAGACGAGGCCTGACTCTCCTGTCCCAACCCTGCAGGGACCCTGCGGTCGGAGTCAGAAATGGAGAGGAAGCCTGTGGTTCCTGCCTCCAATCGAGATGAGGCCCTCTTTCATTTCGTCAAACCTAGTGGAGTCCCGAGAGGCCCCTCTAACTCCTCAGTATCCCTCACCTCTCAGAGGCACCTGGGAAGTTCCCTAAGGTCCCCGGTAGAGGTCGAGGGAAACGAGTGTTTCCCGCCCCAACCCAAGAAAGACCTCGAGAGTCCTTCTTAAATGCGTCTGGAGGCCCTAGTCCCTCCCATGACTCCAGAGCAATGACGCGATCTGCCTGGCCACACGCATGGAGGCCTGACTTCTCTGGCGCCGCACGAGAGGCTCCCTGAGCTCCTCATCATATCTCGTGAGAAACCCCACACTGGCGCCGCAGCTCGAGAAAACCCATGAGACGCTCCCGTCATCACGAGAGGAGGGCCATCTTTAACTGAATGGTATGCAGATCAAGCGTGAACCTTCTGTCCAAGCTACACAGGACGCTTGACTCCCTTTAGGCCACTCATTGGGCTCCAAGTGTTACACGTCGCGACTCGAGAGGATAGTGGAGTCCTTTGCTTCCACTCGAGACGAGGCGTGACCCACCGGGTGAGACTGGAATGCGACCCCGATATCCTTGTTGCCCCTGGAGAGGAACACTACGTCCTGGACCCAAGCCTAGATGAGGACTCTTTGCCCTGAAGTGACTCGAGAGCAACCCACAGCTCTCTCTGACAAGTTGAATGGAAGATTGGACTTCCTGGGCCAACACAAGAGGAAGCCTGAATTCCCCGTCGTAACTCGAGAATCCCGCCGCAACTCGAGAAAAACCACGTGTTTCCCTCGTCATCGCAATATGAGGCCCTTGCCCACTAGAGCATCTCCAGAGAATTCCCACGTTCCGTCTTGAAGTGCGAAACTGTACTTGGCACCCTTGATGCGACCTCAAAAGTGCCATGACATACCGGTCTCACTCGAGGGGACCACCGAGGTTCCCGGCACCACTTCATCTGAGCCCCTTCTCCCCTTCTGATCGCGACGGGTGTGTCGATTCCCCTGCTTTGTCTGCAAGGGTTCCCTACCTTCCCGGCGAACCTCAGGATGAGGCCGGTCTCCCAAGGAAATTCGAGACGTAGCCTCGTGGGTGGTACCACATGCTGAAAGACCCCAATTTTCTGGTACGCTCTTGAAAAGAACCCGATGCCCGGACACCTCTTTGAAGGCAACCCTGTGGATGAAGGCACAACACGAAGGGGCACTGACACCCCTGTGCATCGTCCGGAAAAACCCGCAGGTTCCACACACAGCTCAACAAGTGGCCTGTCACTCCGTGAACAACTCGAAAGGCAAGCGGAGATCCATTCCTCCACGGAAGACGAGGCGTGACTCTCTTGTCCGTACTCGGCAGGTACTCTGCGACCCGAGTCAGAAATGGAGAGGACCCCTGAGGTTCCTGCCTCCATTCGAGATGAGGCCCTCTTCGATTGCACCAAACCCAGTTGAGTAATGAAAGGCCCCTCCCAAATCCACAGTGTCCCTGACTTCTCAGAGGCACCCTGAGAAGTTGCCTGAGGTCACCGACACAAGTCGAGGGAACCCAGGGTTCCCTGCCGCAACCCGAGAAAGACCTCGAGAGTCCTTCTTCAATGCGTCTTGAGGCCCGATTCGCCTACTATGACTCGAGAGCAATCACGCACTCCCCTTCACCACACGCACGGAGACCTGACGTCCCTAGCACCACACGAGAGGCTCTCTGAGCTCCCCGTCGTACCTCGTGAGAAATCTGATACTGGCGCCGCAGCTGGAGAAAACCCACGAGACGCCCCCGTCATCGCGAGATGAGGGCCTTTTTTCCTGCATGGCCAGGAAAACAATCCCGAGTCATCTCTCCAAACTCCATAGGAGGCTTCACTCCCTTTACGCCACGCAGTGGGCTCCAAGAGATACCCGTCGCGACTCGACAGGAGAGCGGAGTCCTTTTTTGCCCCTCAAGACGAGGCCTGACTCTCCGGGTGAGTCGAGAATGCAACCCTGAGATACCTGTCGGCCCAGTAGTGGAACACTAGGTCCTGGACACAAGCGTAGATGAGGTCTATTTTGCCCTGCAGTGACTGGAGAGCAATCCCCAGTTCTAACTTGCAACTCGAATGGAATACTGGATTTTTCTGGTGCCACACAAGAGGCTCCCTGAATTCCCTGTGGTACTTCATGAGACACCCCACACTGGCGCCGCAGCTCGAGAAAACCCACGAGACGCCACCGTCATCTCGAGATGAGGGCCTTCTTTTCCTGCATGGCCTGGAGTCCAATCCCGAGTCCTCTCTCCAAACTCCACAGGAGGCTTGACTCCCTTTAGTACACACACTGGGCTCCAAGAGATACCCATCGAGACTCGAGACGAGAGCGGAATTCTTTGCTTACCCTCGAGGTGAGAACTGACTCCCCGGATGAGTCTGGAATGCAAACCCGAGATCCCTGTCGCCCCTGGAGAGCAACGTTAGATCCTGGACACAAGCCTAGATTAGGTCTCTTTTGCCCTGCAGTGACTCTAGCGCAATCCCCAGCTCCCCCTCGCAAACCGAATGGAAGATTGGATTTCAAGGCCAACAAGAGGAAGCCTAAATTCCCGGTCATAACTCGAGAATCCCGCCGCAACTCGAGCAAAACCACGTGGTTCTCCCGTCATCGCAAGATGAGGCCCTTGCCCGCTACAGCGTTTCAAAAGATGTCCCAGGTTCCGTCTTGAAATGCGAAACGGTACTTGGCACCCTTGATGCGACCCCAAAAGTCCCCCAACACGCCGGTCTCACTCAAGGGGAACACCGAGGTTCCCGGCACCACTTCATTTAAGCCCCTTCTCCCCTCCTGATCGTGACCGGTGGGTCGATTCCCCTGCTTTGTCTGCAAGGGGGCCCGACCTTCCCTGCACAACTCAGGATGAGGCCGGTCTCATGGGGAAATTCGATACGTAGCTTTGTGGGTGGTGCCACTTGCTGAAAGACTCCAATTTCCCGGTCCGCTCTTGATAAGAATCCGATGCTCGGACACCTCTTGGAAGGCAGCCTTGAGTATGAAGGTACAACACGAAGGGGCACTAACACACCTGTGCATCATCCGGAAAAAAGGGCAGGTTACACACACAGCTCGGCAAGTGGCCTGTCACCTCGAGAACAACTCGAGAGGCAAGAGGAGTCCCATCCTCCAGAAAAGACGAGGCCTGACTCTCCTGTACCAACATGCAGGGACCTTGCGATCTGAGTCAGAAATGGAGAGGAACACTGAGGTTCCTGCTTCAACTCGAGATGAGTCCCTCTTACATTCCACCAAATGCAGAGGAGTCTCGAGAGGCCCCTCCAAACTGCACAGTATCCCTGACTTCTCAGAGGCACTCTGAGAAGCTCCCTGAGGTCGCAGGCACAAGTCAAGGGAACCCTGGGTTTTATGCAGTGACCCGAGAAAGACCTCGAGAGTCCTTCTTCAACCCGTCTTGAGGCCCGATTACCCTACCATGACTCGAGAGCAATGACGAACTCCCCCTAGCCATCTCATGGGGACCTGACTTCCCTGGCGCCACACGAGAGGCTCCCTGAGCTCCCTCTCGTACCTCGTCAGAAACCCGGCACTAGCGCAGCAGTCTAGAAAACCCACAAGACGCCGCCGTCATCGCGAGATGAGGGCCTTCTTTTCCTTCATGGCCTGGAGAGGAATCCCGAGTCCTCTATCCAAACAGCACAGGAGGCTTGACTCCCTTTAGGGCACACAGTGGGCTCCAAGAGATACCCATCGCGACTCAAAAGGACAGCGGAGTTCTTTGCTTCCCCTCGAGACGAGGCCTGATTCCCCGGGTGAGTCTGGTATGCAAGACCGAGATCCCTGTCGCCCCTAGGGATGAACATTAAGTCCTGGACACAAGCCTAGATGAGGTCTATTTTGCCCTGCAGTGACTCGAGGGCAATCCCCAGCTCTCCCTTGAAACTCGAATGGAAGGTAGGACTTCCCTGGGCCAACACATGAGGAAGACTGTATTCCCCGTCGAAACTCGAGAATCCCGCCACAACTCGAGAAACGCCACGTGGTTCCCCCGTCATCGCAAGATGAGGCCCTTGCCCCCTACAGCGTCTCAAGAGAAGTCCCACGTTCCGTCTTGAAGTGCGAAACGGTATCGGCACCCTTGATGCAACCTCAAAAGTTCCTCGACACACTGGTCTGACTCGAGGAGAACACCGAGGTTCCCGGCACCACTACATCTGGGCCCCTTCTCCCCTCCTGATCGCGACAGGAGGGTCGATTCCCCTGTTTTGTCTTGAAGGGGTTCCCGCCTTTCCCGTTGCATCTCAGGATGAGGCCGGTCTCACGAGGATATTCGAGACATAGCCTCGTGGATGGTGACACATGCCGAAAGACCCCGATTTCCCGGTTCACTCTTGATAAGATCCCAATGCCCGGACACCTCTTTGAAGATAACCCTTTTGATGAAGGCACAACACGAAGGGGCACTGACACCCCCGGGTATCGTCCGGAGAAACCCGCAGGTACCACACACAGCTCGAGAAGTGACCTGTCACCCCGTGAACAACTGGAGAGGCAAGCAGAGTTCCATTCCTCCACACAAGACGAGGCCTGACTCTCCTGTTCGAACTCTGCAGCGAAACTGCAATCCGAGTCAGATCTGGCCCAGGGGAAGTCAGGAGAGGAAACATGAGTTTCCTGCCTCCACTCGAGATGAGGCCCTCTTCCATTGCACCGAACCCAGTGAGTCCCGAGAGGCCCCTCCCAACTGCACAGTATCCCTGACTTCTCAGAGGCACCCTTAGACCTTCCTGAGATCACCGGCACAAGTCGAGGGAACCAAGGGTTTACTGCCCCAACCCGTAAAAGACCTCGAGAGTCCTTCTTCAACACGTCTTGAGGTGCGATTCCCCTACCATGACTCAAGAGCAATGACGCACTCCGCCTAGCCACGCGCATAGACACCTGACTTCCCTGGCGCCACAGGAGAGGCTCCCTGAGCTCCCCATTATACCTCGTGAGCAACACCACACTGGAGCCGCAGCTCGAGAATACCCACGAGACTCCCCAGTCCTCACGAGATGAGGGCCTTCTTTTGCTGTATGGCCTGGAGAGCAATCCTGAGTCCTCTCTCCAAACTCCACAGGAGGCTTGCTTCATTTTAGGCCACACAGTGAGCTCCAAGATATACCCGTCGCGACTTGACAGGAGAGCGGTGTCCTTGGCTTCCCCTCGAGACGAGGCCTGATTCCCCGGGTGAGTCGAGAATGCAATGCCGAGATCGCTTTCGCCCCAGCAGAGGAACATTAGGTCCTGGACACAAGCCTAGATGAGGTCTATTTTGCCCTGCAGTGTCTCGAGAGCAATCCCCAGTTCTAACTCGCAATTCGAATGAAAACTGGACTTCCCTGGGCCAGTTGAACAGGAAGCCTGAATTCCCCGTCATAACTCGAGAATCCCGCCGCAACTCAAGAAAAACCACGTGGTTCCCCCGTCATCGAAAGATGAGGCCCTTGCCCGCTACAGCGTCTCAAGAGAAGTCCCACGTTCCGTATTGAAGAGCGAAAAGTTACTTGGAACCCTTGATGCGACCCCAAAAGTTCCCCAACATACCAGTCTCACTTGAGGAGAACACCGAAGTTCCCGGCACCACTTCATCTGAGACTCTTCTCCCCTCTTGATCGCGACAGGAGGTTCGATTCCCCTGCTTTGTCTGGAAGGCATTCCCGACCTTCCTGGCGCACATCAAGATGAGGCCAGTCTCACGAGGAAATTTGAGACATAGCCTCGTAGGTGGTGCGGCATGCCAAAAGACCCCAATTCCCTGGTCCGCTCTTGATAAGAACCCGATGGCAGAACCCAACTCGAAGGCAATCCTGTGGATCAAGGCACAACACGAAGGGGCAGTGACACCCCGGTGCATCGTCCAGAAAAACCCACAAGTTCCACATACAAATCGACAAGTGGCCTGTCACCCCATGAACAACGCGAGAGTCAAGCGGAGTTCCAGTCCTCCACACAAGATGAGGCCTGACTCTCCTGTCCCAACTCTGCAGGGTCTCTGCGATCCGAGTCAGATCCGGCGCATTCGAAGCCAGGAGAGGAACCCTGAGGTTCCTGCCTCAACTTGTCATGAGGCCCTCTTCCATTGCACCAAACCCAGTGGAGTTCCGAGAGGCCCCTCCCAACTCCACAGTGACCCTGACTTCTCAGAGGCACGCTGAGAAGCTTCCTGAAGTCACTGGCACAAGTCGATGGAACCCAGGGTTTCCTGCTGCAACCCAGGAAAGACCTCGAGAGTCCTTCTTTAACACCTCTTCAGGCCCAATTCCCCTACCATGACTCGAGAACAATGACGGGCTCCCTCTCACCACGTGCATAGAGACCTGACTGCCCTGGCACCACGTGGGAGGCTCACTGAGCTCCCAGTCTTACTTCGTGAGAAACCCCACACTAGCGCCACAGCTCGAGAAAACCTACGAGACGCCCCAGTCGTTGGGAGATGAGGGCCTTCATTTCATGCATTCCCTGGAGAGCAATCCCGTGTCCTCCCTCCAAACACCAAAGGAGGTTTGACTCCCTTTAAGCCACTCAGTGGGCTCCAAGACATACCCGTCCGACTCGAGAGGAGAGCAGAGTCCTTTGCTTCCCCTCGAGACGAGGCCTGACTCCAGGGTGAGTCTGGAATGCAACCCCGAGATTCCTGTCGCCCCTTGACATGAACATTATTTCCTGCACACAAGCCTTGGTGGGGTCTCTTTTGCCTTCAGTGACTAGAGCGCACCTCCAGCTCTTCCTCGAATCTCGAATGGAAGATAAGACTTTTGTGGGCCAACACAAGAGGAAGCATGAATTCCCTGTGGTAACTCAAATATCCCACCGCAACTCGAGAAAAACCAAGTGGTTCCGCAGTCATTCCAAGATGAGGCCCATGCCCGCTGGAGCACCCCAAGAGAAGTCCAACGTTCCATTTTGAAGAGCGAAACGGTACTTGGAACGCTTTATGCGACCCCAAAAGTTACCCGACATACCTGTCTCACTTGAGGGAAACACCGAGGTTCCCAGCAGCACTTCATCTGAGCCTCTTCTCCCCTCCTGATCGCCACAGGAGGGTCGATTCCTCTGCTTTGTCTGGAAGAGTTTCATGAACTTTGCGGCACATTTCAGGATGAGGCCGGTTTCATGAGGAAATTCGAGACAACCCACGTGGGTGGTGCCAAATGCTGAACGACCCCGATATCCCGGTCCGCTCTTCATAAGAACCCGATGCCCGGACACCCCTTCGAAGGCAACCCTGTGGATGAAGACACAAAACGAAGGGTCACTGACACCCCCGTGCATCGTCTGGAAAAACCTGCAGATTCCACACACAGTTTGACAAGGGGCCTGAAACCCCATGAACAACTCGAGAGGCAAGCGGAGTTCCATTACTCAGAAAAGACGTAACCTGTCTCTCCTGTCCCAACTCTGCAGGGACCCTGATGTCGGAGTCCGAAACAGAGAGGAAGTCTGAGGTTCCTGCCTCCCCTCGAGATGAGCCCCTCTTCCATTGCGACAAACCCAGCGGAGTCCCGAGAGGCACCGCCAACTCCACAGTATCCCTCAACTCTCAGAGACACCCTGGGAAGTTCCCTAAGGTCCCCGGCAGAAGTCGAGGGAAACGACTTTTTCCCGCCACAACCCGAGAAAGACCTCGAGAGTCCCTCTTCAACGCGTCTTGAGGCCCTAGCCCCTCCTATTACTAGAGAGCCACAACGCGCTCCTCCTCGCTACGCGCAGGGAGACCTGACTTCCATGGCGCTGCACGAGAGGCTCCATGAGATCCTCGCCGTGCCTCGCGAGAAAACTCCCACGGGCGCCGCAGCTCGAGGAAACCCCTGAGACGCCCCCGTCCTCGCGATGTGAAGGGACTTCTTTTCCTGCATGGCCTGGAGAACAATCCCGAGCCCTCTCTCCAAAATGAAGAGGAGGCTTGACTCCACTGACGCCACTAGGGAGTTCCAAGATATCCGCGTCGCGACTCGAGAGGAGAGGGGAGTCCTTGGCTTCCCCTCGAGACGAGGCCTGACTCCTCGGGGGAGCCTGGAATGCAACCCCGAGATCCCTGCCTTCCCTGGAGAGGAATATTAGGTCCCGGACACACGCCTAGGTGAGGTCTCTTCGGCACTGCAGTGACTCGAGCTCAACCCCCAGCTTTCCCTCGCCACCCGAGGGGAAGATTTGGCTTCCCAGGGCCAACCCAAGGGGAAGGCTGAGATCCCCATCGTAACTCGAGAATCCCGCCGCAACTAGAGAAAAACCACGTGGTTCCCACCTCTTGGCAAGATGAGGCCCTTGCCCGCGAAGGCGTCTCAAGGGAAGTCCCCTGTTCCGCCCTGAAGGGCGAAACGGTCCCTGACAGCCTTCCTGCGACCCCCAAGAGTCCCCCGACATGCCGGGTTCCCCCGAGGGGAACACCGAGGGTCCCGGCACCGCTTCCTCTGAGCCCCTTCTCCCCTCCTGATCGCGACAGGAGAGGAGACTCCCCTGCGTGGTCGGAAGGGGTTCCCGGCCTTCCCGGCGCACCTCAGCATGAGGCCGGTCTCACGAGGAAATTCGAGACGAGCCACGTGGGTGGGGCCACATGCCGAACGCCCCCGATTCCCCGGTCCGCTCTTGAGAAGGACCCGAGGCCCGGACCCCTCTACGAAGGCAACCCTGTGGTTGAAGGCACAACACGAAGGGGCACTGCCACCCCCGGGCATCGTCCGCAAAGACCCGCGGGTTCCACACACAGCTCGAAGAGGGGCCTGAGACCCCATAAGCACCTCGAGAGGCCAGCGGGGTTCCCAACCTCAGACAAGACGAGGCCTGACTCTCCTGTCCCAACTCTGCAGTGACCCTGCGGTCGGAGTCCCAAACGGAGAGGAAGCCTGAGGTTCCTGCCTCCCCTCGAGGTGAGGCCCTCTTCCGTTGCGCCAGACCCAGCGGAGTCCCGAGGGGCCCCGCCACCTCCACAGGATCCCTCGCCTCTCAGAGGCACCATGGCAAGTTCCCTTAGGTCCCCGGCAGAAGGCGAGGGAAACGAGGGTTTCCCGCCGCCCCCCGACAAAGACCTCGAGAGTCCTTCTTCAACGAGTCTCGAGGCCCTAGACCCCTCCCGTGACTCGAGAGCCAGGACGCGCTCCCCCTCGCCACGCGCATGGAGACCTGACTTCCCTGGCGCCGCACGAGAGGCTCCCTGAGATCCTCGTCGTGCCTCGGGAGAAAACCCCCACGGGCGCCGCAGCTCGAGGAAACCCCTGAGACGCCCCCGTCCTCGCGAGCTGAGGGCCTTCTTTTCCTGCATGGCCTGGAGAGCAATCCCGGGTCCTCTCTCCAAACGGAAGAGGAGGCTGGACTCCCTTGAGGCCGCTCAGGGGGCTCCAAGAGACCCGCGTCGCGACTCGAGAGGAGAGCGGAGTCCTTGGCTTCCCCTCGAGACGAGGCCTGACTCCTCGGGGGAGCCTGGAATGCAACCCCGAGATCCCTGCCTTCCCTGGAGAGGAATATTAGGTTCCGGACACACGCCTAGGGGAGGTCTCTTCAGCTCTGCAGTGACTCGAGCGCAACCCCCAGCTTTCCCTTGCAACCCGAGGGGAAGATGGGGCTTCCCAGGGCCAACCCAAGGGGAAGGCTGAGATCCCCGTCGTAACTCGAGAATCCCGCCGCAACTCGAGAAAAACCACGTGGTTCCCACCTCTTGGCAAGATGAGGCCCTTGCCCGCCACGGCGTCTCAAGGGAACTCCCCTGTTCCGTCCTGAAGGGCGAAACGGTCCCTGACAGCCTTCCTGCGACCCCAAAAGTCCCCCGACACGCCGATTTCCCCCGAGGGGAATCCCGAGGGTCCCGGCACCGCTTCCTCTGAGCCCCTTCTCCCCTCCTGATCGCGACAGGAGAGGCGATTCCCCTGCGTGGTCTGGAAGGGGTTCCCGGCCTTCCCGGCTCACCTCAGGATGAGGCCGGTCTCACGAGGAAATTCGAGACGAGCCACGTGGATGGGGCCACCTGCCGAACGCCCCCGATTCCCCGGTCCGCTCTTGAGAAGGACCCGACGCCCGGACCCCTCTTCCAAGGCAACCCTGAGGGTGAAGGCACAACACGAAGGGGCACTGAAACCCCCGGGCATCGTCCGCAAAGACCCGCGGGTTCCACACACAGCTCAACGAGGGGCCTGAGACCCCCTGAGCAACTCGAGAGGCCAGCGGGGTTCCCTTCCTCAGACAAGACGAGGCCTGACTCTCCTGTCCCAACTCTGCAGGGACCCTGCGGTCGGAGTCCGAAACGGAGAGGAAGCCTGAGGTTCCTGCCTCCCCTCGAGGTGAGGCCCTCTTCCGTTGCGCCAGACCCAGCGGAGTCCCGAGGGTCCCCGCCACCTCCACAGGATCCCTCGCCTCTCAGAGGCACCCTGGCAAGTTCCCTAAGGTCCCCGGCAGAAGGCGAGGGAAACGAGGGTTTCCCGCCGCCCCCCGAGAAAGACCTCGAGAGTCCTCCTTCAACGCGTCTCGAGGCCATAGTCCCCTCCCGTGACTCGAGAGCCAGGACGCGCTCCCCCTCGCCACGCGCATGGAGACCTGACTTCCCTGGCGCCGCACGAGAGGCTCCCTGAGATCCTCGTCGTGCCTCGGGAGAAAACCCCCACGGGCGCCGCAGCTCGAGGAAACCCCTGAGACGCCCCCATCCTCGCGAGCTGAGGGCCTTCTTTTCCTGCATGGCCTGGAGAGCAATCCCGGGTCCTCTCTCCAAACGGAAGAGGAGGCTGGACTCCTTTGAGGCCGCTCAGGAGGCTGCAAGAGACCCGCGTCGCGACTCGAGAGGAGAGCGGAGTCCTTGGCTTGCCCTCGAGACGAGGCCTGACTCCCCGGGGGAGCCTGGAATGCAACCCCGAGATCCCTGCCTTCCCTGGAGAGGAATTTTAGGTCCCGGACACACGCCTAGGTGAGGTCTCTTCGGCCCTGCAGTGACTCGAGCGCAACCCCCAGCTTTCCCTCGCCACCCGAGGGGAAGATTGGGCTTCCCAGGGCCAACCCAAGGGGAAGGCTGAGATCCCAGTGGTAACTCGAGAATGCCGCCGCAACTCGAGAAAAACCACGTGGTTCCCCCCTCTTGTCAAGATGAGGCCCTTGCTCGCGACGGCGTCTCAAGGGAAGTCCCCTGTTCTGCCCTGAAGGGCGAAACGGTCCCTGACAGCCTTCCTGCGACCCCCAAAAGTCCCCCGACACGGCGGGGTCCCCCGAGGGGAACACCGAGGGTCCCGGCACAGCTTCCTCTGAGCCCCTTCTCCCCTCCGATTCACGACAGGAGAGGCGATTCCCCTGCGTGGTCTGGAACTGGTTCCCGGCCTTCCCGGCGCACCTCAGGATGAGGCCGGTCTCACGAGGAAATTCGAGGCGAGCCACGTGGGTGGTGCCACATGCCGAACGCCCCCGATTCCCCGGTCCGCCCTTGAGAAGGACCCGAGGCCCGGACCCCTCTTCGAAGGCAACCCTGTGGGTGAAGGCACAACACGAAGGGGTGCTGCCACCCCCGTGCATCGTCCGCAAAGCCCCGCGGGTTCCACACACAGCTCGACGAGGGGCCTGAGACCCCCTGAGCAACTCGAGAGGCCAGCGGGTTTCCCTTCCTCAGACAAGACGAGGCCTGACTCTCCTGTCCCAACTCTGCAGGGACCCTGCGGTCGGAGTCCGAAACGGAGAGGAAGCCTTAGGTTCCTGCCTCCCCTCGAGGTGAGGCCCTCTTCCGTTGCGCCAGACCCAGCGGAGTCCCGAGGGGCCCCGCCCCCTCCACAGGATCCCTCGCCTCTCAGAGGCACCCTGGGAAGTTCCCTAAGGTCCCCGGCAGAAGGCGAGGGAAACGAGGGTTTCCCGCCGCCCCCCGACAAAGACCTCGAGAGGCCTTCTTCAACGCGTCTCGAGGCCCTAGTCCCCTCCCGTGACTCGAGAGCCAGGACGCGCTCCCCCTCGCCACGCGCATGGAGACCTGACTTCTCTGGCGCCATACGAGAGGCTCCCTGAGATCCTCGTCGTGCCTCGGGAGAAAACCCCCACGGGCGCCGCAGCTCGAGGAAACCCCTGAGACGCCCCCGTCCTCGCGAGCTGAGGGCCTTATTTTCCTGCTTGGCCTGGAGAGCAATCCCGGGTCCTCTCTCCAAACGGAAGAGGAGGCTGGACTCCCTTGAGGCCGCTCAGGGGGCTCCAAGAGACCCGCGTCGCGACTCGAGAGGAGAGCGGAGTCCTTGTCTTGCCCTCGAGACGAGGCCTGACTCCCCGGGGGAGCCTGGAATGCAACCCCGAGATCCCTGCCTTCCCTGGAGAGGAATATGAGGTCCCGGACACACGCCTAGGTGAGGTCTCTTCGGCCCTGCAGTGACTCGAGCGCAACCCCCAGCTTTCCCTCGCAACCCGAGGGGAAGATTGGGCTTCCCAGGGCCAACCCAAGGGGAAGGCTGAGATCCCCGTCGTAACTCGAGAATCCCGCCGCAACTCGAGAAAACCCACGTGGTTCCCACCTCTTGGCAAGATGAGGCCCTTGCCTGCCATGGCGTCTCAAGGGAAGTCCCCTGTTCCGCCCTGAAGGGCGAAAAGGTCCCTGACAGCCTACCTGCGACCCCCAAAAGTCCCCCGACACGCCGGGTTCCCTCGAGGGGAACACCGAGGGTCCCGGCACCGCTTCCTCAGAGCCCCTTCTCCCCTCCTGATCGCGACAGGAGAGGCGATTCCCCTGCGTGGTCTGGAAGGGGTTCCCGGCCTTCCCGGCGCACCTCAGGATGAGGCCAGTCTCACGAGGAAATTCGAGACGAGCCACGTGGGTGGTGCCACATGCCGAACGCCCCCGATTCCCCGGTCCGCCCTTGAGAAGGACCCGAGGCCCGGACCCCTCTTCGAAGGCAACCGTGTGGGTGAAGGCACAACACGAAAGGGTGCTGCCACCCCCGTGCATCGTCCGCAAAGACCCGCGGGTTCCACACACAGCTCGACGAGGGGCCTGAGACCCCCCGAGCAACTCGAGAGGCCCGCGGGGTTCCCTTCCTCAGACAAGACGAGGCCTGACTCTCCTGTCCCAACTCTGCAGGGACCCTGCGGTCGGAGTCCGAAACGGAGAGGAAGCCTTAGGTTCCTGCCTCCCCTCGAGGTGAGGCCCTCTTCCGTTGCGCCAGACCCAGCGGAGTCCCGAGGGGCCCCGCCACCTCCACAGGATCCCTCGCCTCTCAGAGGCACCCTGGCAATTTCCCTAAAGTCCCCGGCAGAAGGCGAGGGACACGAGGGTTTCCCGCCGCCCCCCCGAGAAAGACCTCGAGAGTCCTTCTTCAACGTGTCTCGAGGCCCTAGTCCCCTCCCGTGACTCGAGAGCCAGGACGCGCTCCCCCTCGCCACGCGCATGGAGACCTGACTTCACTGGCGCCGCACGAGAGGCTCCCTGAGATCCTCGTCGTGCCTCGGGAGAAAACCCCCACGAGCGCCGCAGCTCGAGGAAACCCCTGAGACGCCCCCGTCCTCGCGAGCTGAGGGCCTTCTTTTCCTGCATGGCCTGGAGAGCAATCCCGGGTCCTCTCTCCAAACGGAAGAGGAGGCTGGACTCCCTTGAGGCCGCTCAGGGGGCTCCAGGAGACCCGCGTCGCGACTCGAGAGGAGAGCGGAGTCCTTGGCTTCCCCTCAAGACGAGGCCTGACTCCCTGGGGGAGCCTGGAATGCAACCCCGAGATCCCTGCCTTCCCTGGAGAGGAATATTAGGTCCCGGACGCACGCCTAGGTGAGGTCTCTTCGGCCCTGCAGTGACTCGAGCGCAACCCCCAGCTTTCCCTCGCAACCCGAGGGGAAGATTGGGCTTCCCAGGGCCAACCCAAGGGGAAGGCTGAGATCCCCGTCGTTACTCGAGAATCCCGCCGCAACTCGAGAAAAACCACGTGGTTCCCACCTCTTGGCAAGATGAGGCCCTTGCCCGCGACGGCGTCTCAAGGGAAGTGCCCTGTTCCGCCCTGAAGGGCGAAACGGTCCCTGACAGCCTTCCTGCGACCCCCAAAAGTCCCCGACACGCCGGGGTTCCCCAAGGGGAACACCGAGGGTCCTGGCACCGCTTCCTCTGAGCCCCTTCTCCCCTCCTGATCGCGACAGGAGAGGTGATTCCCCTGCGTGGTCTGGAACTGGTTCCCGGCCTTCCCGGCGCACCTCTGGATGAGGCCGGTCTCACGAGGAAATTCGAGACGAGCCACGTGGGTGGTGCCACATGCCGAACGCCCCCGATTCCCCGGTCCGCCCTTGAGAAGGACCCGAGGCCCGGACCCCTCTTCGAAGGCAACCCTGTGGGTGAAGGCACAACACCAAGGGGCACTGCCACCCCCGTGCATCGTCCGCAAAGACCCGCGGGTTCCACACACAGCTCGACGAGGGGCCTGAGACCCCCTGAGCAACTCGAGAGGCCAGCGGGGTTCCCTTCCTCAGACAAGACGAGGCCTGACTCTCCCGTCCCAACTCTGCAGGGACCCTGCGGTCGGAGTCCGAAACGGAGACGAAGCCTTAGGTTCCTGCCTCCCCTCGAGGTGAGGCCCTCTTCCGTTGCGCCAGACCCAGCGGAGTCCCGAGGGGCCCCGCCACCTCCACAGGATCCCTCGCCTCTCAGAGGCACCCTGGCAATTTCCCTAAAGTCCCCGGCAGAAGGCGAGGGACACGAGGGTTTCCCGCCGCCCCCCCGAGAAAGACCTCGAGAGTCCTTCTTCAACGTGTCTCGAGGCCCTAGTCCCCTCCCGTGACTCGAGAGCCAGGACGTGCTCCCCCTCGCCACGCGCATGGAGACCTGACTTCACTGGCGCCGCACGAGAGGCTCCCTGAGATCCTCGTCGTGCCTCGGGAGAAAACCCCCACGGGCGCCGCAGCTCGAGGAAACCCCTGAGACGCCCCCGTCCTCGCCAGCTGAGGGCCTTCTTTTCCTGCATGGCCTGGAGAGCAATCCCGGGTCCTCTCTCCAAACGGAAGAGGAGGCTGGACTCCCTTGAGGCCGCTCAGGGGGCTCCAGGAGACCCGCGTCGCGACTCGAGAGGAGAGCGGAGTCCTTGGCTTCCCCTCGAGACGAGGCCTGACTCCCTGGGGGAGCCTGGAATGCAAGCCCGAGATCCCTGCCTTCCCTGGAGAGGAATATTAGGTCCCGGACGCACGCCTAGGTGAGGTCTCTTCGGCCCTGCAGTGACTCGAGCGCAATCCCCAGCTTTCCCTCGCAACCCGAGGGGAAGATTGGGCTTCCCAGGGCCAACCCAAGGGGAAGGCTGAGATCCCCGTCGTTACTCGAGAATCCCGCCGCAACTCGAGAAAAACCACGTGGTTCCCACCTCTTGGCAAGATGAGGCCCTTGCCCGCGACGGCGTCTCAAGGGAAGTGCCCTGTTCCGCCCTGAAGGGCGAAACGGTCCCTGACAGCCTTCCTGCGACCCCCAAAAGTCCCCGACACGCCGGGGTCCCCCGAGGGGAACACCGAGGGTCCCGGCACCGCTTCCTCTGAGCCCCTTCTCCCCTCCTGATCGCGACAGGAGAGGTGATTCCCCTGCGTGGTCTGGAACTGGTTCCCGGCCTTCCCGGCGCACCTCTGGATGAGGCCGGTCTCACGAGGAAATTCGAGACGAGCCACGTGGGTGGTGCCACATGCCGAACGCCCCCGATTCCCCGGTCCGCCCTTGAGAAGGACCCGAGGCCCGGACCCCTCTTCGAAGGCAACCCTGTGGGTGAAGGCACAACACCAAGGGGCACTGCCACCCCCGTGCATCGTCCGCAAAGACCCGCGGGTTCCACACACAGCTCGACGAGGGGCCTGAGACCCCCTGAGCAACTCGAGAGGCCAGCGGGGTTCCCTTCCTCAGACAAGACGAGGCCTGACTCTCCTGTCCCAACTCTGCAGGGACCCTGCGGTCGGAGTCCGAAATGGAGAGGAAGCCTGAGGTTCCTGCCTCCCCTCGAGGTGAGGCCCTCTTCCGTTGCGCCAGACCCAGCGGAGTCCCGAGGGGCCCCGCCACCTCCACAGGATCCCTCGCCTGTCAGACGCACCCTGGCAAGTTCCCTAAGGTCCCCGGCAGAAGGCGAGGGAAACGAGGGTTTCCCGCCGCCCCCCGAGAAAGACCTCGAGAGTCCTTCTTCAACGCGTCTCGAGGCCCTAGTCCCCTCCCGTGAATCGAGAGCCAGGACGCGCTCCCCCTCGCCACGCGCATGGAGACCTGACTTCCCTGGCGCCGCACGAGAGGCTCCCTGAGATTCTCGTCGTGCCTCGGGAGAAAACCCCCACGGGGCCGCAGCTCGAGGAAACCCCTGAGACGCCCCCGTCCTCGCCCGCTGAGGGCCTTCTTTTCCTGCATGGCCTGGAGAGCAATCCCGGGTCTTCTCTCCAAACGGAAGAGGAGGCTGGACTCCCTTGAGGCCGCTCAGGGGGCTCCAAGAGACCGCGTCGCGACTTGAGAGGAGAGCGGGGTCCTTGGCTTCCCCTCGAGACGAGGCCTGACTCCCCGGGGGAGCCTGGAATGCAACCCCGAGATCCCTGCCTTCCCTGGAGAGGAATATTAGGTCCCGGACACACGCCTAGGTGAGGTCTCTTGGGCCCTGCAGTGACTCGAGCGCAACCCCAGCTTTCTCTCGCAACTCGAGAGGAGATTAGGCTTCCCAGGGCCAACCCAAGAGGAAGCCTGAGATCCCCGTCGGATCTCCAGAATCCCACTGCAACTCGAGAAACACCACATGGTTCCCACCTCTTTGCAAGATGAGGCCCTTGCCCGCGACGGCGTCTCAAGGGAAGTCCCTGTTCCGCCCTGAAGGGCAAAACGGTCCCTGAAAGCCTTCATGCGACCCCCCAAAGTTCCCCGACACGTCGGATTCCCTCGAGGGGAACACCGAGGTTCCTGGCACCGCTTCCTATGAGCCACTTCTCCCCTCCTTATCGCGACAGAAAAGTCGATTCCCCAGCGTGGTCTGGAAGGGGTTCCCGGACTTCCCGGCACACCTCAGGATGAGGCCGGTCTCACGAGGAAATTCGAGGCGAGCCACGTGGGTGGCGTCACATGCCGAACGCCTCCGATTCCACGGTCCGCTCTTGAGAAGGACCCGAGGCCGGAACCCCTCTTCGAAGGCAACCCTGTGGGTGAAGGCACAACAGGAAGGGGCACTGCCACCCCTGTGCATCGTCCGCAAAGACCCGCGGGTTCCACACACAGCTCGACGAGGGGCCTGAGACCCCCTGAACAACTCGAGAGGCAAGCGGGGTTCCCATCCTCAGACAAGACGAGGCCTGACTCTCCTGTCCCAACTCTGCAGGGACCCTGCGGTCGGAGTCCAAAACGGAGAGGAAGCCTGGGGTTCCTGCCTCCCCTCGAGATGAGGCCCTCTTCCATTGCGCCAACCCCAGTGGAATCCCGAGAGGCCCCGCTAACTCCACAGCATCCCTCACCTCTCAGAGGCACCCTGGAAGTTCCCTCAGGTCCCCGGCAGAAGTCGAGGGAAATGAGTGTTTCCCGCCGCCACTCGAGAAAGACCTCGATAGTCCTTCTTCAAAGTGTCTTGAGGCCCTTGTCCCCTCTCTGGACTAGAGAGCAATGATGCACTCCCCCTCGCCTCGCGAATGCAGACCTGGCTTCCCTGGCGCCGCACGAGAGGCTCCCTGAGATCCTCGTCGTGCCTCGGGAGAAAACCCCCATGGGCGCCGCAGCTCGAGGAAACCCCTGAGACGCCCCTGTCCTCGCGAGCTGAGGGCCTTCTTTTCCTGCCTGGCCTGGAGAGCAATCCCGAGTCCTCTCTCCAAACTGAAGAGTATGCTGGACTCCCTTGAGGAGACTCAGTGGGCTCCAGGAGATCCGCGTCGGGGCTCGAGATGAGAGCGCAGTCCTTTGCTTCCCCTCGAGGCGAGGCCTGACTCCCCAGGGGAGTCTGGAGTGCAATCCCGAGATCCTTGTCTTCCCTTGAGAGGACTATTAGGTCCTGGACACACGCCTAGATGAGGTCTCTTTGGCCTTGCAGTGATTCGAGCACAACATCCAGCTTTCCCTCGCAACTCGAAGGGAAGTTTGGGCTTCCCAGGGCCAACACAAGAGGAAGCCTGATATCCACGTCGTAACTCGAGAATCCCGCCGCAACTCGAGAAAACCACGTGGTTCCATCGTCTTCGCAGCATGAGGCCCTTGCCCACCACAGTGTCTCAAAAGAAGTCCCACGTTCCTACTGAAGTGCAAAACGGTACTTGGCACCCATGATGGCACCCCCAAAGCTCCCCAATATACAGGCCTCACTCGAGGGTAACACCCATGTTCCCCGCACCACATCATTTGAGCCCCTTCTCCCCTCCCTATTGCAACAGGAGTGTCGATTCTCCTGCTTTTTGTGGAAGGGGTTACCGATCTTCCCAGCGCACATCAGGATGAGGCCGGTCTCACGAGGAAATTGGAGATGTAGCCTCGTGGGTGGTGCCACATGCGGAAAGACCCCATTTCCCGGTCAGCTATTAATAAGAACCCGATGCCCGTACACTTCTTGGAATGCATCCCATAGGATGAAGGCACAACAAGGAGGGACCCTGAACACCTGTGCATCTTTTGGAAAATTCTGCAGGTTCCACATACAGCTCGACAAGTGACCTGTTACCTCGTGAACAACTCGAGAGGCAAGCTAAGTTTCATTTCTCCACAGAATACGAGGCCTGACTCTCCTGTCCCAACTCTGCAGGAATCCTGAGATCGGAGTCTGAAATGGAGAGGAACCCTGAGGTTCCTTCCTCAACACGAGATGAGGCCCTCTTGTATTATACCACACCCAGTGGAGTCCCGAGAGGCCCCTCCCAACCCCACAGTATCAGTGTCTTCTCAGAGGCACCCTGAGCAACTCCCTGAGGTCACCGGCACAAGTCGAGGGAACACAGGGTATCCTGCTGCAACCCGAGAAAGACCTCAAGAGTCCGTCTTCAACGCGTCTTGAGGACGGATTCCCCTACCATGACTCGAGAGCAATGACACGCTCCCCCTCGCCATGCGCATGGACACCTGACTTCCCTGGCGCCACATGAGAGGCTCCCTGAGCTCCCCGTCATACCTCGTGAGAAACCCCACACTGGCGCCCCAGCTCGGGAAAACCCACTGTCATCGCGAGATTGGGGACTTCTTTTCCTGCCTGACCTGGAGAGCAATCCCTGGTCTTTTCTCCAAACTTCACAGGAGGCTTTACTCCCTTTAGGCCACTCAATGGGCTCCAAGAGATACCTGTCGCGACTTGAGAGGAGAGCAGAGTACTTTGTTTCCCCTCGAGACGAGGCCTTACCTCGGGTGAGTCTGGAATGCAACCCCGAGATCCCTGTTGCCCCTGGAGAGGAACATTATGTCCTGGACAAAAGCCTAGATGAGGTCTATTTTGCCCTACAGTGACTCGAGAGCAACACCCATCTCTCCCTCGCAATTCGAATGGAAGATTGGTCTTCACTGGGCCAACACAAGAGGAAGTCTGAATTTCCCGTTGTAACTCGAGAATCCCGCCGCAACTCTTAAAAACCACGTGGTTCCCCATTCATCGCAATATGAGGCCTTTGCCCGCTACAGAGTCTCAAGAGAAGTCCCATGTTTCGTCATAAAGTTCGAAATGCTACTTGGCACCCTTGATGCGACCCCCAAAGTTCCCTGACATACCGGTCTCACTCGAGGGAAACACCAAAGTTCACGGCACCACTTCCTGTGAGCCCCTTCACCCCTCCTGATCGCGACAGAAGGGTCGATTCCCATGTTTTGTCTGCAAGGGGTTCCCGACGTTCCCCGCGAACCTCCGGATGAGGCCGCTCTCATGAGGAAATTCGAAAAGTAGCCTCATGGTTGGTGCCATATGCTGAAAGGTCCCGAATTCCCGGTCCACTCTAGATAAGAACCTGACGCCCAGACATCTCTTCGAAGGCAACCCTGTGGATGAAGGCACAACACGAAGGGACACTGACATCCCCATGCATCGTCTGGAAAAACCCGCAGATTCCACTCAGAGCTCCAAATGTGGACTGTCACCTCGTGAACAACTCGAGAGGCAAGTGAAGTTGCATTCCTTCACACAAGACGAGGCCTTACTCTCCTGTCCCAACTCTTCAGGGACCCTGCAATTGGAGTCAGAAATGGAGAGGAACCCTGAGGTTCCTGCCTCAACTAGAGAAGAGGCCCTCTTCCATTGAACCAAACTCAGTGGTGTCCCGAGAGGCCCCTCCCAACACCACAGTATCCCTGAATTCTCAGAGGCTCCGTGAGAAGCTACCTGAGGTCACTGGCACAAGTCGAGGGAACCCAGAGTTTCCTGAAGTAACCCGAGAAAGACTTGGAGAGTCCTTTTTCAACGTCTCTTGATGCCCGATTCCCCTACCATGACTCCAGAGCAAGGACGCGCTCCCCTCGCCACGAGCAGGAAAACTGACTTCCCTAGTACCACACAAGAGGCTCCCTGAGTACCCCATCGTACCTCGTGAGAAAACCCACACTGGCGCCGCAGTTCGAGAAAAACCACAAGATGCCCCCGTCAAGGAGAGATGGGGGCCTTCTTTTCCTGCCTGACCTGGAGAGCAATTCCTGGTCCTCTCTCCAAACTTCACAGGAGTATTGACTCCCTTTAGGCCACTCAGTTGGGTCCAAGAAATACCCGGTGCGACTCGAGAGGAGAGCGGAGTCCACTGCTTCCCTCGAGACGAGGCCTGACTCCCCGGGTGAGTTTGGAATGCAACCCCGAGATCCATGTCACCCCTGGAGTGGAACATTATGTCCTAGACACAAGCCTAGATGAGGTCTATTTTGCCCTACAGTGACTCGAGCAACCTCCATCTCTCCCTCACAATTTGAATGGAAGATTGGTCTTCCCACGGTCAACACAAGAGGAAGTCTGAATTTCCCATCGTAATTCGAGAATTCAGCCTCAAGTCTTAAAAACCATGTGGTTCCCCCTTCATCGCAATATGAGGCCCTTGCCAGCTAGAGTCTCAAGAGAAGTCCCACGTTCCATCTTAAAGTTCGAAATGCTACTTGGCACCCTTGATGTGACCCCAAAGTTCCCCAACATACCGGTCTCACTCCAGGGGAACACCGAAGTTCCCGGTGTCTCCAGGGAAGTCCCATGTTCCGCCCTGAAGGGGGACACGGTACTTGACACCCTTGATGCGACCGCAAAAGTTCCCCGACACGCTGGGTTCCCTCGAGGGGAACACCGAGGGTCCCGGCACCACTTCATCTGAGCCCCTTCTCCCCTCCTGATCGCGACAGGAGAGTCGATTCCCCTGCTTTGTCTGGAAGGGGTTCCCGGCCTTCCTGGCGCACCTCAGGATGAGGCCTGTCTCAGGAGGAAATTCGAGACTAGCCACGTGTGAGGTGCCACGTGCCGAACGACTCCGATTTTCCGGTCCGCTCTTGATAAGAACCCGATGCCCGGACACCTCTTCGAAGGCAACCCTGTGGGTGAAAGCACAACACGAAGGGGCACTGACACCCCAGTGCATCATCCAGAAAAACCCGCAGGGTCTACACACAGCTCGACAAGGGGCCTGAGACTCCCGGAACAACTCGAGAGGCAACCAGAATTCCATTCCTCAGACAAGACGAGGCATGACTCTCCTGTCCCAACACTGCAGGGACCGTGCAGTCGGAGTCCGAAACCGAGAGGAAGCCTGAGGTTCCTGCCTCCCCTCGAGATGAGGCCCTCTTCCATTGCGCCGAACCCAGCAGAGTCCCGAGAGGCCCTGCCAACTACACAGCATCCCTCACCTCTCAGAGGCACCGTGGGAAGTTCCCTAAGGTCCCCTGCAGAAGTCGAGGGAAACGAGGGTTTCCCGCCGCAACCCGAGAAAGACCTCGAGAGTCCTTCTTCAACGCCTCTTGAGGACCTAGCCGCTTCCCATGACTCGAGAGTGATGACCAGCTCCCCCTCGCCATGCGCATGGAGACCTGACTTCCCTGGCGCCGCACGAGAGGCTCCCTGAGGTCCTCGTCGTGCCTCGTGAGAAAACTCCCATGGGCGCAGCAGCCTGAGGAAACCCATGAGACGCCCCCGTCCTCGCGAGCTGAGGGCCTTCTTTTCCTGCCTGGCCTGGAGAGCAATCCCGAGTCCTCTCTCCAAACTGAAGAGGAGGCTCGACACCCTTGTGTCCACTCAGTGGGCTCCAAGAGATCCGTGTCGCGACTTGAGAGGAAAGCGGAGTCCTTTGCTTCCCCTCCAGGCCAGTCCTGACCCCCCGGGGGAGTCTGGAATGGAAACCCGTGATCCCTGTCTTCCCTTGAGAGGAATATTAGGTCCTGGACACATGCCTCGATGAGGTCTCTTTGGCCCTGTAGTGACTCGAGCAGGACCCCCAGCTTTCCATTGCAACTCGAATTGAAGATTGGGCTTCCCAGGGCCAACCCAAGAGGAAGCCTGAAATCCCCGTCGTTTTCGAGAATCCCGATGCAACTCGAGAAAAACGACGTGGTTCCAACATCTTCACAGGATGAGGCCCTTGCCCGCTACAGCGTCTCCAGGGAAGTCCCATGTTCCGTCCTGAAGTGGGAAACGGTACTTGGCTCCCTTGATGCGACCCCTAAAGTTCCCTGAAACGCCGGGTTCCCTCGAGTGGAACACCGAGGGTCCCGGCACCACTTCATCTGAGCCCCATCTCCCCTCCTGATCGCGACAGGAGAATCGATTCCCCTACTTTGTGTGGAAGGTGTTCCCGGCCTTCCCGGCGCACCTCAGGATGATGCTGGTCTCACGAGGAAATTCGAGATGAGCCACGTGGGTGGTGCCACATGCCGAATGACCCCGATTTCCCGGTCCGCTCTTGAAATGAACCCGATGCCCGGACACCTCTTTGAAGGCAACCCTGTGGGGGAAGGCACAAAACGAAGGGGCACTGACACCCCCATGCATCTTCTGGAAACACCCGCAGGTTCCACACACAGCTTGTCAAGGGCCCTGAGACCCCCTGAACGACTCGAGAGGCAAGCAGAGTTCCGTTACTCAGACAAGACGAGGCCTGACTCTCCTGTCCCAACTCTGCAGGGACCCTGTGGTCGGAGTCAGAAATGGAGAGGAAGCCTGAGGTTCCTGCCTCCAATCCAGATGAGGCCCTCTTTCATTTCGTCAAACCTAGTGGAGTCCCGAGAGGCCCCTCTAACTCCTCAGTATCCCTCACCTCTCAGAGGCACCTGGGAAGTTCCCTAAGGTCCCCTGTAGAGGTCGAGGGAAACAAGTGTTTCCCGCCCCAACCCAAGAAAGACCTTGAGAGTCCTTCTTAAATGCCTCTTGAGGCCCTAGTCCCTCCCATGACTCGAGAGCAATGACGCGATCTGCCTGGCCACACGCATGGAGTCAGGCTTCTCTGGCGCCGCACGAGAGGCTCCCTGAACTCCCCATCATATCTCGTGAGAAACCCCACACTGGCGCCACAGCTCGAGAAAACCCATGAGACGCCCCCGTCATCACGAGAGGAGGGCCATCTTTAACTGCATGGTATGCAGATCAAGCGTGAACCTTCTGTCCAAGCTACACAGGACGCTTGACTCCCTTTAGGCCACTCATTGTGCTCCAAGAGTTACGCGTCCCGACTCGAGAGGATAGTGGAGTCCTTTGCTTCCACTTGAGATGAGGCGTGACCCACCGGGTGAGACTGGAATGCGACCCCGATATCCCTGTCGCCCCTGGAGAGGAACATTACGTCCTGGACCCAAGCCTAGATGAGGACTCTTTGCCCTGAAGTGACTCGAGAGCAACCCCCAGCTCTCTCTGACAAGTTGAATGGAAGATTGGACTTCCTGGGCCAACACAAGAGGAAGCCTGAATTCCCCGTTGTAACTCGAGAATCCCGCCTCAACTCGAGAAAAACCACGTGTTTCCCTCGTCATCGCAATATGAGGCCCTTGCCTGCTACAGCATCTCCAGAGAATTCCCACGTTCCGTCTTGAAGTGCGAAACTGTACTTGGCACCCTTGATGCGACCTCAAAAGTGCCGTGACATACCGGTCTCACTCGAGGGGACCACCGAGGTTCCCGGCACCACTTCATCTGAGCCCCTTCTCCCCTTCTGATCGAGACTGGTGGGTCGATTCCCCTGCTTTGTCTGCAAGGGGTTCCCGAGCTTCCCGGTGCACCTCAGGATGAGGCCGGTCTCCCGAGGAAATTCGAGACGTAGCCTCGTGGGTGGTACCACATGCTGAAAGACCCCAATTTTCCGGTACGCTCTTGAAAAGAACCCGATGCCCGGAAACCTCTTTGAAGGCAACCCTGTGGATGAAGGCACAACACGAAGGGGCACTGACACCCCCGTGCATCGTCCGGAAAAACCCGCAGGTTCCACACTCAGCTCAACAAGTGGCCTGTCACTCCGTGAACAACTCGAAAGGCAAGGGGAAATCCATTCCTCCACAGAAGACGAGGCGTGACTCTCTTGTCCATACTCTGTAGGTACCCTGCGATCTGAGTCAGAAATGGAGAGGACCCCTGAGGTTCCTGCCTCCATTCGAGATGAGGCCCTCTTCGATTGCACCAAACCTAGTTGAGTAACGAAAGGCCCCTCCCAAATCCACAGTGTCCCTGACTTCTCAGAGGCACCCTTAGAAGTTGCCTGAGGTCACCGACACAAATCAAGGGAACACAGGGTTCCCTGCCGCAACCCGAGAAAGACCTCAAGAGTCCTTTTTCAATGCGTCTTGAGGCCCGATTCGCCTACTATGACTCGAGAGCAATCACGCACTCCCCTTCACCACACGCACGGAGACCTGACGTCCCTAGCACCACACGAGAGGCTCTCTGAGCTCCCCATTGTACCTCGTGAGAAATCTGATACTGGCGCCGCAGCTGGAGAAAACCCACGAGATGCCCCCGTCATCGCGAGATGAGGGCCTTTTTTCCTGCATGGCCAGGAAAACAATCCCGAGTCATCTCCAAACTCCATAGGAGGCTTCACTCCCTTTACGCCACGCAGTGGGCTCCAAGAGATACCCGTCGCGACTCGACAGGAGAGCGGAGTCCTTTTTTTTGCCCTCAAGACGAGGCCTGACTCTCCGGGTGAGTCGAGAATGCAACCCTGAGATCCCTGTTGGCCCAGTAGTGGAACACTAGGTCCTGGACACAAGCGTAGATGAGGTCTATTTTGCCCTGCAGTGACTGGAGAGCAATCCCCAGTTCTAACTTGCAACTCGAATGGAATACTGGATTTTCCTGGCGCCATACAAGAGGCTCCCTGAGATCCCCGTGGTACATCATGAGACACCCCACACTGGCGCCGCAGCTCGAGAAAACCCACGAGACGCCACCGTCATCTCGAGATGAGGGCCTTCTTTTCCTGCATGGCCTGGAGTCCAATCCCGAGTCCTCTCTCCAAACTCCACAGGAGGCTTGACTCCCTTTAGTACACACAGTGGGCTCCAAGAGATACCCATCGCGACTCGAGACGAGAGCGGAATTCTTTGCTTACCCTCGAGGTGAGAACTGACTCCCCGCATGAGTCTGGAATGCAAACCCGAGATCCCTGTCGCCCCTCGAGAGCAACGTTAGATCCCGGACACAAGCCTAGATTAGGTCTCTTTTGCCCTGCAGTGACTCTAGCGCAATCCCCAGCTCCCCCTCGCAACCCGAATGGAAGATTGGATTTCAAGGCCAACAAAAGGAAGCCTAAATTCCCGGTCATAACTCGAGAATCCCGCCGCAACTCGAGCAAAACCACGTGGTTCTCCCGTCATCGCAAGATGAGGCCCTTGCCCGCTACAGCGTTTCAAAAGATGTCGCAGGTTCCGTCTTGAAATGCAAAACGGTACTTGGCACCCTTGATGCGACCCCAAAAGTCCCCCAACACGCCGGTCTCACTCAAGGGGAACACCGAGGTTCCCGGCACCACTTCATTTAAGCCCCTTCTCCCCTCCTGATCGTGACCGGTGGGTCGATTCCCCTGCTTTGTCTGCAAGGGGGCCCGACCTTCCCTGCACAACTCAGGATGAGGCCGGTCTCATGGGGAAATTCGATACGTAGCTTTGTGGGTGGTGCCACTTGCTGAAAGACTCCAATTTCCCGGTCCGCTCTTGATAAGAATCCGATGCTCGGACACCTCTTGGAAGGCAGCCTTGAGTATGAAGGTACAACACGAAGGGGCACTAACACACCTGTGCATCATCCGGAAAAACGGGCAGGTTACACACACAGCTCGACAAGTGGCCTGTCACCTCGAGAACAACTCGAGAGGCAAGAGGAGTCCCATCCTCCAGAAAAGACGAGGCCTGACTCTCCTGTACCAACATGCAGGGACCTTGCGATCTGAGTCAGAAATGGAGAGGAACACTGAGGTTCCTGCTTCAATTCGAGATGAGTCCCTCTTACATTCCACCAAATGCAGAGGAGTCTCGAGAGGCCCCTCCAAACTGCACAGTATCCCTGACTTCTCAGAGGCACTCTGAGAAGCTCCCTGAGGTCGCAGGCACAAGTCAAGGGAACCCTGGGTTTTATGCAGTGACCCGAGAAAGACCTCGAGAGTCCTTCTTCAACCCGTCTTGAGGCCCGATTACCCTACCATGACTCGAGAGCAATGACGAGCTCCCCCTAGCCATCTCATGGGGACCTGACTTCCCTGGCGCCACACGAGAGGCTCCCTGAGATCCCTCTCGTACCTCGTCAGAAACCCGGCACTAGCGCAGCAGTCTAGAAAACCCACGAGACGCCGCCGTCATCGCGAGATGAGGGCCTTCTTTTCCTGCATGGCCTGGAGAGGAATCCCGAGTCCAATATCCAAACAGCACAGGAGGCTTGACTCCCTTTAGGGCACACAGTGGGCTCCAAGAGATACCCATCGCGACTCAAAAGGACAGCGGAGTTCTTTGCTTCCCCTCGAGACGAGGCCTGATTCCCCGGGTGAGTCTGGTATGCAACCCCAAGACCCCTGTCGCCCCTAGGGACGAGCATTAAGTCCTGGACACAAGCCTAGATGAGGTCTATTTTGCCCTGCAGTGACTCGAGAGCAATCCCCAGCTCTCCCTTTAAACTCTTATGGAAGATAGGACTTCCCTGGCCCAACACATGAGGAAGACTGTATTCCCCGTCGAAACTCGAGAATCCCGCCACAACTGGAGAAACGCCACGTGGTTCCCCCGTCATCCCAAGATGAGGCCCTTGCCACCTACAGCGTCTCAAGAGAAGTCCCACGTTCAGTCTTGAAGTGCGAAACGGTATTGGCACCCTTGATGCGCCCTCAAAAGTTCCTCGCCACACCAGTCTGACTCGAGGTGAACACCGAGGTTCCCGGCACCACTACATCTGGGGCCCTTCTCCCCTCCTGATCGCGACAGGAGGGTCGATTCCCCTGTTTTGTCTTGAAGGGGTTCCCGCCTTTCCCGGTGCATCTCAGGATGAGGCCGGTCTCACGAGGATATTCGAGACATAGCCACGTGGATGGTGACACATGCCGAAAGACCCCGATTTCCCGGTCCGCTCTTGATAAGATCCCAATGCCCGGACACCTCTTTGAAGATAACCCTTTTGATGAAGGCACAAAACGAAGGGGCACTGACACCCCCGGGTATCGTCCGGAGAAACCCGCAGGTACCACACACAGCTCGAAAAGTGACCTGTCACCCCGTGAACAACTGGAGAGGCAAGCAGAGTTCCATTCCTCCACACAAGACGAGGCCTGACTCTCCTGTTCGAACTCTGCAGCGAAACTGCGATCCGAGTCAGATCTGGCCCAGGGGAAGTCAGGAGAGGAAACATGAGTTTCCTGCCTCCACTCGAGATGAGGCCCTCTTCCATTGCACCGAACCCAGTGGAGTCCCGAGAGACCCCTCCCAACTGCACAGTATCCCTGACTTCTCAGAGGCACCCTTAGACCTTCCTGAGATCACCGGCACAAGTCGAGGGAACCAAGGGTTTCCTGCCCCAACCCGTAAAAGACCTCGAGAGTCCTTCTTCAACGCGTCTTGAGGTGCGATTCCCCTACCATGACTCGAGAGCAATGACGCGCTCCCCCTAGCCACGCGCATAGAAACCTGACTTCCCTGGCGCCACAGGAGAGGCTCCCTGAGCTCCCCATTATACCTCGTGAGCAACTCCACACTGGAGCCGCAGCTCGAGAATACCCACGAGACGCCTCAGTCCTCACGAGATGAGGGCCTTCTTTTGCTGTATGGCCTGGAGAGCAATCCTGAGTCCTCTCTCCAAACTCCACAGGAGGCTTGACTCATTTTAGGCCACACAGTGAGCTCCAAGATATACCCGTCGCGACTTGACAGGAGAGCGGTGTCCTTGGCTTCCCCTCGAGACGAGGCCTGACTCCCCGGGTGAGTCGAGAATGCAATGCTGAGATCGCTTTCGCCCCAGCAGAGGAACATTAGGTCCTGGACACAAGCCTAGATGAGGTCTATTTGGCCCTGCTGTGTCTCGAAAGCAATCCCCAGTTCTAACTCACAATTCGAATGAAAACTGGACTTCCCTGGGCCAGTTGAAGAGGAAGCCTGAATTCCCTGTTGTAACTCGAGAATCCCGCCCCAACTCAAGAAAAACCACGTGGTTCCCCCATCATCGAAAGATGAGGCCCTTGCCCGCTACAGCGTCTCAAGAGAAGTCCCACGTTCCGTATTGAAGAGCGAAAAGTTACTTGGAACCCTTGATGCGACCCCAAAAGTTCCCCGACATACCAGTCTCACTTGAGGAGAACACCGAGGTTCCCGGCACCACTTCATCTGAGACTCTTCTCCCCTCTTGATCGCGACAGGAGGTTTGATTCCCCTGCTTTGTCTGGAAGGCGTTCCCGACCTTCCTGGCGCACATCAAGATGAGGCCAGTCTCACGACGAAATTCGAGACATAGCCTCGTGGGTGGTGCGGCATGCCAAAAGACCCCGATTCCCTGGTCCGCTCTTGATAAGAACCCGATGGCGGAACCCAACTCGAAGGCAATCCTGTGGAACAAGGCACAACACGAAGGGGCAGTGACACCCCAGTGCATCGTCCAGAAAAACCCGCAAGTTCCACATACAAATCGACAAGTGGCCTGTCACCCCATGAACAACGCGAGAGTCAAGCGGAGTTCCATTCCTCCACACAAGACGAGGCCTGACTCTCCTGTCCCAACTCTGCAGGGACTCTGCGATCCGAGTCAGATCCGGCGCATTCGAAGCCAGGAGAGGAACCCTGTGGTTCCTGCCTCAACTTGTCATGAGGCCCTCTTCCATTGCACCAAACCCAGTGGAGTTCCGAGAGGCCCCTCCCAACTCCACAGTGACCCTGACTTCTCAGAGGCACGCTGAGAAGCTTCCTGAGGTCACTGGCACAAGTCGATGGAACCCAGGGTTTCCTGCTGCAACCCAAGAAAGACCTCGAGAGTCCTTCTTTAACACGTCTTCAGGCCCAATTCCCCTACCATGACTCGAGAACAATGACGGGCTCCCTCTCACCACGTGCATAGAGACCTGACTGCCCTGGCACCACATGAGAGGCTCACTGAGCTCCCAGTCTTACTTCGTGAGAAACCCCACACTAGCGCCACAGCTCGAGAAAACCTACGAGACGCCCCAGTCATCGGGAGATGAGGGCCTTCATTTCCTGCATTGCCTGGAGAGCAATCCCGTGTCCTCCCTCCAAACACCAGAGGAGGTTTGACTCCCTTTAAGCCACTCAGTGGGCTCCAAGACATACCCGTCCGACTCGAGAGGAGAGCAGAGTCCTTTGCTTCCCCTCGAGACGAGGCCTGACTCCAGGGTGAGTCTGGAATGCAACCCCGAGATTCCTGTTGCCCCTTGACATGAACATTAGTTCCTGCACACAAGCCTTGGTGGGGTCTCTTTTGCCTTCAGTGACTAGAGCGCACCTCCAGCTCTTCCTCGAATCTCGAATGGAAGATAAGATTTTTGTGGGCCAACACAAGAGGAAGCATGAATTCCCTGTGGTAACTCAAATATCCCACCGCAACTAGAGAAAAACCAAGTGGTTCCCCAGTCATTCCAAGATGAGGCCCTTGCCCGCTGGAGCACCCCAAGAGAAGTCCCACGTTCCAATTTGAAGAGCGAAACGGTACTTGGAACGCATTATGCGACCCCAAAAGTTACCCGACATACCTGTCTCACTTGAGGGAAACACCGAGGTTCCCAGCAGCACTTCATCTGAGCCACTTCTCCCCTCCTGATCGCCACAGGAGGGTCGATTCCTCTGCTTTGTCTGGAAGGGTTTCATGACCTTCGCGGCACACCTCAGGATGAGGCCGGTTTCATGAGGAAATTCGAGACTAGCCACGTGGGTGGTGCAAAATGCTGAACGACTCCGATTTCCCAGTCCGCTCTTCATAAGAACACGATGCCCGGACACCTCTTCGAAGGCAACCCTGTGGATGAAGACAGAAAACGAAGGGTCACTGACACCCCCATGCATCGTCTGGAAAAACCTGCAGATTCCACACACAGTTTGACAAGGGGCCTGAAACCCCATGAACAACTCGAGAGGCAAGCGGAGTTCCATTCCTCAGAAAAGACATAGCCTGACTCTCCTGTCCCAACTCTGCAGGGACACTACGATCAGAGTCAGAATTGGAGAGGAAGCCTGAGGTTCCTGCCTCCACTCGAGATGAGGCCCTCTTCCATTGCGACAAACCCAGTGGAGTCCCGAGAGGCCCCGCCAAATCCACAGCGTCCCTCACCTCTCAGAGGCACCCTGGGAAGTTTCCTCAGGTCCCCGGCAGAAGTCGGGGGAAACGAGGGTTTCCCGCTGCAACCCGAGAAAGACATCGAGAGTCCTTCTTCAACGCGTCTCGAGGCCCTAGTCCCCTCCCATGACTCGAGAACAATGACGCGCTCCTTCTCGCCACGTGCATGGAGACATGACTTCCCTGGAACCGCACGAGAGGCTCCCTGAGATCCTCGTCGTGCCTCGGGAGAAAACTCCCACGGGTGCCGCAGCTCGAGGAAACCCCTGAGATGCCCCCCTCCTCGTGAGGTGAGGGCCTTCTTTTCCTGCCTGGCCTGGAGAGTAATCACGAGTCCTCTCTCAAAAGTGAAGAGGAGGCTGGGCTACCTTGAGGCCACTCAGGGGGCACCAAGATATCCGCGTCGCGACTCGGGAGGAGAGCGAAGTCCTTTGCTTCCCCTCGAGGCGAGGCCTGACTCCCCGGGGGAGCATGGGATGCAACTCCGAGATCCTTGTCTTCCCTGGAGAGGAGCATTAGGTCCTGGACACAGGCCTAGATGAGGTCTCTTTGGCCCTGCAGTGACTCGAGCGCAACCCCCAGCTTCCCCTCGCAACCCGAGGGGAAGATTGGGCTTCCCAGGGCCAACCCAAGGGGAAGGCTGAGATCCCCGTCGTAACTCGAGAATCCCGCCGCAACTCGAGAAAAACCACGTGGTTCCCACCTCTTGGCAAGATGAGGCCCTTGCCCGCCATGGCGTCTCAAGGGAAGTCCCCTGTTCCGCCCTGAAGTGCGATACGGTCCCTGACAGCCTTCCTGCGACCCACAAAAGTCCCCCTACATGCCGGGTTCCCCCGAGGGGAACACCGAGGGTCCCGGCACCGCTTCCTCTGAGCTCATTCTCCCCTCCTGATCGCGACAGGAGAGGCGATTCCCCTGCGTGGTCTGGAAGGGGTTCCCGGCCTTCCCGGCCCACCGCAGGATGAGGCCGGTCTCACGAGGAAATTTGAGACGAGCCACGTGGGTGGGGCCACATGCCAAAAGCCCCCGATTCCCCGGTCCGCCCTTGAGAAGGACCCGAGGCCCGGACCCCTCTTCGAAGGCAACCCTGTGGGTGAAGGCACAACACGAAGGGGCACTGCCACCCCCGTGCATCGTCCGCAAAGACCCGCGGGTTCCACACACAGCTCGACGAGGGACCCCCTGAGCAACTCGAGAGGCCAGCGGGGTTCCCTTCCTCAGACAAGACGAGGCCTGACTCTCCTGTCCCAACTCTGCAGGGACCCTGCAGTCGGAGTCCGAAACGGAGAGGAAGCCTGAGGTTCCTGCCTCCCCTCGAGGTGAGGCCCTCTTCCGTTGCGCCAGACCCAGTGGAGTCCCGAGTGGCCCCGCCACCTCCACAGGATCCCTCGCCTCTCAGAGGCACCCTGGGAAGTTCCCTAAGGTCCCCGGCAGAAGGCGAGGGAAACGAGGGTTTCCCGCCGCCCCCCGAGAAAGACCTCGAGAGTCCTTCTTCAACGCGTCTTGAGGCCCTAGTCCCCTCCCGTGACTCGAGAGCCATGACGCGCTCCCCCTCGCCACGCGCATGGAGACCTGACTTCCCTGGCGCCGCAGGAGAGACTCCCTGAGATCCTCATCGTGCCTTGGGAGAAAACCCCCACGGGCGCCGCAGCTCGAGGAAACCCCTGAGACGCAACCCGTCCTCGCGAGCTGAGGGCCTTCTTTTCCTGCATGGCCTGGAGAGCAATCCCGGGTCCTCTCTCCAAACGGAAGAGGAGGCTGGACTCCCTTGAGGCCGCTCAGGGGGCTCCAAGAGACCCGCGTCGCGACTCGAGAGGAGACCGGGGTTCTTGGCTTCCCCTCAAGACGAGGCCTGACTCCCCGGGGGAGCCTGGAATGCAACCCCGAGATCCCTGCCTTCCCTGGAGAGGAATATTAGGTCCCGGACACACGCCTAGGTGAGGTCTCTTCGGCCCTGCAGTGACTCGAGCGCAACCCCCAGCTTTCCCTCGCAACCCGAGGGGAAGATTGGGCTTCCCAGGGCCAACCCAAGGGGAAGGCTGAGATCCCCGTCGTAACTCGAGAATGCCGCCGCAACTCGAGAAAAACCACGTGGTTCCCACCTCTTGGCAAGATGAGGCCCTTGCCCGCCTCGGCGTCTCAAGCGAAGTCCCATGTTCCATCGTGAAGTGAGACACGGTACCTGACACCCTTCATGCGACATCCAAAAGTTCCTCGTCATGCCGGGTTCCCTTGAGGGGAACACCGAGAGTCCCGGCACCACTTCCCCTGAGCCCCTACTCCTCTCCTGGTCGCGACAGGAGAGTTGATTCCCCTGCGTGGTCTGGAATGGGTTCCCGGTCTGCACGGCGCCCCTCAGGATGAGGCCGGCCTCGCGAGGAAATTCGAGACAAGCCCCGTGGCTGGTGCCCCATGTTGAACGACCCTGATTTCCCGGTCCGCAGTTGAGGAGAACCCGATGCCCGGACACCTCTTCGAAGGCCACCCTGTGAGTGAAGGAACAACACGAAGGGGCACTGACACTCCCGTGCATTGTCCGGAAACACCCGCGGTTTTCACACACAGCTCCACGAGGGGACTGAGACTCCCTGAGCAACTCGAGAGGCAAGCGGAGTTCCCTTCCTCAGACAAGACGAGGCCTGACTCTCCTGCCCCAACGCTGCAGGGACACTGCTGTCGGAGTACGAAACGGAGAGGAAGCCTGAGGTCCTGTCTCCCCTCGAGATGAGGCCCTCTTCGATTGCGCCAAACCCAGAGGAGTCCCGAGATGGCCCACCAACTCCACAGCATCCCTCACCTCTAAGAGGAACCCTGGGAAGTTCCCTCAGGTCACCGGGAGAAGTCGAGGGAAACGAGGGTTTCCCGCCGCAAGCCGAGAAAGACCTCAAGAGTCCTTCTTCTACACGCCTTGATGCCCTAGTCCCCTCCCAGGACTCGAGAACAATGACGCGCTCCCCCTCGCCACGCTCATGGAGACCTGACTTTCCTGGCGCCGCACGAGAGGCTCCCTGAGAACCTCGTCGTGCCTCGTGAGAAAAGCCCCACGGACGCCACAGCTCGAGGAAACCCCTGAGAAGCCCCCGTCCTCGCGAGGTGAGGGCCTTCTTTTCCTGCCTTTCCTGGAGAGCAATCCCGAGTCCTCTCTCCAAACTTAAGATTAGGCTTGACTCCCTTGAGGCCACTCAGAGGGCTCCAAGAGATCCTCGTCGTGGCTCAAGAGAAGAGTGGAGTCCTTTGCTTCCCCTCGAGGCGAGGCCTGACTCCACGGGGGACTCTGGAGTGCCACCCCGGGATCCCTGTCTTCCCTTGAGAGTACTACTAGGTCCTGGACACACGCCTAAATGAGGTCTCTTGGGCCCTGCAGTGACTCGAGCGCAACCCCCAGCTTTCCCTCGCAACTCGAATGGAAGATGGGGCTTCCCAGGGCCAACCCAAGAGGAAGCCTGAAATCCCCGTCGTAACACGAGAATCCCGCCGCAACTCGAGAAAAACCACGTGGTCCCAACGTCTTCGCAAGATGGGGCCCTTGCCCGCTACGGCGTCTCAAGGGAAGTCTCACGTTCCGTCCTGAGTTGCGAAACGGTACCTGACACCCTTCATGCGACCTCCAAAATTTCCCAGACACGCCGGGTTCCCTCGAGGGGAACACCGAGGGTCCTGGCACCCCTTCATCTGAGCCCCTTCTCCCCTCCTCATCACGACAGGAGAGTCGATTCCCCTGCCTATTCTGGAAGGGGTTCCCGGCTTTCCCGGCACACCTCAGGATGAGGCCGGCCTCCCGAGGAAATTCGAGACGAGCCCCGTGGGTTGTGCCACATGCCGAACGACCCCGATTTCCCAGTCCGCTCTGGATAAGAACCCGAAGCCCGGACACCTCTTCGAAGGCAACCCTGTGGGTGAAGTTACCATTCGAAGGGGCACTGACACCCCCGTGCGTCGTCCGGAAAAACCCGCGGTTTCCACACACAGCTCGACGAGGTGCGTGAGACACCCTGAGCAATTCGAGAGGCAAGCGGAGTTCCCTTCCTCAGACAAGACGAGGCCTGACTCTCCTGTCCCAACTCTGCAGGGACCCTGTGGTTGGAGTCCGAAAAGGAGAGGAGGCCTAAGTTTCCTGTCTCCCCTCGAGATGAGGCCCTCTTCCATTGCGCCAAGCCCAGCGGAGTCCCGAGAGGCCCCGCCAACTCCACAGCATCCCTCACCTATCAGAGGCACCATGGGAAGTTCCCTCAGGTCCCCAGCAGAAGTCGAGGGAAACGAGGCTTTCCCGCCGCAACCCCAGAAAGACCTCGAGTGTCCTTCTTCAACGCGTCTGGAGGCCCTAGTCCTCTCCCATGACTGGAGAGCCATGACGCGCTCCCCCTCACCACGCGCACAGAGACCTGACTTCCCTGGCACCGCACGAGAGGCTCCCTGAGATCCTCGTCTTGCCTCGTGAGAAAACCCCCACGGGCGCCGCAGCTCGAGGAAACCCCTGAGAAGCCCCCATCCTCGCGAGGTGAGGGCCTTCTTTTCCTGCCTGACCCAGAGCACAATCCCGAGTCCTCTCTCCACACTGAAGAGGAGGCCTGACTCCCTTGAGGCCACTCATTGGGCTCCAAGAGATCTGCGTCGCGACTTGAGAGGAGAGCGGCATACTTGGCTTGCCCTCGAGGCGAGGCCTGACTCCCCGGGGGAGTCTGGAACGCCACCCTGAGATCCCTGTCTTCCCTTGAGAGGAACGTTAAGTCCCGGACACAGGCCTAGATGAGGTCTCTTTGGCCCTGCCGTGACTCGAGTGCAACCCTCAGCTTTCCCTCGCAACTCGAATGGAAGATTAGGCTTCCCGGGCCCAACACAAGAGGAAGCCTGAAATCCCCGTCGTAACTCTAGAATCCCGCCGCAACTCGAGAAAATCCACATGGTCCCAACGTCTTCGCAAGATGAGGCCCTTGCCCGTTAAGGCGTCTCAAGGGAAGTCCCAGGTTCTGTCCTGAAGTGCGAAACGGTACCTGACTCCTTTCATGCAACCCCCAAAAGTCCCCCACACGCCGGTTTCCCTCGAGGGTAACACCGAGGGTTCCGTCCCCACTTCATCTGAGCCCCTTCTCCCCTCCTGATGGCGACAGGAGAGTCGATCCCCCTGCGTTGTCTGGAAGGGTCCCCGGCCTTCCCAGCACACCTCAGGATGAAGCCGGCCTCACTAGGAAATTTGAGACTAGCCCCGTGGGTGGTCCCACATGCCAAAAGACCCCGATTTCCCTGTCCGCTCTTGAAAAGAACCTGAGGCCCGGACACCTCTTCGAAGGCAACCCAGTGGGTGAAGGCACAACACGAAGGGGCACTGTCACCGTCGTGCATTTCCGGAAACACCCGCAGGTTCCACACACAGCTCAACAAGGGCCCTGAGACCCCCTGAGCACCTCGAGAGGCAAGCGGAGTTCCCTTCCTCAGACAAGACGATTCCTGACTCTCCTGTCCCAACTCTGCAGGGACCCTGCGGTCGGAGTCCGAAACGGAGAGGAAGCCTGAGGTTCCTGCCTCCCCTCGAGGTGAGGCCCTCTTCCGTTGCGCCAAACCCAGCGGAGTCCTGAGAGGCCCCGCCAACTCCACAGCATCCCTCATCTGTCAGAAGCACACTGGGAAGTTCCCTAAGGTCACTGGTAAACTTTTATTGCACAAGGTCCCCATGAAAAGGCCCATGCAGCAGGACAGCCACAGATTCTGTCTGCCATTAAAGGGCAGTAAGGTGCCCTCCCCCCTTCTTTGCTGCCTCGGCGGCCACCAGGGTGCAATTCGCGTACCCTTCCCTTTCCCATCCTAGCAGGTGCTCCAGGGCCCGCTGGCCTACAAAGTGCCAGAAGCAGGGCTGGGCCAGCCGGCCAGAATTCAGGGTTCTGTCCCTTGGACTTCCAGCGGACACTAGGCTGCTTGGGAAAACCGCGCAGACTCTGAGGTTTTTCAGCAGAGGGGTGGAGCGGTAAAGGCCTTGACCCCAAAGATGAGGCCTTTCTGCGACCGCCAGGTTGGGGAGCTCTGAGACTGTGCCAACACAGGGCGGAATACATGGTTCCCTGCTCCAGGCAGTCCCCGTTCCCTTACCTGTGTTCCGCACCCCTCCGCTGTGGCCAATGGATGCCGATCCTTGGGGATCCAGGAGTTCACGAAATGGGCATTCCCAGCCGCAATGGCGACCCCCAACAGCACATCTGGAAAGCCCTCCCCCACCCCCGCCAGGAGCCGACCCCCACTGCGAACGGACCCCCACCCCGCCCCGCGCCGCCAGGTTTCGTCCCGGCCCTGCCGGGCTCCCGGCGGGTTCCCAGCCATATTGGCGACACCCGGGAGCACAACAGGGACCGACCCCACACCCACAGTGAGCGGAATCTCGACCTGTGCAGCCCAGGTTTACCCCACCCTGGCTGCGCTCCCGGCGCGTTTCCAGCTGCAGTGGCCATCTCCGAGAGCACAACTGGGAAGCCCTCCCCTACCCCCGCCAGGAGCCGACACCCGCCCTGCGCCACCCGGGTTCGCCCCGCCCCTGCCGCGCTCCAGGGGCGCTGCCCACCTTCACCAGTGGCTCTCGGTGAGCCCCGTCCCCACGCCCGGTTCCAGGAGAGGCTCTCGGACCTCGCTGCTGCCACCAGGTCAAACATGAGGACAATACATACACCCCACAGAGACAATCCAAGCTGTCTATGATTTAGGGATAAAACAAGGACTACAGAAAGGCAAGATGACCTGACCTAGGAGGGCCATGATATTCTATAGAACCAGACAAAGTTGGTTACCAAGGAAACTTTTTTCCTTGGAACCCGGAAAGCTGGTTCTTTGCATATGCAATGACCAACAATTAGCTTGTTACCCAAGCCTGCCTCGCTGCCACCCCCATACCCCCACTCCCCAGAAGACTGGCTCAAAGAAATATTTTAAATCTCAGGCGGAAACCTGGAAGATGTCTTGTCTGTCTGTTTGGATTAAGGTATGTGTCAGTGTGAGCCCTGTGTTTTTTGATAATATTGCTCAAGTTCTGTGTTCTGATTTCAATGGTCTCAAGATAAGGCAGCCCTTCCAAATCAAACTGCTGGAAATACAAGAAAACATTGACCTAAATGAATGTCAGAGTCCCGTGAACTGGGAACTAGTCAATATTAAATATCTAGTATTTTTGGTTTTGCTCCTCCACTATAGACATGTCTAAGAGTCAACAACATTAAGCACAACATGTTCATAGTGCCTAGGTTTCTTTTGAGGTAAAAATTGCTCTATTGTTATATCTGTCACAAGCTTGTCAGCAAGAAACTACCTAGAAACGACAATAACAAAAGTAAAAAATGTAAATGTGATATGAGCTTTTAGACAAACTCTTTACAATAATTATACTCTAAAATATCTGCCTCTCATAGTCTTGATTGAAGGCAGAGGAGAAGGGGATGACAGAGGATAAGATGGTTGGATGGCATCACTGACTCGATGGACATGAGTTTGAGCAAGCCCCTGGAGCTGGTGACGGACACGGAAGCCTGGCGTCCTTCAGGCCACGGGGTCCCAAAGAGTCAGACACGACTGAGCAACTGAACTGAACTGAACTAACAAACGTTTCTCCAGGTGTTTTGGTTACCCGAGTTTCTATCCTTGTGACGACAGTGTATTGAATAGCTAGGTCATTTCCAAATAAATGAAAGTTCTGAAACATTCACGACTTGAAAGGACCTCCCTTTTACACAGAAACAAAAGAGATTTTTGACTCTCCATGAATAGTGTCTGGCACCATCCTGACATGTTAAATGTAAGAAAGCAATTGTTTTGTTTTGTTTTGTTCTGTTCTTGGGGGTGGGGGGAGGGGGGCGGGCTATAGCCAATGCCAATATAAAAGTCAGTTCTTGGTTGCTGAAGGGAAATGTATGACTTGTTATTACAAGAAAGTATGTGGAATGCAATGGCACTTGAGGAAGGAAAACAAAGTAGTTCTGTCTTACAGGTGGCCGTTTCAGGATGGGAGAAGCAAAGGAATGGGTACAGAACGGGATAAGGAGGTTGTAGGGAAAGTGGACCCCCAGAAAAGAGTTCTGTGCCTAGCACAAGTTTTCTTGAGATGTCGAACTGCCTTTGCTAATGGAGTTTAAGTTTCTTTACCTCTTAAGTGATCTCTTCTAGGTTGACCTAGAACAGAAATCTTTTGTTAGCTTTGGCTAAGTGGAGAAGTAGTGTTTCACGGTGACATATGTGATCCTTCCTGACTGTTTGCAGCCCTTTTGATATCGATGCACTGCTTCTGCTGCTGCTGCCGCCGCTGCTGCTGCTAAGTCGTTTCAGTCGTGTCCGACTCTGTGCGACCCCATAGACGGCAGCCCACGAGGCCCCCCAGTCCCTGGAGTTCTCTAGGCAAGAACACTGGAGTGGGTTGCCATTTCCTCCTCCCATGCATGAAAGTGAAAAGTGAACGTGAAGTCGCTCAGTGGTGTCCGACTCTTAGCGACCCCATGGACTGCAGCCTACCAGGCTCCTCCATCCATGGGATTTTCCACGCAAGAGTACTGGAGTGGGGTGCCATTGCCTTCTCCCATATCTATGCACAAGCCTGCCTAAATAATTGACTTCTAGCTAGCTTTGGGATGCCAATGACCATCCACCCTTACAAGGCAACAGAGAAGAGAAAAACACTTACCACAGGAGGTCCTGGTAAGGAACGAGGAACTAACAAGCTCCCGCCAACCAGGATTCTGCAGAGGTCAACAAGAGGTCAGTAAGAGATGGAAGACTGCAGTCCAGAGGTCCTAGCAACTTCCATCTTGCAGCAGAGACCCAGCATAGTCAAAACGAATTCAATGTTGCAAAAAATAAGTAAACAAATAAAGGACAGAAGTTCTTTGAACACATGACTGAGATTAGGGGTGAGGCAGTACATGTACGGTGCCCGGAAAATCTTAAAGTATGAGAAAGGAAAGAAATTAAAGACAACTATCAAGCTGTCCAAACTGATAAAAACGAAAGATTACACAGTTTTTTCTGTATATATTACCAGATAATAATCTGAAAAGGAATTAAAAAAAATTCCCTTTCAATAATGTCAACATGAATACAACACTTTGCCATGGATGTAACGAGGATGACAAGACTGGCACACTGGAACTTATACACCCTGGCTGAAAACTATCCTGAATACATGGACAGGTATTCCATAACAATGGAAAGACTTAAGATGGCAATACCATGGAATGCATCTTCAATCTGAAATGAAGATTTGATATGATTTGATCGCTCAGAGCTTTTGTGTCATCAATTGTTATTAAAGTATAAATGAGATAGAGAAAGCTGCTGACTTAGACTTGAGGCGGGGTGTGCGCCCTGCTGGTCTCTAGCCAGATATTCTACAGGCACTAGCAGTCAGCTAAGGAAAGAAAGGCACTGTCTCAGGGAATGGCACCAGGCCCCTCCCCCACGACATGCCTTGAGGTCACATTGGCAGCAGGTGAGTCATCCTGGGCCAAAAACTGATTGACATGAATCTTGAAGAAAGGCAGTATTCCAGGCAAATATATCATTTCCTTAACATAGATTAGAACAAGGTACGAGGAAAACATACTGTTTTGTTCAAGTCGCTTCTGAGCCTATTGGGGGAACTGACCTGAAGCCAGAGTCCAGCAGATATACATAGGATGTTTACATCGCTTAAGACAAACATTTCCTCAGGAACAAATGCATTGCTTAACTCAAGGTTTGTCTCCGAAATTCTTACACATCAGGAGATGGCTCTGAGCTGGGTTTCTACACACAAGAACATGAATGCAAAGGACAAGCCTGCACAGCCCATCTGCCCCCCTCCCCCACAGCCAGCAGCATTTCCAAGTGACCTCCTAAGGCCTTCCCCAAAATACAGGGGCACCTCTGGGTTTCCTGTTTCCCTCACTTTGAACACTTGTCTTAAAAAAAAAAAAAAATCCTGCACACTTCTTGATAGAATGCCACAGTGCAAGGAAAACAGGCCTTCAATACTTAAACCTCCCTGTGCCAAACACTTGGGGCTTGGTTTTGTTTTGTTTTTTAATTACACCACCACATAATTTAAACTTTTTACAGTTTCTAATTATTCAGTACCAAAACACCAAACTTTTATTGCACAAGGTCCCCATGAAAAGGCCCACGCATCAGGACAGCCACAGATTCTGCCATGAAAGGGCAGCAAGGTGCCCTCCCCCCTTCTTTGCTGCCTGGGCGGCCACCAGGGTTTGAAATCCATGCACCCTACTAAGTTTCTAGGGTGCAATCCGTGGACCCTTCCCTTTCCCATCCCAGCAGGTGCTCAAGGGCCCGCTGGCTTACAAAGTGCCAGAAGCAGGGCTGGGCCAGCCGGCCAGAGTTCAGGGTTCTGTCCCTTGGACTTCCAGGGGACACTAGGCTGCTTGGGAAAACCGTGCAGACTGAGATTTTTCAGCAAAGGGGTGGAGCGGTAAAGGCCTTGACACCAAGGGCGAGGCCTTTCTGCAACCGCCAGGTTGGGGAGCTCCGAGAATGTGCCAACAGAGGGCGGAATACTTGGTTCCCTGCTCCAAGCAGTCCCAGTTCCCTGACCTGTGGCCCGCAGCCCTCCGCTGCACCCACTAGATGTGGATCCTTGGGGACACAGGAGCGTAGGAAATGGGCGTTCCTAGCCGCAGTGGTGACCCCCGAGAGCACAACTGGGACCGAACCCCCACCCACAGCCATCTAAATCTCGACCCGCGCAGCCCAGGTTTACCCCGCCCCGGGTGCGCTCCCGGCGCGTTTCCAGCCGCAGTGGCCACCACCGAGAGCACAACTGGGAAGCCCTCCCCCACCCCCGCCAGGAGCGGAACCCTGCCCCGCGCCACCCGGGTTCACCCCGCCCCTGCCGCACTCCCAGCGCGTTTCCAGCTGCAGTGGGGACCCCCGAGAGCACAACTGTTACCGCCCCCCACCCCCTCCCGACCAGAACCCCGACCCGCGCCGCCCGGGATCGCCCTGCCCCTGGCGCGCTCCCGGGGCGTTGCCCACTTCCACCAGGGGCTCCTGGTGAGCCCCGTCCCCACGCCCGGTTCCAGGAGAGGCTCTCGGACCTCGCTACTGCCGCCAGGTCAAACACGAGGACAATATATCCACCCCACAGAGACAATCCAAGCTGTCTATGATTTAGGGTTCAAACGAGGACTACAGAAAGGAAAGATGTCCTGACCTAGGAGGGCCATGAGAGTCTATAGATCCAAACAAAATTGGGTACCAAGGAAACTTTTTTCCTTGGAACCCGGAAAGCTGGTTCTTTGCATATGCAATGACCAACAATTAGCTTGTTACCCAAGCCCGCCTCGCTGCCACCCCCACTCCCCCCACCCCACTCCCCAGGAAAACGGCTCAAAGAAATATTTTAAATCTCAGGCGGAAAACTGGAAGATGTCTTGTCTGTCTGTCTGGATTAAGGTATATGTCAGTGTGAGCCTTGTGTTTTTTGATAATATTGCTCAAGTTCTGAGTTCTGATTTCAATGGTCTCAAGACAAGGCAGCCCTTCCAAATCAAACTGCTGGAAATACAAGAAAAATTTGACCTAAATGAATGTCAGAGTCCCGTGAACTGGGAACTAGTCAATATTAAATATCTAGTATTTTTGGTTTTGCTCCTCCACTATAGACATGTCTAAGAGTCAACAACATTAAGCACAACATGTTCATAGTGCCTAGGTTTCTTTTGAGGTAAAAATTGCTCTATTGTTATATCTGTCACAAGCTTGTCAGCAAGAAAGTACCTGGAAACAGCAACAACCAATGTAAAATATGTAAATGTGATATGAGCTTTTAGATAAACTCTTAACAATAATTATACTCTAAAATATCTGCCTCTCATAGTCTTGATTGAAGGCAGAGGAGAAGGGGATGACAGAGGATAAGATGGTTGGATGGCATCACTGACTCGATGGACATGAGTTTGAGCAAGCCCCTGGAGTTGGTGATGGACACGGAAGCCTGGTGTCCTGCAGGCCACGGGGTCACAAAGAGTCAGACTCGACTGAGAAACTGAACTGAACTGAACTTACAATCGTTCCTCCAGGTGTTTTGGTTACCTGAGTTTCTATCCTGGTGCTAAACTAAGTGACGACAGTGTATTGAATAGCTAGGTCACTTCCAAATAAATGAAACTTCTGAAACATTCACGACTTGAAAGGACCTCCCTTTTACACAGAAACAAAAGAGATTTTTGACTCTGCATGAATAGTGACTGGCACCATCCGAACATATTAAATGTAAGAAAGCAATTTTTTTGTTTTGTTTTGTTTTGTTCTGTTCTTGCAGGAAGCGGGGTGGGCGCTATTATCACTGATAGGTATGCTCACCAATCTATCAAATGCCAATATAAGAGTCAGTTCTTGGTTGCTGAAGGGAAATGTATGACTTGTTATTACAAGAATGTATGGAATGCAATCACACTTTAAGAAGGAAAACGAAGTAGTTCTGTCTTACAGGTGGCATTTTCAGGACGGGAGAAGCAAAGGAATGGGTACAGAATGGGATAAGGAGGTTGTAGGGAAAGTAGGCCCCCAGAAAAGAGTTTTGTGCCTAGCACAAGTTTTCTTGAGATGTTGAACTGCCTTTGCTAATGGAGTTTAAGTTTCTTTACCTCTTAAGTGATCTCTTCTAGGTTGACCTAGAACAGAAATCTTTTGTTAGCTTTGGCTAAGAGGAGAAGTATTGTTTCACGGTGACATATGTGATCCTACCTGACTGTTCTCATCCCCTTTGATATCTATGCACTGCTGCTGCTGCTGCTGCAGCTGCTAAGTGGTTCAGTTGAGGCCGACCCTGTGCCACGCCATAGATGGCAGCCCACCAGGCCCCGCAGTCCCTGGGGTTCTCTAGGCAAGAACACTGGAGTGGGTTGCCATTTCCTCCTCCTATGCATGAAAGTGAAAAGTGAAAATGAAGTCGCTCAGTGGTGTCCGACTCTTAGCCACCCCATGGACTGCAGCCTACCAGGCTCCTCCGTCCTTGGGATTTTCCAGGAGTGGGGTGCCATTGCCTTCTCCCATATCTATGCACAAGCCTGCCTAAATAATTGACTTCTAGCCAACTTTGGGATGCCCATGACCACCCACCCTTACCAGGCAACAGAGAAGAGAAAAACACTTACCACAGGAGGTTCTGATAAGGAACAAGGAACTAACAAGCTCCCACCTACCAGGAATCTGCAGAGGTCAACAAGAGGTCAGCAAGAGATGAGAGACTGCAGTCCAGAGGTCCTAGCTACTTCCATCTAGCAACAAACACCCAGCATAGTCAAAACGATTTCAATGTTAAAGAATAAATAAATAAATAAAAGGACAGAAGTTCTTTGAACACATGTCTGAATTTAGGGGTGAGGCATTACATATGTGTCCCAGGATAATCTTAAAGTGTCAGAAAGTGAAGAAATTAAAGACAACTATCAAGCTGTCCAAACTGATAAAAATGAATGATTACACAGTTTTATCTGTATACATTAGCAGATAATAATCTGAAAAGGAATTTTAAAAAATTCCCTTTCAATAATATCAACATGAATAAAACACTTTGCCATGGATGTAACGAGGATGACAAGACTGGCACACTGGAACTTATACACCCTGGCTGAAAACTATCCTGAATACATGGACAGATATTCCATAACGATGGAAAGACTTAAGATGGCAATACCATGGAATGCATCTTCAATCTGAAATGAAGATTTGATATGATTTGATCGCTCAGAGCTTTTGTGTCATCAAGTGTTATTAAAGTATTAAAGAGATAGAGAAAGCTGCTGACTTAGACTTGAGGCGGGGTGGGGGGGGTTAGTAAGAGTACCCCCTGCTGGTCTTTAGCCAGATATTCTACAGGCACTAGCAGTCAGCTAAGGAAAGAAAGGAACTGTTTCAGGGAATGGCACCAGGCCCTTCCCCCACGACATGCATTGAGATAATATTGGCAGCAGGTGAGTCATCCCGGGCCAAAACTTGATTGACATGAATCTTGAAGAAAGGCAGTATTGCAGGCAAATATATCATTTCCTTAACATAGATAAGGAGAACAAGCTAGGAGGAAAACATACTGTTTTGTTCAAATCGCTTCTGAGCCTTTTGGGGGAACCGACCTGAAGCCAGAGTCTAGCGGAAATACATAGGATATTTACATCGCTTAAGACAAACATTTTCTTAGGAAAAAATGCATTGCTTAGCTCAAGGTTTGTCTGCGAAATTCTTACACATCAGGAGATGGCTCCGAGCTGGGTTTCCACACACAAGAACATCCATGCAAAGGACAAGCCTGCACAGCCCATCTGCCCCCCTCCCCCACAGCCAGCAGCATTTCCAAGTGACCTCCTAAGGCCTTCCCCAAAATACAGGGGCACCTCTGGGTTTCCTGTTTCCCTCACTTCGAACACTTTTCTTAAAAAAAAAAAAAAATCCTGCACACTTCTTGATAGAATGCCACAGTGCAAGGAATACAGTCCTTCAATATTTAAACCTCCATTTGCAAAACACTTGGAGCTTGGTTTTGTTTTGTTTTGTTTTTTAATTACACCACCACATAATTTAAAGCTTTTACACGTTCTAATTATTCAGTTCCAAAACACCAAACTTTTATTGCACAGGGTCCTCATGAAAAGGCCCACGCAGCTGGACAACCACAGATTCTGCCATTAAAGGGCAGCAAGGTGCCCTCCCCACTTCTTTGCTGCCTGGGCGGCCACCAGGGTTTGAAATCCATGCACCCTACTAAGTTTCTAGGGTGCAATCCGTGGACCCTTCCCTTTCCCATCCCAGCAGGTGCTCAAGGGCCCGCTGGCTTACAAAGTGCCAGAAGCAGGGCTGGGCCAGCCGGCCAGAGTTCAGTGTTCTGTCCCTTGGACTTCCAGCGGACACTAGGCTGCTTGGAAGAACCGCGCAGACTCGGAGATTTTTCAGCAGAGGGGTGGAGCGGTAAAGGCCTTGACCCCAAAGGCAAGGCCTTTCTGCGACCGCCAGGTTGGGGAGCTCCGAGAATGTGCCAACAGACGGCGGAATACTTGGTTCCCTGCTCCACGCAGTCCCAGTTCCCTTACCTGTGGTCCGCAGCCCTCCACTGCACCCACGGGATGGCGATCCTTGGGGACCCAGGAGCGGACGAAATGGGCGTTCCCAGCCGCAGTTGCAACCCCCGAGAGCGCAACTGGGAACCCCTCCCCATCCCCCCCATGAGCCGACCCCCGCCCCGCGCCCCCAGGGTTAGCCCCGCCCCTGCCGCGCTCCCGGCGCGTTCCCAGCCGCAGTGGCGACCCCCGGGAGCACAACTGGGACCGACCCCCACCCAAAGCCATCGGAATCTCGACCCGCGCAGCCCGGGTTTACCCAGTCCCGGGTGCGCTCCCGGCGCGTTTTCAGCCTCAGTGTCCACCTCCCAGAGCACAACTGGGAAGCCCGCCCCCACCCCCGCCAGAAGCCGACCCCCGCCCCACGCCGCCCGCGTTCGCCCCGCCCCTGCACGGTCCAGGTACCTTCCCAGCTTCTAGCGTTCACGCCCGGGTAGGAGCAGGATGTAGGAGTATGGGAGATGTGTCTGGAGCCTGACAGCCTCAGCTCCGCTCTGGCCTGCCCTTTGGACCTAGGAGCCAGGCCAACTTGCAGAGGGCTTAGGGCCCCATTGTATGCAAACTACCAAGGCCTACCGCAAGGAGAGCTCTGTCCGAGGGAAGGGAAGCGCCCCAGGCTGCATTCCCAAGCTGTTGTTTAGCCGCCCAGACTCAGCGCTGCACAGGGTAATCAGGCTCTCTGTGGCCGCAGCTTCACACACAGGTGTGTCTCCGTAGGAATCAAGAAAGATCCTGACAGAGTAAGGTTCATTAGAGCATTACTAAAGAGCAAAGGCTTGTCCATGTGGTCTTGCCTTCCCCTGTGCCTTTGGGTCTCCAGGCTCGGCCCCAGCTCCGTGGAAACAACCCCTGAGAAAATATCTTCAAGATCCACTTTTCCCAGTGTCTGGGAACCGGGGTTCGTAGGAGGAGAGAAATGCACGCCTCCATAGGGAACGAAAAGGCAGCCCACCTGCCTGTGTTTTGAAGCCTCTCTTTGGAAGGAATGGGTTAGCTTCTCCTAAAGGAGACCTCCAGATCTGCTCAGAAGTCGGTAATTCCAGAGGCAGGGTACTGGTTCCTGACTGCCCTTTGCTAGCCTTGCAAAGATATTCCTAGATTCTAGAGTTATTTTCCATGAAGGAGCAGGCTTCGGGAATGTGTCAGATGGGACTGGCTCCGTATTGACCTCAGCTCAGCTATTGCCTTTCCATTCAAACTAGGACAAGGCCCTACTTTATGAAGGGTAAGGGTCTTCTTCTTTTCAAACTGCCAAAGGCTACAGCAATGAGACCTCTGTCAAGGTGAGGGAAGCCTAAGAGGATGGATTCTCAAGCAGGTGCTTTGCCACAAAGCATCAGCACCCCACGGAGAGAATCAAGCTCCCTGTGCACCAATGTTGGGAGTGTAGCTTCACACACAGAGTTGTCTCTATAGGAGCCAAGAATGTTCCTGAGAGATTAGGTTCACTAAACCTCTCCTACAGAGCATAGACCTGTCCATGTGGTTTTTCCTTCCCCTGTGAGTTGGGTCCTCGAGGTCCGCCACACCTCCGGGGAAACTGTCCCTGAGAAAAGATCTCCAGGAACGGCTTCGCCGAGGCTGGGAAATGCTGTTCACATGAAGTAAGGCAAGCGAATCTCCTGCAGAGTAAAAGAGGCCTTACAGTCCCTGGAGGAGCAGGCTGCCAGAATGTGTGAAACCTGACTGTTGCCTTACTGGCCTCAGCTCCACCATTGCCTGTTCATCCGAGCTAGCACCCAGGCCTACTTGGAAAAGCGTTTGGGTGCAGATTTCTACAAAGTGCCAAGGGCTACAGCAGTGAGAATTCTCTCGGTGGTAAGGGAGAGCATTTTATGGATTCTCAAGCTGTTTTCTGAATGACAGCGTCAAAATGAACAGAGAGAATCAGGCTCTCTCTGCCCCTATGTTAGGTACGCAGCTTCACACACAGAGGTGTCTCTGTAGGAGCCAAGAATGCTCCTGAGAGATGAGGTTCACTAGAGGTCTGCTACAGAGCATAGACCTGTCCATGTGGTCTTGCCTTCCCCTGTGCCTTTGGGCCCCGGGCTCGGCCCCAGCTCCGTGGAAACAACCCCTGAGAAAATATCTTCAAGATACGCTTTTCCCAGAGGCTGGGAACTGGGGTTCATAGGAGGAGAGAAAAGCAAGCCTCCTTCGGGCACGAAAGGCAGCCAACCTGCCTGTGTTTTGAAGCCTCTATTTGGAAGGAATGGGTTAGCTTCTCCTAAAGGAGACCTCCAGATCTGCTCAGAAGTCGGTAATTCCAGAGGCAGGGTGCTGGTCCCTGACTGCCCTTTGCCAGCCTTGCAAGGACATTCCAACATTCTAGAGTTATATTCCATGAAGGAGCAGGCTTCGGGAATGTGTCAGAGGGGACTGGCTACTTATTGGCCTCAGCTCAGCTATTGCCTTTCCATTCAAACTAGGACAAGGGCCTACTTTATGAAGGGTAAGGGTCTTCTTCTTTTCAAACTGCCAAGGGCTACAGCAATGAGACATCTGTAAAGGTGAGGGAAGCCTAAGAGGATGGATTCTCAAGCAGGTGCTTTACTACAAAGCATCAGCACCCCACGGAGAGAACCAAGATCCCTGTTCCCCAATGTTGGGAGTGTAGCTTCACACACAGAGTTGTCTCTATAGGAGCCAAGAATGTTCCTGAGAGATTAGGTTCACTAAACCTCTCCTACAGAGCATAGACCTGTCCATGTGGTTTTTCCTTCCCCTGTGAGTTGGGTCCCCGAGGTCCGCCACACCTCCGGGGAAACTGTCCCTGAGAAAAGATCTCCAGGAACCGCTTCGCTGAGGCTGGGAAACGCTGTTCACAGGAAGTAAGGCAAGTCAATCTCCTGCAGAGAAAAAGAGGCCTTACTGTTCCTGGAGGAGCAGGCTGCCAGAGTGTGTGAAACCTGACTGTTGCCTTGCTGGCCTCAGTTCCACCATTGCCTGTTCCTCCGAACTAGGACCCAGGCCTATTTGGAGAAGCGTTTGGGTACGGATTTCTACAAAGTGCCAAGGGCTACAGCAGTGAGAATTCTCTCAGCGGTAAGGGGGAGCATTTTATGGATTCTCAAGCTGTTTTCTGAACGACAGGGTCAAAATGAACTGAGAGAATCAGGCTCTCTGTGCCCCTATGTTAGGTATGCAGCTTCTCAACCAGAAGTGTCTCTATAGGAGCCAAGAATGTTCCTGAGAGATGAGGTTCACTAGAAGTCTGCTACAGAGCATAGACCTGTCCATATGGTTTTGCCTTGCCCTGTGAGTTGGGTCCCCGAGGTCCGCCCCAGCTCAGGGGAAGGAGCCCCTGAGAAAAGATCTCCAGGGACCGCTATTCCCCCAGGCTGGAAAACCCAGTTCACAGGAAGTAACACAAGCGAGCCTCCTGCAAGGCACAACAGGCCTTAGTCTCACTGGACGATCAGGCTGCCAGAGTGTGTGAGACCTGACTGGTGCCTTACTGGCCTCAGCTCCGCCATTGCATGTTCCTCCGAACTAGGACCCAGGCCTACTAGGAGAAGGGTTTGGGTATGGATTTCTAAATACTGCCAAGGGGTATAGCAATGAGAACTGTGTCACGGGTAAGGAAGAGCATTGTATGGATTTTCAAGCTGTTGTTTGAACGACAGCTTCAAAGCTGCACAGAGAGAATCAGACTCTGTGTCTCCATGTTCGGTACACAGCTTCACAGACAGGGGTGTCTCCATAGGAAACAAGAACGTTCCTGACAGAGTGAAGTTCACTAGAGCTCTCCTAGAGAGCAAAGACTTGTCCATGTGGTTTTTCTTCCCCTGTGCGTTTGGGGCTCCAGGCTCGGCCCCAGCTCCGTGGAAACAACCCCTGAGAAAAGATCTTCAAGATCCGCTTTTCCCAGAGGCTGGGATGTGGGGTTCATAGGAGGCGGGAAAAGCAGGCCTCCTTCAGAGAGCAAGAGGCAGCCAAGCGGCCTGCGTTTGGAAGCCTCTATTTGGAAGAATGGGTTAGCTTCCCCTAAGGGAGACCTCCAGATCTGTTCAGAAGTCGGTAATTCCAGAGGCAGGGTGCAGGCTCCTGACTGCCCTTTGCCAGCCTTGCAGAGACATTCCTAGATTACAGCGTTATTTTCCATGAAGGAGCAGGCTTCGGGAATATGTCAGACTTGACTGGCGCCTTATTGGCCTCAGCTCAGCTCTTGCCTTTCCTTTCAAACTAGGACAAGGGCCCACTTTATGAAAGGTAAGGGTCCTCTTCTTTCCAAACTGCCAAGGGCTACAGCAATGAGACCTCTGTCAAGGCGAGGGAAGCGTAAGCTGATGGATTCTCAAGCAGGTGCTTTGCCACAAAGCATCAGCACCCCACGGAAAGAATCTGGCTCCCTTTGCCCCTACGTTGCGTGTGTAGCTACACGCACAGAGGTGTCTCGATAGGAGCCAAGAATGTTCCTGAGAGAGGAGGTTCACTGTTGGGAGCCAGAGTGAGGCACTCCGCCCATGGCAAAGGTCATGAGGAAGGAGGCTCGACATACGCAAAGGTGGGATCGAGCCTCAGGAGTCCCCCTGGAAATCCTCGAGCATCTACCCCCATAACCAGAGCCTGCCTACCTTACTACTTTGTGCTCTCACCTACACCTCTGACTTTACGGGGGGCTGTCCCCCACCACCTCTTTCGGAGAAGGAGTTAACCTAGAGCTCCAGTTGATAAAAACCCCTGGGTGTGACAAGAGTGTTTTAACCTACAAACTCCTCTGAAGGTTCTCTAGCCTGCCTGACAGGCTTGTCCGGCCACATGTGATTGCTCACAGCCTCCCAACCATGAGAGGCACGAGATGCTTTAAACCTTCTAAAAACAGGTTCCTTAGAAAAGTTAGAAAAGTATTAGTATAAGTATAATGGGCTGATTAGAAATCATATTGGTGAAGGGTTTTTCATTTGTTGAGCTGATGTTTACTGCTAAGTCTCCACATCCCCTGCCCTTATACACATTAATGAATATATAGAAGAAATAAGTATTAACCTTTGATATAAATCACGTTAGACCTTAGGCTAAGTAAATTCTTTCCTTAACTAAAACCCACTACACCCTCACCCTATAGGAATGTAACTTTATTTGGGTGGCGTCTGTTTTAAGAATAATCACCCCTGGAGAAATAAGTGTCCTGGTTGACTGACCGCTGTCACAAGGAGAGGGTCATAAATTGTCAGCAGGCCCCCCGGCCAGAAGATGATGTAACACCCCTAAGACCTCTGTATACTTTTGTATGAAGCACCTGACTTTGATAAAAGTCAGGACTGCTGACCCCACGTGACTTTTGCATAACATCTCAGTGTATAAAAGTAGACCATGGAAAATAAAGAATTGGGATCAGTTTCTCGAAATACTGGTCTCCCCATGTCTCTCTCTCTCTCTCACTCTGGTTGAGTCTCCATCTGGAGCGCGGAACCCACCAAGCTTACTAATTTTGCCTGGGCTTCTAAGATCCGACCGGGGAGGCCTCAGTGTCTCCTCTCCTTCGGGAGAACGGAAGGACGCCTGCGGCCTACGTAAGTGGTGCAAGCTTCTTGTCTTGAAGTTTTATTGGTCCCCCGCGTAAACCAAGCTACTCAGCCTCTTTTCTCCACTGAATTTTCCTACTGAGCTATCCTCATTTTATTACTCTTTATATCCTTAATTAACGTTTAATTAAGCAGTTGTTCCCTGACCCTCGCCTACGCCGTCTCTGCTTCGAATACCCTGGATCAGCTGGGGCTGGACCCCGGCAGTTCACTAGAGATCTCCTACAGAGTATAGACCTGTCCATTTGGTTTTGCCTTCCCCTGTGAGTTGGGTCCCCGAGGTCCGCCCCAACTCCGGGGAAACAGCCCCTGAGAAAAGATCTCCAGGAACTGCTTTCCGCCCAGGCTGGGAAACGCTGTTCACAGGAAGTAAGGCAAGCGAGCCTCCTGAAGGGAAATAGAGGCCTTACTGTCCCTGGAGGAGCAGGCTGCCAGAGTGTGTGACACCTGACTGGTGCCTTACTGGCCTCAGCTCCGCTATTGCATGTTCATCTGAACTTGAACCCAGGCCTACTTGGAGAAGTGTTTGTGTGCCGATTTCCAGAAACTGCGAAGGGCTACAGCAATGATAACTCTCTCAGTGGTAAGGGAGAGCATTGTGTGGATTCTCAATTTGTTGTTTGAACGACAGCGTCAAAGCTGCACAGAGAGAATCAGGTCTCTGTGTCTCTATGTTGGCAATGCAGCTTCCCACACAGAGATGTCCCCGTTGGAGCCAAGAACATTCCCCATAGACTGAGGTTCACTAGAGCACTCCTAGAGAGCAAAGACTTATCCATGCGGTTTTCCCTTCCCCTGTGCGTGTGGGTCTCTGGGATCAGCCCCTGCTCCTTGGAAACAGCCTCTGAGAAAAGATCTCCAAGAACCTCTTATCACCCAGGCTGGGAAGTGGAGTTCACAGGAGGTGGGATAAGCAAGCTTCCTTCGGCAAGAAGAGACAGCCAACCGGCCTGTGTTTGGAAGCCTATATTTGCAAGGAATGGGTTAGTTTCTCCTGACCGAGACCACCAGATGTGCTGAGAAGATAGAAATTCCAGAGGCAGGGTCGAGGTTCCTGACTGCCCTTTGCCAGCCTTGCAAAGACATTCCCAGATTCTAACGTTATTTTCCATGAAGGAGCAGGCATCGGGAATATGTCAGACTTGACTGGCGCCTTACTGGCCTCAGCTCAGCTACTGCCTTTCCATTCAAACAAGGACAAGGGCCTACTTGGTGAAGGGTAAGGGTCTGCTTCTTTCCAAACTGCCAAGGACTACAGCAATGAGACCTCTGTCAAGGTGAGGGAAGCCTATGCGGATGGATTCTTAGCAGGTGCTTTGCCACAAAGCATCAGCACCCACGGAGAGAATCAGACTCCCTTTGCCACTATGTTGGGTGTGTAGCTTCATGCACAGAGGTGTCTCTGTAGAAGCCAAGAATGTTCCTGAGAGATGAGGTTCACTAGAGCTCTCCTACAGCATAGACCTGTCCATGTGGTTTTGTCTTCCCCTGTGAGTTGGGCCCCCGAGGTCCGACCCAGCTCCAGGGAAACAGCCCCTGAGAAAAAATCTCCAGGAACAGCTTTGCGCCCAGGCTGGGAAATGCAGTTCACAGGAGGCAAGGCAAGCGAGCCTCCTGCAGGGAAAAAGAGGCCTTACTGCTCCTGGACGATCAGGCTGCAACAGTGTGTGAGACCTCACTTGTGCCTTACTGGCCTCAGCTCCGCCGTTGCCTGTTTTTCCGAGCTAGGACCCAGGCCTACTTGGAGAAGGGTTAGGGTGCGGATTTCTACAAACTGTCAAGGACGACAGCAATGAGAATTCTCTTAGCAGTAAGGGAGAGCATTGTATGGATTCTCAAGCTGTTGTTTGAATGACAGCTTCAAAGCTACACAGAGAGAATCAGGCTCTCTGTTCCCCTATTTTGGCTGTGCAGCTTCACACACAGAATTTGACTCTGTTGGAGCCAGAAATATTCCTGAAAGACTTAGGCTCACCAAAGCTGTCCTCCAGAGCAAAGACATTGGATGTGGTTTTGCCTTCCCTTGCCAGTATGGGTCCCCTAGCTTGGCCCCAGCTCCGGGGATACAGCCTCTGAAAAAAATCTTCCAAGAAGCGATTTTCCTCCAGGCTGTTAAGCGGAATTCGCAGTTTGCAAGTTAAGGAAGCCTGCTTCGTGGAAGAGCAAGCAGCCAACTGGCCCTGTGTTAGGAAGCCTGTATTTGAAAGGAATGGGTTAGCTTCTACAGCGGGAGAACCTCAGATCTGCTCAGGGGACTGAAATACTAGAGTCAGGGTCGAGGTTCTCCCTTGTCCTTTGCGCACCTTGCAAAGACATTCCTAGCTTCTAGCGTTAGTGTCCCTGTAGTAGCAGGCTGCAGGAGCGTGTGATAAATGACTGCCGCGTTCCTGTCCTCAGCTCCGCTATTGACTTTCTATTCGAACTAGAACCTAGGCCTACTTTGAGAGGGGTTAGGGTCCAGTGTTTTCAAACTGCCAAGGGCTACGTCAATGTGAGCTCTGTCAGAGGTAAGAAAAGAGCAATTGGTTGGATTCTTCAGCTGCTGCGTGGCTGCACAGCTTCCGCGCCGCATGGAGAGCATGAGGCTCCTTGTGGGCCTATTTTGGGTATGCAGCAACATGCACTCAGAATGTCTGTGTTCACTTACGTACAGGCTTATGAACACTAGAGCTCTCCTACAGAGCAAAGACCACTCAGTGGGCTCCAAGAGATACCTGTCGCGACTCGAGAAGAGAGTGGAGTCCTTTGCTTCCCCTCGAGATGAGGCCTGACTCCCCGGGTGAGACTGGAATGCAACCCCAAATCCCTGTCGCCTATGGAGAGGAACATTAAGTCCTGGATACAAGCCTAGATGAGGTCTAGTTTGCCCTTCAGTGAATGGAGCCCAATCCCCAGCTCTCCCTGGCAACTCGAATGGAAGATTAGACTTCCTGGGCCAACACAAGAGGAAGCCTGAATTCCCCGTCGTAACTCGAGAATCCCACCGCAACTCGAGAAAAACCACGTGCTTCCCTCGTCATCGCAAGATGAGGCCCTTTGTCCGCTACAGCATCTCAAGAGAAGTCCCACGTTCCATCCTGAAGTGCGAAACGGTACTTGGCACCCTTGATGCGACCCCAAAAGTTCCGCGACAAACCAGACTCACTCAAGGGGAACACCGAGGTTCCCGGCACCACTTCATCTGAGCCCCTTCTCCTCTCCTGATTGCGACAGGAGGGTCGACTCCCCTTCTCTGTCTGCAAGGGGTTCCCGACCTTCCGGGCGCACCTCAGGATGAGGCCGGTCTCATGAGGAAGTTCGAGACGTAGCCTCGTGGGTGGTGCCACATGTTGAAAGACCCCAATTTCACGGTCCACTCTTGAAAAGAACCCGATGCCAGCACACCTCTTTGAAGGAAAACCTGTGGATGAAGGCACAACACGAAGGGGCACTGACACCCGCGTGCATCGTCCAGAAAAACCCGCAGGTCCCACAGACATTTCGACAAGTGGCCTGTCACCCTGTAAACAACTCGAAAGGCAAACGAAGGTCCATTCCTCAACAGAAGACTAGGTGTGACTCTCTTGTCCCTACTCTGCAGGGACCATGGGATCCGAGTCAGAAACGGAGAGGAAGCCTGAGGTTCCGGCGTCCACTCGAGATGAAGCCCTCTTCCATTGCACCACAAACAGTGGAGTCCCGAGAGGCCCCTACCAACTCCACAGTATCCCTGAGTTCTCAGAGGCACAATGAGAAGCTCCCTGAGGTCACAGGCACAAGTCGAGGGAACCCTGGGTTTTCTGCCGTGACTCGAGAAAGACCTCGAGAGTGCTTCAAAATGTGTTGAGTCGCGATTCCCCTACCATGACTCGAGAGCCATGACACGCTCCCCCTCGCCACGCGCATGGAGACCTGACTTAACTGGCACTGCACGAGAGGCTCCATGAGTTCCTCATCGTACCTCGTGAGGAAACCCACACTTGCGCGGCAGCTCGAGGAAACACATGAGACACCCCGGTCATCGCGATATGAAGGCCTTATTTTCCTGCATGGCCTGGAGACCAATCACGAGTCCCCTCTCCAAACTGAAGAGGAGGCTGGACTCCCTTGAAACCGCTCAGGGGGCTCCAAGAGACCCGCGTCACGATTCGAGAGGAGAGCTGAGTCTTTGGCTTCCCCTCGAGACGAGGCCTGACTCCCCGGGGGAGCCTGGAATGCAACCCCGAGATCCCTGCCTTCCCTGGAGAGGAATATTAGGTCCCGGACACACGCCTAGGTGAGGTCTCTTCGTTGCTGCAGTAACCCGAGCGCAACCCCCAGCTTTCCCTCGCAACTCGAGGGGAAGATTGGGCTTCCCAGGGCCAACCCAAGGGGAAGCCTGAGATACCTGTAGTAACTCGAGAATCCCGCCGCAACTCGAGAAAAACCACGTGGTTCCCACCTCTTGGCAAGATGAGGCCCTTGCCCGCCACGGCGTCTCAAGGGAAGTCCCCTGTTCCGTCCTGAAGGGCGAAACGGTCACTGACAGCCTTCCTGCGACCCCCAAAAGTCCCCCGACACGCCGGGGTCCCCCGAGGGAACACCGAGGGTCCCGGCACCGCTTCATCTGAGCCCCTTCTCCCCTCCTGATCACGACAGGAGAGGCGATTCCCTGGAATCGGTCTGGAAGGGGTTCCCGGCCTTCCCGGCGCACCTCAGGATGAGGCCGGTCTCACGAGGAAATTCGAGACGAGCCACGTGGGTGGTGCCACATGCCGAACGCCCCCGATTCCCCGGTCTGCTCTTGAGAAGGACCCGAGGCCAGGACCGCTATTCGAAGGAAACCCTGCGGGTGAAGGCACAACACGTAGGGGCACTGCCACCCCCGTGCATCGTCCGCAAAGACCCGCGGGTTCCACACACAGCTCGACGAGGGGCCTGAGACCCCCTGAGCAACTCGAGAGGCCAGCGGGGTTCCCTTCCTCAGACAAGAGGAGGCCTGACCGTCCTGTCCCAACTCTGCAGGGACCCTGCGGTCGGAGTCCGAAACGGAGAGGAAGCCTGAGGTTCCTGCGTCCCCTCGAGGTGAGGCCCTCTTCCGTTGCGCCAGACCCAGCAGAGTCCCGAGCGGCCCCCCCACCTCCACAGGATCCCTCGCCTCTCAGAAGCACTCTGGGAAGTTCCCTAAGGTCCCCGGCAGAAGGCGAGGGAAACGAGGGTTTCCCGCCGCCCCCCGACAAAGACCTCGAGAGTCCTTCTTCAACGCGTCTCGAGGCCCTAGTCCCCTCCCGTGACTCGAGAGCCAGGACGCACTCCCCCTTGCCACGCGCGTGGAGACCTGACTTCCCTGGCGCCGCACGAGAGCCTCCCTGAGATCCTCGTCGTGCCTCGGGAGAAAACCCCCACGGGCCCCGCAGCTCGAGGAAAACCCTGAGACGCCCCCGTCCTCGCGAGCTGAGGGCCTTCTTTTCCTGCATAGCCTGGAGAGCAATCCCGGGTCCTCTCTCCAAACGGAAGAGGAGGCTGGACTCGCTTGAGGCCGCTCAGGGGGCTCCAAGAGACCCGCGACGCGACTCGAGTGGAGAGCGGAGTCCTTGGCTTCCCCTTGAGACGAGGCCTGACTCCCCGGGGGAGCCTGGAATGCAACCCCGAGATCCCTGCCTTCCCTGGAGAGGAATATTAGGTCCCGGACACATGCCTACGTGAGGTTTCTTCGGCCCTGCAGTGACTCGAGCGCAACCCCCAGCTTTCCCTCGCAACCCGAGGGGAAGATTGGGCTTCCCAGGGCCAACCCAGGGGAAGGCTGAGATCCCCGTCGTAACTCGAGAATCCCACCGCAACTCGAGAAAAACCACGTGGTTCCCACCTCTTGGCAAGATGAGGCCCTTGCCCACGACGGCGTCTCAAGGGAAGTCCCCTGTTCCGCCCTGAAGGGCGAAACGGTCCCTGACAGCCTTCCTGCGACCCCCAAGAGTCCCCGACACACCGGGTTCCCCCGAGGGGAACACCGAGGGACCCGGCACCGCTTCCTCTGAGCCCCTTCTCCCCTCCTGATCGCGACAGGAGAGGCGATTCCCCTGCGTGGTCTGGAAGGGGTTCCTAGCCTTCCCGGCGCACCTCAGGATGAGGCCGGTCTCACGAGGAAATTCGAGAAGAGCCTCGTGGGTGGTGCCACATGCTGAACGCCCCCGATTCCCCGGTCCGCTCTTGAGAAGGACCCGAGGCCCGGACCCCTCTTCGAAGGCAACCCTGTGGGTGAAGGCACAACACGAAGGGGCACTGCCACCCCCGTGCATCGTCCGCAAAGACCCACGGGTTCCACACACAGCTCGACGAGGGGCCTGAGACCCCCTGAGCAACTCGAGAGGCCAGCGGGTTTCCCTTCCTCAGACAAGACGAGGCCTGACTCTCCCGTCCCAACTCTGCAGGGACCCTGCGGTCGGAGTCCGAAACGGAGAGGAAGCCTGAGGTTCCTGCCTCCCCTCGAGGTGAGGCCCTCTTCCGTTGCGCCAGACCCAGCGGATTCCCGAGCGGCCCCGCCACCTCCACAGGATCCCTCGCCTCTCAGAGGCACCCTGGGAAGTTCCCTAAGGTCTGCGGCAGAAGGCTAGGGAAACGAGGGTTTCCCGCCGCTCCCCGAGATAGACCTCGAGAGTCCTTCTTCAACGCGTCTCGAGGCCCTAGTCCCCTCCCGTGACTCGAGAGCCAGGACGCGCTCCCCCTCGCCACGCGCATGGAGACCTGACTTCCCTGGCGCCGCACGAGAGGCTCCCTGAGATCCTCGTCGTGCCTCGGGAGAAAACCCCCACGGGCGCCGCAGCTCGAGGAAACCCCTGAGACGCCCCCGTCCTCGCGACCTGACGGCCTTCTTTTCCTGCATGGCCTGGAGAGCAATCCCGGATCCTCTCTCCAAACGGAAGAGGAGGCTGTACTCGATTGAGGCCACTCAGGGGGCTCCAAGAGACCCGCGTCGCGACTCGAGAGGAGACCGGGGTCCTTGGCTTCCCTTCGAGACGAGGCCTGACTCCCCGGGGGAGCCTGGAATGCAACCCCGAGATCCCTGCCTTCCCTGGAGAGGAATATTAGGTCCCGGACACACGCCTAGGTGAGGTCTCTTCGGCCCTGCAGTGACCCGAGCTCAACCCCCAGCTTTCCCTCGCAACCCGAGGGGAAGATTTGGCTTCCCAGGGCCAACCCAAGGGGAAGGCTGAGATCCTCGTCGTAACTCGAGAATCCCGCCGCAACTCGAGAAAAACCACGTGGTTCCCACCTTTTGACCAGATGAGGCCCTTGCCCGCGACGGCTTCTCAAGGGAAGTCCCCTGTTCCGCCCTGAAGGGGGAAACGGTCCCTGACAGCCTTCCTGCGACCCCCAAGAGTCTCCCGACATGCCGGGTTCCCTAGAGGGGAACACCGAGGGTCCCGGCACCGCTTCCTCTGAGCCCCTTCTCCCCTCCTGATCGCGACAGGAGAGGCGATTCCCCTGCGTGGTCTGGAAGGGGTTCCCGGCCTTCCCGGCGCACCTCAGGATGAGGCCGGTCTCACGCGGAAATTCGAGACGAGCCACGTGTGTGGGGCCACACGCCGAACGCCCCCGATTCCCCGGTCCGCCCTTGAGAAGGACCCGAGGCCCGGACCCCTCTTCGAAGGAAACCCTGTGGGTGAAAGCACACCACGAAGGGGCACTGCCACCCCCGTGCATAGTCCGCAAAGATCCGCGGGTTCCACACACAGCCCGACGAGGGGCCTGAGACCCCCTGAGCAACTCGAGAGGCCAGCGGGGTTCCCTTCCTCAGACAAGACGAGGCCTGACTCTCCCGTCCCAACTCTGCAGGGACCCTGCGGTCGGAGTCCGAAACGGAGAGGAAGCCTGGGCTTCCTTCCTCCCCTCGAGGTGAGGCCCTCTTCCATTGCGCCAGACCCAGCGGAGTCCCGAGGGGCCCCGCCACCTCCACAGGATCCCTCGCCTCTCAGAGGCACCCTGGGAAGTTCCCTAAGGTACCCGGCAGAAGGCGAGGGAAACGAGGTTTTCCTGCCGCCCCCCGAGAAAGACCTCGAGAGTCCTCCTTCAACGCGTCTCGAGGGCCTAGTCCCCTCCCGTGAGTCGAGAGCCAGGACGCGCTCCCCCTCGCCACGCGCATGGAGACCTGACTTCCCTGGAGCCGCACGAGAGGCTCCCTGAGATCCAGGTCGTGCCTCGGGAGAAAACCCCCACGGGCGCCGCAATTCGAGGAAACCCCTGAGACGCCCCCGTTCTCGCGAGCTGAGGGCCTTCTTTTCCTGCATGGCCTGGAGAGCAATCCCGGGTCCTCTCTCCAAACGGAAGAGGAGGCTGGACTCCCTTGAGACCGCTTAGGGGGCTCCAAGAGACCCGGGTCGCGACTCGAGAGGAGAGCAGAGTCCTTGGCTTGCCCTCGAGATGAGGCCTGACTCCCCGGGGGAGCCTGGAATGCAACCCCGAGATCCCTGCCTTCCCTGGAGAGGAATATTAGGTTCCGGACACACGCCTAAGTGAGGTCTCTTCGCCCTGCCGTGACTCGAGCGCAACCCCCAGCTTTCCCTCTCACTCGAGGGGAAGATTGGGCTTCCCAGGGCCAACCCAAGAGGAAGCCTGAGATCCGCATCGTAACTCGAGAATCCCGCCGCAACTCGAGGAAAACCACGTGGTTCCAACGTCTTTGCAATATGAGCCTCTTGCCCGCTATGGCGTCTCAAGGGAAGTCCCAGTTTCTGTCCTGAAGTGCCAAACAGTACCTGACACCTTTCATGCGACCCCCAGAAGTTCCCCGACACACCGGGTTCCCTCGAGGGAAACACTGAGGGTCCCGACACCACTTCATCTGAGCCCCTTCTCCCCTCCTCATGGCGTCAGGAGTGTCGATTCTCCTGCGTGGTCTGGAAGGGATTCCCGGACTTCCCGGCGCATCTCAGGATGAGGCCGTCCGCACGAGGAAATTCGAGATGAGCCACGGGGGTGGTGCCACACGCCTATCGACCTCGATTTCCCGGTCCACTCTTGAGAAGAACCCGTTGCACGGACACCTCTTCGAAGGCAACCCTGTGGGTAAAGGCACAACACGAAGGGGCACTGACACTCCCGTGCATTGTCCAGAAACACCCGTGGGATCCACACACAGCTCGAAGAGGGGCCTGAGAACCCCTGAGCATCTCGAGAGGCAAGCGGAGTTCCCTTCCTCAGACAAGACGAGGCCTAACTCTCCGCTCCCAACTCTGCAGGGACCCTGAGGTCGGAGGGTCGGAGTCAGAAACAGAGAGGAAGACTGAGGTTCCTGCCTCCCCTCGAGATGAGGCCCTCTTCCATTGCGCCAACCACAGCGGAGTCCCGAGAGGCCCCGCTAACTCCACAGCATCCCTCACCTCTCAGGGGCACCCTGGGAAGTTCCCTCAGGTCCCCTGCACAAGTCGAGGGAAATGAGGGTTTCCTGCCACCACTCGAGAAAGACCTCGATAGTCCTTCTTCAAAGTGTCTTGAGGCCCTTGTCCCCTTTCTGGACTAGAGAGCAATGATGCGCTCCCCCTCGCCTCGCGCGTGCAGACCTGGCTTCCCTGGCGCCGCACGAGAGGCTCCCTGAGGTCCTCGTCGTGCCTAGGGAGAAAACCCCCACGGGCGCCGCAGCTCGAGGAAACCCCTGAGACGCCCCCGTCCTCGCGACCTGAGGGCCTTCTTTTCCTGCCTGGCCTGGAGAGCAATCCCGAGTCCTGTCTCCAAACTGAAGAGTAGGATGGATTCCCTTGAGGCGACTCAGTCGGTCCAAGAGATCTGCGTCGCGGCTCAAGAGGAGAGCGCAGTCCTTTGCTTCCCCTCGAGGCGAGGCCTGACTCCCCGGGGGTGTCTGGAGTGCAATCCCGAGATCCTTGTCTTCCCTTGAGAGGACTATTAGGTCCTGGACACACGCCTAGATGAGGTCTCTTTGGCCTTGCAGTGATTCGAGCACAACATCCAGCTTTCCCTCGCAACTCGAAGGGAAGTTTGGGCTTCCCAGGGCTAACACAAGAGGAAGCCTGAAATCCACGTCGTAACTCGAGAATCCCGCTGCAACTCGAAAAAAACCACGTGGTTCCATCGTCTTCGCAGCATGAGGCCCTTGCCCGCCACAGCGTCTCAAAAGAAGTCCCACGTTCCTACTGAAGTGCAAAACGGTACTTGGCACCCATAATGGCACCCCCAACGTTCCCCAAAATACAGGCCTCACTCGAGGGTAACATCCATGTTCCCCGCACCACATCATTTGAGCCCCTTCTCCCCTCCTGATTGCAACAGGAGTGTCTTTTCTCCTGCTTTGTGTGGAAGGGGTTACCGATCTTCCCAGCGCACATCAGGATGAGGCCTGTCTCATGAGGAAATTGGAGATGCAGCCTCGTGGGTGGTGCCACATGCAGAAAGACCCAATTTCCCGGTCAGCTATTAATAAGAACCCGATGCCCGTACACGTCTTGGAATGCATCCCGTAGGATGAAGGCACAACAAGGAGGGACCCTGAACACCCGTGCATCTTTTGGAAAATTCTGCAGGTTCCACATACAGCTCGACAAGTGACCTGTTACCTCGTGAACAACTCGAGAGGCAAGCTAAGTTTCATTTCTCCACAGAATACGAGGCCTGACTCTCCTGTCCCGACTCTGCAGGAATCCTGAGATCGGAGTCTGAAATGGAGAGGAACCCTGAGGTTCCTTCCTCAACACGAGATGAGGCCCTCTTGTATTATACCACACCCAGTGGAGTCCCGAGAGGCCCCTCCCAACTCCACAGTATCAGTGTCTTCTCAGAGGCACCCTGAGCAACTCCCTGAGGTCACCGGCACAAGTCGAGGGAACACAGGGTATCCTGCCGCAACCCGAGAAAGACCTCAAGAGTCCGTCTTCAACGCGTCTTGAGGACGGGATTCCCCTACCATGACTCGAGAGCAATGACACGCTCCCCCTCGCCATGCGCATGGACACCTGACTTCCCTGGCGCCACATGAGAGGCTCCCTGAGCTCCCCGTCATACCTCGTGAGAAACCCCACACTGGCGCCGCAGCTCGGGAAAACCCACCGTCATCGCGAGATTGGGGACTTCTTTTCCTGCCTGACCTGGAGAGCAATCCCTGGTCTTTTCTCCAAACTTCACAGGAGGCTTTACTCCCTTTAGGCCACTCAATGGGCTCCAAGAGATTCCTGTCGCGACTTGAGAGGAGAGCAGAGTACTTTGTTTCCCCTCGAGACGAGGCCTTACCTCGGGTGAGTCTGGAATGCAACCCCGAGATCCCTGTTGCCCCTGGAGAGGAACATTATGTCCTGGACAAAAGCCTAGATGAGGTCTATTTTGCCCTACAGTGACTCGAGAGCAACACCCATCTCTCCCTTGCAATTCGAATGGAAGATTGGTCTTCATTGGGCCAACACAAGAGGAAGTCTGAATTTCCCGTTGTAACTCGAGAATCCCACCGCAACTCTTAAAAACCACGTGGTTCCCCATTCATCGCAATATGAGGCCTTTGCCCGCTACAGAGTCTCAAGAGAAGTCCCATGTTTCGTCATAAAGTTCGAAATGCTACTTGGCAACCTTGATGCGACCCCAAAAGTTCCCCAATATACCGGTCTCACTCCAAGGGAACACCGAAGTTCCTGGCACCACTTCATTTGAGCCCCTTCTCCCCTCCTGATCACGGCAGGAAGGTCGATCCCCCTGCTTTGTCTAGAAGGCGTTCCCGACCTTCATGGAGCACCTCAGGATGAGGCCAGTCTCACGAAGAAATTCGAGACGTAGCCTCGTGTTGGTGCCACGTGCCAAAAGACCCCGATTTCTCGGTCTTGCTCTTGATAAGAACCCGATGCCCGGACACCTCTTCTAAGGCAACCCTGTGGATGAAGGCACTACACGAGGGGGCACTGGCAACCCTGTTCATCGTCCGGAAAACCCTGCAGGATCCACATACAGCTCCACAACTGGCCTGTCACCCCTTAAACAATGAGAGAGGAAAGCGGAGTTCCCTTCCTCAGACAAGACGAGGCCTGAGTATCCAATCCCAACTCTGTAGGCACGCTTCGATCTGAGTCAGAAATGGAGAGGAAAACTGAGGTTCCTGCCTCAACCCGAGATGAGGCCCTCTTCCATTAAAACAAACCCAGTGGAGTCCCAAGAGGCCCCTCCCATCTCCACAGTATCCCTGACTTCTCATAGGCATTCTGAGAAGCTCCTTGAGGCCATCGGCAAAAGTCGAGGGAAATAAGGGTTTCCTGCCACAACCGAAGAAAGACCTCGAGAGTCCTTCTTCAATGTGTCTTGAGGTCAGATTCCCCTACCATAGCTCGAGAGCAATAATGCGCTCCCCCTCGCCACGCACATGGAGACCTGACTTCCCTGGCGCCACACGAGAGGCTCCCTGAGCTCCCCGTCGTACCTCGTGTGAAACCCCACACTGGCGCCGCAGCTCGAGAAAACCCACAAGATCCCTCCGTCATCGCGAGATGAGGGCCATCTTTTCCTGCATGGCCTGGAGAGCAGTCCCAAGTCCTCTCTCCAAACTTCACAGGAGGCTTGACTCCCTTTAGGCCACAAAGTGGGCTCCAAGAGGTGCCCATCGCGACTCGAAAGGAGAGCGGAGTCCTTTGCTTCCCTTCAACATGAGGCCTGACTCCCTGGGTGAGTCTGGAATGCAAACCTGAGATCCCTGTGGCCCTTGGAGAGGAACATTTGGTCCTGGACACCAGCCTAGATGAGGTCTCCTTTGCCCTGCAGTGACTCGAGCGCAATCCCCAGCTCTCCCTCGCAACTCGAATGGATGATTGGACTTCCCTGGCCCAACACAAGAGGAAGCCTGAAATCCCCGTCGTAACTCGAGAATCCCGCCGCAACTCGAGAAAAACCACGTGGCTCCCCCATCACCGCAAGATGAGGCCCTTGGCCGCTACAGCGTATCAAGGGAAGTCCCACGTTCCATCCTGAAGTACAAAACGGTACTTAGCACCCTTGATGCGACCCCCAAAGTTCCCTGACATACCGGTCTCACTCGAGGGAAACACCAAAGTTCACGGCACCACTTCCTGTGAGCCCCTTCACCCCTCCTGATCGCGACAGAAGGGTCGATTCCCATGTTTTGTCTGCAAGGGGTTCCCGACGTTCCCCGCGAACCTCCGGATGAGGCCGGTCTCATGAGGAAATTCGAAAAGTAGCCTCATGGTTGGTGCCAAATGCTGAAAGATCCCAAATTCCCGGTCCACTCTAGATAAGAACCTGACGCCCGGACATCTCTTCGAAGGCAACCCTGTGGATGAAGGCACAACACGAAGGGACACTGACATCCCCATGCATCGTCTGGAAAAACCCGCAGATTCCACTCACAGCTCCAAATGTGGACTGTCACCTCGTGAACAACTCGAGAGGCAAGTGAAGTTGCATTCCTTCACACAAGACGAGGCCTTACTCTCCTGTCCCAACTCTTCAGGGACCCTGCAATTGGAGTCAGAAATGGAGAGGAACCCTGAGGTTCCTGCCTCAACTAGAGAAGAGGCCCTCTTCCATTGAACCAAACTCAGTGGTGTCCCGAGAGGCCCCTCCCAACACCACAGTATCCCTGAATTCTCAGAGGCTCCCTGAGAAGCTACCTGAGGTCACTGGCACAAGTCGAGGGAACCCAGAGTTTCCTGAAGTAACCCGAGAAAGACTTGGAGAGTCCCTTTTCAACGTCTCTTGATGCCCGATTCCCCTACCATGACTCCAGAGCAAGGACGCGCTCCCCTCGCCACAAGCAGGAAAACTGACTTCCCTAGTACCACACAAGAGGCTCCCTGAGTACCCCATCGTACCTCGTGAGAAAACCCACACTGGCGCCGCAGTTCGAGAAAAACCACAAGATGCCCCCGTCAAGGAGAGATGGGGGGCCTTCTTTTCCTGCCTGACCTGGAGAGCAATTCCTGGTCCTCTCTCCAAACTTCACAGGAGTATTGACTCGCTTTAGGCCACTCAGTTGGGTCCTAGAAATACCCGGTGCGACTCGAGAGGAGAGCGGAGTCCTTTGCTTCCCTGGAGACGAGGCCTGACTCCCCGGGTGAGTTTGGAATGCAACCCCGAGATCCCTGTCGCCCCTGGAGTGGAACATTATGTCCTAGACACAAGCCTAGATGAGGTCTATTTTGCCCTACAGTGACTCGAGAGCAACCTCCATCTCTCCCTCACAATTTGAATGGAAGATTGGTCTTCCCACGGTCAACACAAGAGGAAGTCTAAATTTCCCATCGTAATTCGAGAATTCAGCCTCAAGTCTTAAAAACCATGTGCTTCCCCCTTCATCGCAATATGAGGCCCTTGCCAGCTAGAGTCTCAAGAGAAGTCCCACGTTCCATCTTAAAGTTCGAAATGCTACTTGGCACACTTGATGCGACCCCAAAGTTCCCCAACATACCGGTCTCACTCCAGGGGAACACCAAAGTTCCCGGTGTCTCCAGGGAAGTCCCATGTTCCGCCCTGAAGGGCGACACGGTACTTGACACCCTTGATGCGACCGCAAAAGTTCCCCGACACGCTGGGTTCCCTCGAGGGGAACACCGAGGGTCCCGGCACCACTTCATCTGAGCCCCTTCTCCCTTCCTGATCGCGACAGGAGAGTCGATTCCCCTGCGTGGTCTGGAAGGGGTTCCCGGCCTTCCTGGCGCACTCAGGATGAGGCCGGTCTCAGGAGGAAATTCGAGGCTAGCCACGTGTGAGGTGCCACGTGCCGAACGACCCCGATTTTCCGGTCCGCTCTTGATAAGAACCCGATACCCGGACACCTCTTCGAAGGCAACCCTGTGGGTGAAGGCACAAAACGAAGGGGCACTGACACCCCCGTGCATCACCCAGAAAAACCCGCAGGGTCTACACACAGCTCGACAAGGGGCCTGAGACTCCCGGAACAACTCGAGAGGCAACCAGAATTCCATTCCTCAGACAAGACGAGGCATGACTCTCCTGTCCCAACACTGCAGGGACCGTGCAGTCGGAGTCCGAAACCGAGAGGAAGCCTGAGGTTCCTGCCTCCCCTCGAGATGAGGCCCTCTTCCATTGCGCCGAACCCAGCAGAGTCCCGAGAGGCCCTGCCAACTACACAGCATCCCTCACCTCTCAGAGGCACCCTTGGAAGTTCCCTAAGGTTCCCTGCAGAAGTCGAGGGAAACGAGGGTTTCCCGCCGCAACCCGAGAAAGACCTCGAGAGTCCTTCTTCAACGCCTCTTGAGGACCTAGCCGCTTCCCATGACTCGAGAGTGATGACCAGCTCCCCCTCGCCATGTGCATGGAGACCTGACTTCCCTGGCGCCGCACGAGAGGCTCCCTGAGGTCCTCGTCGTGCCTCGTGAGAAAACCCCCATGGGCGCAGCAGCCTGAGGAAACCCATGAGACGCCCCCGTCATCGTGAGTTGAGGGCCTTCTTTTCCTGCCTGGCCTGGAGAGCAATCCCGAGTCCTCTCTCCAAACTGAAGAGGAGGCTCGACACCCTTGAGTCCACTCAGTGGGCTCCAAGAGATCCGTGTCGCGACTTGAGAGGAAAGCGGAGTCCTTTGCTTCCCCTCCAGGCGAGTCCTGACTCCCCGGGGGAGTCTGGAATGGAAACCCGGGATCCCTGTCTTCCCTTGAGAGGAATATTAGGTCCTGGACACACGCCTCGATGAGGTCTCTTTGGCCCTGTAGTGACTCGAGCAGAACCCCCAGCTTTCCATCGCAACTCGAATTGAAGTTTGGGCTTCCCAGGGCCAACCCAAGAGAGACCTGAAATTCCTGTCATTTTCCAGAATCCCGATGCAACTCAAGAAAAACGACGTGGTTCCAACGTCTTCACAGGATGAGGCCCTTGCCCGCTATAGCGTCTCCAGGGAAGTCCCATGTTCCGTTCTGAAGTGGGAAACGGTACTTGGCTCCCTTGATGCGACCCCTAAAGTTCCCTGAAACGCCGGGTTCCCTCGAGTGGAAGACCGAGGGTCCCGGCACCACTTCATCTGAGCCCCATCTCCCCTCCTGATCGCGACAGGAGAATCGATTCCCCTACTTTGTGTGGAAGGTGTTCCCGGCCTTCCCAGCGCACCTCAGGATGATGCTGGTCTCACGAGGAAATTCGAGATGAGCCACGTGGGTGGTGCCACATGCAGAATGACCCCGATTTCCCGGTCCGCTCTTGAAATGAACCCGATGCCCGGACACCTCTTTGAAGGCAACCCTGTGGGGAAAGGCAAAAAACGAAGGGGCACTGACACCCCCATGCATCTTCTGGAAACACCCACAGGTTCCACACACAGCCTGTCAAGGGCCCTGAGACCCCCTGAACGACTCGAGAGGTAAGCAGAGTTCCGTTACTCAGACAAGACGAGGCCTGACTCTCCTGTCCCAACTCTGCAGGGACCCTGCGTCAGAGTCAGAAATGGAGAGGAAGCCTGAGGTTCCTGCCTCCAATCGAGATGAGGCCCTCTTTCATTTCATCAAACCTAGTGGAGTCCCGAGAGGCCCCTCTAACTCCTCAGTATCCCTCACCTCTCAGAGGCACCTGGGTAGTTCCCTAAGGTCCCCTGTAGAGGTCGAGGGAAATGAATGTTTCCCGCCCCAACCCAAGAAAGACCTTGAGAGTCCTTCTTAAATGCCTCTTGAGGCCCTAGTCCCTCCCATGACTCGAGAGCAATGACGCGATCTGCCTGGCCACACGCATGGAGTCAGGCTTCTCTGGTGCTGCACAAAAGGATCCCTGAACTCCCCATCATATCTCGTGAGAAACCCCACACTGGCGCCGCAGCTCGAGAAAACCCATGAGACGCCCCCGTCATCACGAGAGGAGGGCCATCTTTAACTGCATGGTATGCAGATCAAGCGTGAACCTTCTGTCCAAGCTACACAGGACGCTTGACTCACTTTAGGCCACTCATTGGGCTCCAAGAGTTACGTGTCGCGACTCGAGAGGATAGTGGAGTCCTTTGCTTCCACTCGAGACGAGGCGTGACCCACCGGGTGAGACTGGAATGCGACGCCGATATCCCTGTCGCCCCTGGAGAGGAACATTACGTCCTGGACCCAAGCCTAGATGAGGACTCTTTGCCCTGAAGTGACTCGAGAGCAACCCCCAGCTCTCTCTGACAAGTTGAATGGAAGATTGGACTTCCTGGGCCAACACAAGAGGAAGCCTGAATTCCCCGTTGTAACTCGAGAATCCCGCCTCAACTCGAGAAAAACCACGTGTTTCCCTCGTCATCGCAATATGAGGCCCTTGCCCGCTACAGCATCTCCAGAGAATTCCCACGTTCCGTCTTGAAGTGCGAAACTGTACTTGGCACCCTTGATGCGACCTCAAAAGTGCCGTGACATACCGGTCTCACTCGAGGGGACCACCGAGGTTCCCGGCACCACTTCATCTGAGCCCCTTCTCCCCTTCTGATCGCGAGCGGTGGGTCGATTCCCCTGCTTTGTCTGCAAGGGGTTCCCGACCTTCCCGGCGCACCTCAGGATGAGGCCGGTCTCCCGAGGAAATTCGAGACGTAGCCTCGTGGGTGGTACCACATGCTGAAAGACCCCAATTTTCCGGTACGCTCTTGAAAAGAACCCGATGCCCGGAAACCTCTTTGAAGGCAACCCTGTGGATGAAGGCACAACACGAAGGGGCACTGACACCCCCGTGCATCGTCCGGAAAAACCCGCAGGTTCCACACTCAGCTCAACAAGTGGCCTGTCACTCCGTGAGCAACTCGAAAGGCAAGCGGAGATCCATTCCTCCACGGAAGACGAGGCGTGACTCTCTTCTCCATACTCTGCAGGTACCCTGCGACCCGAGTCAGAAATGGAGAGGACCCCTGACGTTCCTGCCTCCATTCGAGATGAGGCCCTCTTCGATTGCACCAAACCCAGTTGAGTAACGAAGGGCCCCTCCCAAATCCACAGTGTCCCTGACTTCTCAGAGGCACCCTTGGAAGTTGCCTGAGGTCACCGACACAAATCTAGGGAACCCAGGGTTCCCTGCCGCAACCCGAGAAAGACCTCAAGAGTCCTTCTTCAATGCGTCTTGAGGCCCGATTCGCCTACTATGACTCGAGAGCAATCACGCACTCCCCTTCACCACACGCACAGAGACCTGACGTCCCTAGCACCACACGAGAGGCTCTCTGAGCTCCCCGTTGTACCTCGTGAGAAATCTGATACTGGCGCCGCAGCTGGAGAAAACCCACGAGATGCCCCCGTCATCGCGAGATGAGGGCCTTTTTTCCTGCATGGCCAGGAAAACAATCCCGAGTCATCTCTCCAAACTCCATAGGAGGCTTCACTCCCTTTACGCCACGCAGTGGGCTCCAAGAGATACCCATTGCGACTCAAAAGGACAGCGGAGTTCTTTGCTTCCCCTCGAGACGAGGCCTGATTCCCCGGGTGAGTCTTGTATGCAACCCCAAGATCCCTGTCGCCCCTAGGGACGAACATTAAGTCCTGGACACAAGCCTAGATGAGGTCTATTTTGCCCTGCAGTGACTCGAGAGCAATCCCCATCTCTCCCTTTAAACTCGAATGGAAGATAGGACTTCCCTGGCTCAACACATGAGGAAGACAGTATTCCCCGTCGAAACTCGAGAATCCCGCCACAACTCGAGAAACGCCACGTGGTTCCCCCGTCATCCCAAGATGAGGCCCTTGCCCACTACAGCGTCTCAAGAGAAGTCCCACGTTCAGTCTTGAAGTGCGAAACGGTATTGGCACCCTTGATGCGCCCTCAAAAGTTCCTCGCCACACCAGTCTGACTCGAGGAGAACACCGAGGTTCCCGGCACCACTACATCTGGGCCCCTTCTCCCCTCCTGATCGCGACAGGAGGGTCGATTCCCCTGTTTTGTCTTGAAGGGGTTCCCGCCTTTCCCGGTGCATCTCAGGATGAGGCCGGTCTCACGAGGATATTCGAGACATAGCCACGTGGATGGTGACACATGCCGAAAGACCCCGATTTCCCGGTCCGCTCTTGATAAGATCCTGATGCCCGGACACCTCTTTGAAGATAACCCTTTTGATGAAGGCACAACACTTAGGGGCACTGACACCCCTGGTTATCGTCCGGAGAAACCCGCAGGTACCACACACAGCTCGAGAAGTGACCTGTCACCCCGTGAACAACTGGAGAGGCAAGCAGAGTTCCATTCCTCCACACAAGACGAGGCCCGACTCTCCTGTTCGAACTCTGCAGCGAAACTGCGATCCGAGTCAGATCTGGCCCAGGGGAAGTCAGGAGAGGAAACATGAGTTTCCTGCCTCCACTCGAGATGAGGCCCTCTTCCATTGCACCGAACCCAGTGGAGTCCCGAGAGACCCCTCCCAACTGCTCAGTATCCCTGACTTCTCAGAGGCACCCTTAGACCTTCCTGAGATCACCGGCACAAGTCGAGGGAACCAAGGGTTTCCTGCCCCAACCCGTAAAAGACCTCGAGAGTCCTTCTTCAACGCGTCTTGAGGTGCGATTCCCCTACCATGACTCGAGATCAATGACGCGCTCCCCCTAGCCACGCGCATAGAAACCTGACTTCCCTGGAGCCACAGGAGAGGCTCCCTGAGCTCCCCATTATACATCGTGAGCAACACCACACTGGAGCCGCAGCTCGAGAATACCCACGAGACGCCCCAGTCCTCACGAGATGAGGGCCTTCTTTTGCTGTATGGCCTGGAGAGCAATCCTGAGTCCTCTCTCCAAACTCCACAGGAGGCTTGACTCATTTTAGGCCACACAGTGAGCTCCAAGATATACCCGTCGCGACTTGACAGGAGAGCGGTGTCCTTGGCTTCCCCTCGAGACGAGGCCTGACTCCCCGGGTGAGTCGAGAATGCAATGCTGAGATCGCTTTCGCCCCAGCAGAGGAACATTAGGTCCTGGACACAAGCCTAGATGAGGTCTATTTGGCCCTGCAGTGTCTCGAGAGCAATCCCCAGTTCTAACTCACAATTCGAATGAAAACTGGACTTCCCTGGGCCAGTTGAACAGGAAGCCTGAATTCCCGGTTGTAACTCGAGAATCCCGCCCCAACTCAAGAAAAACCACGTGGTTCCCCCGTCATCGAAAGATGAGGCCCTTGCCCGCTACAGCGTCTCAAGAGAAGTCCCACGTTCCGTATTGAAGAGCGAAAAGTTACTTGGAACCCTTGATGCGACCCCAAAAGTTCCCCGACATACCAGTCTCACTTGAGGAGAACACCGAGGTTCCCGGCACCAATTCATCTGAGACTCTTCTCCCCTCTTGATCGCGACAGGAGGTTCGATTCCCCTGCTTTGTCTGGAAGGCGTTCCCGACCTTCCTGGCGCACATCAAGATGAGGCCAGTCTCACGAGGAAATTCGAGACAGAGCCTCGTGGGTGGTGCGGCATGCCAAAAGACCCCGATTCCCTGGTCCGCTCTTGATAAGAACCCGATGGCAGAACCCAACTCGAAGGCAATCCTGTGGAACAAGGCACAACACGAAGGGGCAGTGACACCCCAGTGCATCGTCCAGAAAAACCCGCAAGTTCCACATACAAATCGACAAGTGGCCTGTCACCCCATGAACAACGCGAGAGTCAAGCGGAGTTCCATTCCTCCACACAAGACGAGGCCTGACTCTCCTGTCCCAACTCTGCAGGGACTCTGCGATCGGAGTCAGATCCGGCGCATTCGAAGCCAGGAGAGGAACCCTGTGGTTCCTGCCTCAACTTGTCATGAGGCCCTCTTCCATTGCACCAAACCCAGTGGAGTTCCAAGAGGCCCCTCCCAACTCCACAGTGACCCTGACTTCTCAGAGGCACGCTGAGAAGCTTCCTGAGGTCACTGGCACAAGTCGATGGAACCCAGGGTTTCCTGCTGCAACCCAAGAAAGACCTCGAGAGTCCTTCTTTAACACGTCTTCAGGCCCAATTCCCCTACCATGACTCGAGAACAATGATGGGCTCCCTCTCACCACGTGCATAGAGACCTGACTGCCCTGGCACCACATGAGAGGCTCACTGAGCTCCCAGTCTTACTTCGTGAGAAACCCCACACTAGCACCACAGCTCGAGAAAACCTACGAGACGCCCCAGTCATCGGGAGATGAGGGCCTTCATTTCCTGCATTGCCTGGAGAGCAATCCCGTGTCCTCCCTCCAAACACCAGAGGAGGTTTGACTCCCTTTAAGCCACTCAGTGGGCTCCAAGACATACCCGTCCGACTCGAGAGGAGAGCAGAGTCCTTTGCTTCCCCTCGAGACGAGGCCTGACTCCAGGGTGAGTCTGGAATGCAACCCCGAGATTCCTGTCGCCCCTTGACATGAACATTAGGTCCTGCACACAAGCCTTGGTGGGGTCTCTTTTGCCTTCAGTGACTAGAGCGCACCTCCAGCTCTTCCTCGAATCTCGAATGGAAGATAAGACTTTTGTGGGCCAACACAAGAGGAAGCATGAATTCCCTGTGGTAACTCAAATATCCCACCGCAACTCGAGAAAAACCAAGTGGTTCCCCAGTCATTCCAAGATGAGGCCCTTGCCCGCTGGAGCACCCCAAGAGAAGTCCCACGTTCCAATTTGAAGAGCGAAACGGTACTTGGAACGCGTTATGCGACCCCAAAAGTTACCCGACATACCTGTCTCACTTGAGGGAAACACCGAGGTTCCCAGCAGCACTTCATCTGAGCCACTTCTCCCCTCCTGATCGCCACAGGAGGGTCGAATCCTCTGCTTTGTCTGGAAGGGTTTCATGACCTTCGCGGCACACCTCAGGATGAGGCCGGTTTCATGAGGAAATTCGAGACTAGCCACGTGGGTGGTGCCAAATGCTGAACGACCCCGATTTCCCAGTCCACACTTCATAAGAACACGATGCCCGGACACCTCTTCGAAGGCAACCCTGTGGATGAAGACACAAAACGAAGGGTCAGTGACACCCCCATGCATCGTCTGGAAAAACCTGCAGATTCCACACACAGTTTGACAAGGGGCCTGAAACCCCATGAACACTCGAGAGGCAAGCAGAGTTCCATTCCTCAGAAAAGACATAACCTGACTCTCCTGTCCCAACTCTGCAGGGACACTACGATCAGAGTCAGAATTGGAGAGGAAGCCTGAGGTTCCTGCCTCCACTGGAGATGAGGCCCTCTTCCATTGCGACAAACCCAGTGGAGTCCCGAGAGGTCCCACCAACTCCACAGCGATTCTCACTTCTCAGAGGCACCCTGGGAAGTTCCCTCAGGCCCCGGAAGAAGTCGGGGGAAATGAGGGTTTCCCGCTGCAACCCAAGAAAGACATCTAGAGTCCTTCTTCAACGCGTCTTGAGGCCCTAGTCCCCTCCCGTGACTCGAGAACAATGACGCGCTCCTTCTCCCCACGTGCAAGGAGACATGACTTCCCTGTCGCCTCACGAGAGGCTCCCTGAGATCCTCGTCGTGCCTCGGGAGAAAACCCCCACGGGCGCTGAAGCTCGAGGAAACCCCTGAGACGCCCCCGCCCTCGCGTGCTGAGGGCCTTTTTTTCCTGCATGGCCTGGAGAGCAATCCCGGGTCCTCTCTCCAAACGGAAGAGGAGGCTGGACTCCCTTGAGGCCGCTCAGGGGGCTCCAAGAGACCCGCGTCGCGATTCGAGAGGAGAGCGGAGTCCTTGGCTTCCCCTCGAGACGAGGCCTGACTCCGCGGGGGAGCCTGGAATGCAACCCCGAGATCCCTGCCTTCCTTGGAGGGGAATATTAGGTCCCGGACACACGCCTAGGTGAGGTCTCTTCGGCCCTGCAGTGACTCGAACGCAACACCCAGCTTACCCTCGCAAACCGAGGGGAAGATGGGGCTTGCCAGGGCCAACCCAAGGGGAAGGCTGAGATCCCCGTCGTAACTCAAGAATCCCGCCGCAACTCGAGAAAAACCACGTGGTTCCCACCTCTTGGCAAGATGAGGCCCTTGCCCGCCAAGGCGTCTCAAGGGAAGTCCCCTGTTCCTCCGTGAAGGGCAAAACGGTCCCTGACAGCCTTCCTGCGACCCCCAAAAGTCCCCCGACAGGCCGGGTCCCCCGAGGGGAACACCGAGGGTCCCGGCACCGCTTCCTCTGAGCCCCTTCTCCCCTCCTGATCGCGAAAGGAGAGGCGATTCCCCTGCGTGGTCTTGAAGGGGTTCCCGGCCTTCCCGGAGCACCTCAGGATGAGGCCGGTCTCACGAGGAAATTCGAGACGAGCCTCGTGGGTGGTGCCACATGCCGAACGCCCCCGATTCCCCGGTCCGCCCTTGAGAAGGACCCGAGGCCCGGACCCCTTTTCGAAGGCAACCCTGTGGGTGAAGGCACAACACGAAGGGGCACTGCCACCCCCATGCATCGTCCGCAAAGAGCCGCGGGTTCCACACACAGCTCGACGAGGGGCCTGAGACCCCCTGAGCAACTCGAGAGGCCAGAGGGGTTCCCTTCCTCAGACAAGGCGAGGCCTGACTCTCCTGTCCCAACTCTGCAGGAACCCTGCGGTCGGAGTCCGAAACGGAGAGGAAGCCTGAGGTTCCTGCCTCCCCTCGAGGTGAGGCCCTCTTCCGTTGCGCCAGACCCAGCGGAGTCCCGAGGGGCCCCGCCACCTCCACAGGATCCCTCACCTTTCAGAGGCACCCTGGCAAGTTCCCTAAGGTCCCCGGCAGAAGGCGAGGGAAACGAGGGTTTCCCGCCGCCCCCCGAGAAAGACCTCGAGAGTCTTTCTTCAACGCGTCTCGAGGCCCTAGTCCCCTCCCGTGACTCGAGAGCCAGGACGCGCTCCCCCTCGCCACGCACATGGAGACCTGACTTCCCTGGCGCCGCACGATAGGCTCCCTTAGATCCTCGTCATGCCTCGGGAGAAAACCCCCACGGGCGCCGCAGCTCGAGGAAACCCTGAGACGCCCCCGTCCTCGCGAGCTGAGGGCCTTCTTTTCCTGCATGGCCTGGAGAGCAATCCCGGCTCCTCTCTCCAAACGGAAGAGGAGGCTGGACTCGCTTGAGGCCGCTCAGGGGGCTCCAAGAGACCGGCGTCGCGACTCTAGATGAGAGTGGAGTCCTTGGCTTCCCCTCGAGATGAGGCCTGACTCCCCGGGGGAGCCTGGAATGCAACCCCGAGATCCCTGCCTTCCCTAGAGAGGAATATTAGGTCCCGGACACATGCCTAGGTGAGGTCTCTTGGGCCCTGCAGTGACTCGAGCGCAACCCCCAGCTTTCCCTCACAACCTGAGGGGAAGATTGGGCTTCCCAGGGCCAACCCAAGGGGAAGGCTGAGATCCCCGTCGTAACTCGAGAATCCCGCCGCAACTCGAGAAAAACCACGTGGTTCCCACCTCTTGGCAAGATGAGGCCCTTGCCCGCCACGGCGTCTCAAGGGAAGTCCCCTGTTCCGTCCTGAAGGGCGAAACGGTCACTGACAGCCTTCCTGCGACCCCCAAAAGTCCCCCGACACGCCGGGGTCCCCCGAGGGGAACACCGAGGGTCCCGGCACCGCTTCCTCTGAGCCCCTTGTCCCCTCCTGATCGCGACAGGAGAGGCGATTCCCATGCGTGGTCTGGAAGGGGTTCCCGGCCTTCCCGGCGCACCTCAGGATGAGGCCAGTCTCACGAGGAAATTCGAGACGAGCCACGTGGGTGTTGCCACATGCTGATCGCCCCCGATTCCGGGGTCCGCCCTTGAGAAGGACCCGAGGCCCAGACCCCTTTTCGAAGGCAACCCTGTGGGTGAAGGCACAACACGAAGGGGCACTGCCACCCCCGTGCATCGTCCGCAAAGACCCGCGGGTTCCACACACAGCTCGACGAGGGGCCTGAGACCCTCTGAGCAACTCGAGAGGCCAGCGGGGTTCCCTTCCTCAGACAAGACGAGGCCTGACTCTCCTGTCCCAACTCTGCAGGGACCCTGCGGTCGGAGTCCGTAACGGAGAGGAAGCCTGAGGTTCCTGCCTCCCCTCGAGGTGAGGCCCTCTTCCGTTGGGCAGACCCAGCGGAGTCCCGAGGGGCCCCGCCACCTCCACAGGATCCCTCGCCTCTCAGAGGCACCCTGGGAAGTTCCCTAAGGTCCCCGGCAGAAGGCGAGGGAAACGAGGGTTTCCCACCGCCCCCCGAGAAAGACCTCGAGAGTCCTTCTTCAACGCGTCTCGAGGCCCTAGTCCCCTCCCGTGACTCGAGAGCCAGGACGCGCTCCCCCTCGCCACGCGCATGGAGACCTGACTTCGGTGGCGCCGCACGAGAGGCTCCCTGAGATCCTCGTCGTGCCTCGGGAGAAAACCCCCACGGGCGCCGCAGCTCGAGGAAACCCCGGAGACGCCCCCGTCCTCGCGAGCTGAAGGCCTTCTTTTCCTGCATGGCCTGGAGAGCAATCCCGGGTCCTCTCTCCAAACGGAAGAGGAGGCTGGACTCCCTTGAGGCCGCTCAGGCGGCTCCAAGAGACCCGCGTCCTGACTCGAGAGGAGAGCGGAGTCCTTGGCTTCCCCACGAGACGAGGCCTGACTCCCCGGGGGAGCCTGGAATGCAACCCCGAGATCCCTGCCTTCCCTGGAGAGGAATATTAGGTCCCGGACACACGCCTAGGTGAGGTCTCTTCGGCCCTGCAGTGACTCGAGCGCAACCCCCAGCTTCCCCTAGCAACCAGAGGGGAAGATTGGGCTTCCCAGGGCCAACCCAAGGGGAAGGTTGAGATTCCCGTCGTAACTCGAGAATCCCTCCGCAACTCGAGAAAAACCACGTGGTTCCCACCTCTTGGCAACATGAGGCCCTTGCCCGCCACGGCGTCTCAAAGGAAGTCCCCTGTTCCGCCCTGAAGGGCGAAACGGTCCCTGACAGCCTTCCTGCGACCCCCAAAAGTCCCCCAACACGCCGGGTTCCCTCGAGGGGAAAACCGAGGTTCCCGGCACTGCTTCCTCTGAGCCCCTTCTCCCCTCCTGATCGCGACAGGAGAGGCGATTCCCCTGCGTGGTCTGGAAGGGGTTCCCGGCCTTCCAGGCGCACCGCAGGATGAGGCCGGTCTCACGAGGAAATTCGAGACGAGCCACGTGGGTGGTGCCACATGCCGAACGCCCCCGATTCCCCGGTCCGCCCTTGAGAAGGACCCGAGGCCCGGACCCCTCTTCGAAGGCAACCCTGTGGGTGAAGGCACAACACGAAGGGGCACTGCCACCCCCGTGCATCGTCCGCAAAGACCCGCGGGTTCCACACACAGCTCGACGACGGGCCTGAGACCCCCTGAGCAACTCGAGAGGCCAGCGGGGTTCCCTTCCTCAGACAAGACGAGGCCTGACTCTCCTGTCCCAACTCTGCAGGGACCCTGCGGTCGGAGTCCGAAACGGAGAGGAAGCCTGAGGTTGCTGCCTCCCCTCGAGGTGAGGCCCTCTTCCGTTGCGCCAGACCCAGCAGAGTCCCGAGGGGCCCCGCCACCTCCACAGGATCCCTCGCCTCTCAGAGGCACCCTGGGAAGTTCCCTAAAGTCCCCGGCAGAAGGCGAGGGAAACGAGGGTTTCCCGCCGCCCCCCGAGAAAGACCTCGAGAGTCCTTCTTCAACGCGTCTCGAGGCCCTAGTCCCTTCCCGTGACTCGAGAGCCAGGACGTGCTCCCCCTCGCCACGCGCATGGAGACCTGACTTCCCTGGCGCCGCACGAGAGGCTCCCTGAGATCCTCGTCGTGCCTCGGGAGAAAACCCCCACGGGTGCCGCAGCTCGAGGAAACCCCTGGGATGCCCCCGTCCTCGCGAGCTGAGGGCCTTCTTTTCCTGCATGGCCTGGAGAGCAATCCCGGGTCCTCTCTCCAAACGGAAGAGGAGGCTGGACTCCCTTGAGGCCGCTCAGGCGGCTCCAAGAGACCCGCGTCTTGACTCGAGAGGAGAGCGGAGTCCTTGGCTTCCCCTCGAGACGAGGCCTGACTCCCCGGGGGAGCCTGGAATGCAACCCCGAGATCCCTGCCTTCCCTGGAGAGGAATATTAGGTCCCGGACACTCGCCTAGGTGAGGTCTCTTTGGCCTTGCAGTGATTCGAGCACAACATCCAGCTTTCCCTCGCAACTCGGAGGGAAGTTTGGGCTTCCCAGGGCCAACACAAGAGGAAGCCTGAAATCCACGTCGTAACTCGAGAATCCCGCCGCAACTCGAGAAAAACCACGTGGTTCCATCGTCTTCGCAGCATGAGGCCCTTGCCCGCCACAGCGTCTCAAAAGATGTCCCACGTTCCTACTGAAGTGCAAAACGGTACTTGGCACCCATGATGGCACCCCCAAAGTTCCCCAACATACAGTCCTCACTCGAGGGTAACACCCATGTTCCGCGCACCACATCATTTGAGCCCCTTCTCCCCTCCTGATTGCAACAGGAGTGTCTTTTCTCCTGCTTTGTGTGGAAGGGGTTACCGATCTTCCCAGCGCACATCAGGATGAGGCCTGTCTCACGAGGAAATTGGAGATGTAGCCTCGTGGGTGGTGCCACATGCGGAAAGACCCCATTTCCCGGTCAGCTATTAATAAGAACCCGATGCCCGTACACGTCTTGGAATGCATCCCGTAGGATGAAGGCACAACAAGGAGGGACCCTGAACACCCGTGCATCTTTTGGAAAATTCTGCAGGTTCCACATACAGCTCGACAAGTGACCTGTTACCCCGTGAACAACTCGAGAGGCAAGCTAAGTTTCATTTCTCCACAGAATACGAGGCCTGACTCTCCTGTCCCAACTCTGCAGGAATCCTGAGATCGGAGTCTGAAATGGAGAGGAACCCTGAGGTTCCTTCCTCAACACGAGATGAGGCCCTCTTGTATTATACCACACCCAGTGGAGTCCCGAGAGGCCCCTCCCAACTCCACAGTATCAGTGTCTTCTCAGAGGCACCCTGAGCAACTCCCTGAGGTCACCGGCACAAGTCGAGGGAACACAGGGTATCCTGCCGCAACCCGAGAAAGACCTCAAGAGTCCGTCTTCAACGCGTCTTGAGGACGGATTCCCCTACCATGACTCGAGAGCAATGACACGCTCCCCCTCGCCATGCGCATGGACACCTGACTTCCCTGGCGCCACATGAGAGGCTCCCTGAGCTCCCCGTCATACCTCGTGAGAAACCCCACACTGGCACCGCAGCTCGGGAAAACCCACCGTCATCGCGAGATTGGGGACTTCTTTTCCTGCCTGACCTGGAGAGCAATCCCTGGTCTTTTCTCCAAACTTCACAGGAGGCTTTACTCCCTTTAGGCCACTCAATGGGCTCCAAGAGATACCTGTCGCGACTTGAGAGGAGAGCAGAGTACTTTGTTTCCCCTCGAGACGAGGCCTTACCTCGGGTGAGTCTGGAATGCAACCCCGAGATCCCTGTTGTCCCTGGAGAGGAACATTATGTCCTGGACAAAAGCCTAGATGAGGTCTATTTTGCCCTACAGTGACTCGAGAGCAACACCCATCTCTCGCTCGCAATTCGAATGGAAGATTGGTCTTCATTGGGCCAACACAAGAGGAAGTCTGAATTTCCCGTTGTAACTCGAGAATCCCACCGCAACACTTAAAAACCACGTGGTTCCCCATTCATCGCAATATGAGGCCTTTGCCCATTACAGAGTCTCAAGAGAAGTCCCATGTTTCGTCATAAAGCTCGAAATGCTACTTGGCACCCTTGATGCGACCCCAAAAGTTCCCCAATATACCGGTCTCACTCCAAGGGAACACCGAAGTTCCTGGCACCACTTCATTTGAGCCCCTTCTCCGCTCCTGATCACGGCAGGAAGGTCGATCCCCCTGCTTTGTCTAGAAAGGGTTCCCGACCTTCATGGCGCACCTCAGGATGAGGCCAGTCTCACGAAGAAATTCGAGACGTAGCCTCGTGTTGGTGCCACGTGCCAAAAGACCCCGATTTCTCGGTCTTGCTCTTGATAAGAACCCGATGCCCGGACACCTCTTCTAAGGCAACCCTGTGGATGAAGGCACTACACGAGGGGGCACTGGCAACCCTGTTCATCATCTGGAAAACCCCGCAGGATCCACATACAGCTCCACAACTGGCCTGTCACCCCTTAAACAATGAGAGAGGAAAGCGGAGTCCCCTTCCTCAGACAAGACGAGGCCTGAGTATCCAATCCCAACTCTGTAGGCACGCTTCGATCTGAGTCAGAAATGGAGAGGAAACCTGAGGTTCCTGCCTCAACCCGAGATGAGGCCCTCTTCCATTAAAACAAACCCAGTGGAGTCCCGAGAGGCCCCTCCCATCTCCACAGTATCCCTGACTTCTCATAGGCATTCTGAGAAGCTCCTTGAGGCCACCGGCAAAAGTCGAGGGAAATAAGGGTTTCCTGCCACAACCGAAGAAAGTCCTCGAGAGTCCTTCTTCAATGTGTCTTGAGGTCAGATTCCCCTACCATAGCTCGAGAGCAATAATGCGCTCCCCCTCGCCACGCACATGGAGACCTGACTTCCCTGGCGCCACACGAGAGGCTCCCTGAGCTCCCCGTCGTACCTCGTGTGAAACCCCACACTGGCGCCGCAGCTCGAGAAAACCCACAAGATCCCTCCGTCATCGCGAGATGAGGGCCATCTTTTCCTGCATGGCCTGGAGAGCAGTCCCAAGTCCTCTCTCCAAACTTCACAGGAGTCTTGACTCCCTTTAGGCCACAAAGTGGGCTCCAAGAGGTGCCCGTCGCGACTCGAAAGGAGAGCGGAGTCCTTTGCTTCCCTTCGACATGAGGCCTGACTCCCTGGGTGAGTCTGGAATGCAAACCTGAGATCCCTGTGGCCCTTGGAGAGGAACATTAGGTCCTGGACACAAGCCTAGATGAGGTCTCCTTTGCCCTGCAGTGACTCGAGCGCAACCCCCAGCTCTCCCTCGCAACTCGAATGGATGATTGGACTTCCCTGGCCCAACACAAGAGGAAGCCTGAAATCCCCGTCGTAACTCGAGAATCCCGCCACAACTCGAGAAAAACCACGTGGCTCCCCCGTCATCGCAAGATGAGTCCCTTGGCCGCTACAGCGTATCAAGAGAAGTCCCACGTTCCATCCTGAAGTACAAAACGGTACTTGGCACCCTTGATGCGACCCCCAAAGTTCCCTGACATACCGGTCTCACTCGAGGGAAACACCAAAGTTCACGGCACCACTTCCTGTGAGCCCCTTCACCCCTCCTGATCGCGACAGAAGGGTCGATTCCCATGTTTTGTCTGCAAGGGGTTCCCGACGTTCCCCGCGAACCTCCGGATGAGGCCGCTCTCATGAGGAAATTCGAAAAGTAGCCTCATGGTTGGTGCCATATGCTGAAAGATCCCGAATTCCCGGTCCACTCTAGATAAGAACCTGACGCCCGGACATCTCTTCGAAGGCAACCCTGTGGATGAAGGCACAACACGAAGGGACACGGACATCCCCATGCATCGTCTGGAAAAACCCGCAGATTCCACGCACAGCTCCAAATGTGGACTGTCACCTCGTGAACAACTCGAGAGGCAAGTGAAGTTGCATTCCTTCACACAAGACGAGGCCTTACTCTCCTGTCCCAACTCTTCAGGGACCCTGCAATTGGAGTCAGAAATGGAGAGGAACCCTGAGGTTCCTGCCTCAACTAGAGAAGAGGCCCTCTTCCATTGAACCAAACTCAGTGGTGTCCCGAGAGGCCCCTCCCAACACCACAGTATCCCTGAATTCTCAGAGGCTCCGTGAGAAGCTACCTGAGGTCACTGGCACAAGTCGAGGGAACCCAGAGTTTCCTGAAGTAACCCGAGAAAGACTTGGAGAGTCCTTTTTCAACGTCTCTTGATGCCCGATTCCCCTACCATGACTCCAGAGCAAGGACGCGCTCCCCTCGCCACAAGCAGGAAAACTGACTTCCCTAGTACCACCCAAGAGGCTCCCTGAGTACCCCATCGTACCTCGTGAGAAAACCCACAGTGGCGCCGCAGTTCGAGAAAAGCCACAAGATGCCCCCGTCAAGGAGAGATGGGGGCCTTCTTTTCCTACCTGACCTGGAGAGCAATTCCTGGTCCTCTCTCCAAACTTCACAGGAGTATTGACTCCCTTTAGGCCACTCAGTTGGGTCCAAGAAATACCCGGTGCGGCTCGAGAGGAGAGTGGAGTCCTTTGCTTCCCTGGAGACGAGGCCTGACTCCCCGGGTGAGTTTGGAATGCAACCCCGAGATCCCTGTCGCCCCTGGAGTGGAACATTATGTCCTAGACACAAGCCTAGATGAGGTCTATTTTGCCCTACAGTGACTCGAGAGCAACCTCCATCTCTCCCTCACAATTTGAATGGAAGATTGGTCTTCCCACGGTCAACACAAGAGGAAGTCTAAATTTCCCATCGTAATTCGAGAATTCAGCCTCAAGTCTTAAAAACCATGTGCTTCCCCCTTCATCGCAATATGAGGCCCTTGCCAGCTAGAGTCTCAAGAGAAGTCCCACGTTCCATCTTAAAGTTCGAAATGCTACTTGGCACCCTTGATGCGACCCCAAAGTTCCCCCACATACCGGTCTCACTCCAGGGGAACACCAAAGTTCCCGGTGTCTCCAGGGAAGTCCCATGTTCCGTCCTTAAGTGCGAAACGGTACTTGACACCCTTGATGCGACCGAAAAATTTCCCCGACATGCTGGGTTCCCTCGAGGGGAACACTGAGGGTCCCGGCACCAATTCATCTGAGCCCCTTCTCCCTTCCTGATCGCGACAGGAGAGTCGATTCCCCTGCGTGGTCTGGAAGGGGTTATCGGCCTTCCTGGCGCACCTCAGGATGAGGCCGGTCTCAGGAGGAAATTCGAGGCTAGCCACGTGTGAGGTGCCACGTGCCGAACGACCCCAATTTTCCGGTCCGCTCTTGATAAGAACCCGATGCCCGGACACCTCTTCGAAGGCAACCCTGTGGGTGAAGGCACAACACGAAGGGGCACTGACACCCCCATGCATCTTCCGGAAAAACCCTCAGGGTCTACACACAGCTCGACAAGGGGCCTGAGACTCCCGGAACAACTCGAGAGGCAACCAGAATTCCATTCCTCAGACAAGACGAGGCATGACTCTCCTGTCCCAACACTGCAGGGACCGTGCAGTCGGAGTCCGAAACCGAGAATAAGCCTGAGGTTCCTGCCTCCCCCCGAGATGAGGCCCTCTTCCATTGCGCCGAACCCAGCAGAGTCCCGAGAGGCCCTGCCAACTACACAGCATCCCTCACCTCTCAGAGGCACCCTGGGAAGTTCCCTAAGGTCCCCTGCAGAAGTCGAGGGAAATGAGGGTTTCCCGCCGCAACCCGAGAAAGACCTCGAGAGTCCTTCTTCAACGCCTCTTGAGGACCTAGCCGCTTCCCATGACTCGAGAGTGATGACCAGCTCCCCCTCGCCATGCGCATGGAGACCTGACTTCCCTGGCGCCGCACGAGAGGCTCCCTGAGGTCCTAGTCGTGCCTCGTGAGAAAACCCCCATGGGCGCAGCAGCCTGAGGAAACCCATGAGACGCCCCCGTCATCGCGAGATGAGGGCCTTCTTTTCCTGCCTGGCCTGGAGAGCAATCCCGTGTCCTCTCTCCAAACTGTAGAGGAGGCTCGACACCCTTGAGTCCACTCAGTGGGCTCCAAGAGATCCGTGTCACGACTTGAGAGGAAAGCGGAGTCCTTTGCTTCCCCTCCAGGCCAGTCCTGACTCCCCGGGGGAGTCTGGAATGGAAACCCGGGATCCCTGTCTTCCCTTGAGAGGAATATTAGGTCCTGGACACACGCCTCGATGAGGTCTCTTTGGCCCTGTAGTGACTCGAGCAGAACCCCCAGCTTTCCATCGCAACTCGAATTGAAGATTGGGCTTCCCAGGGCCAACCCAAGAGAGACCTGAAATTCCTGCCGTTTTCGAGAATCCCGATGCAACTCAAGAAAAACGACGTGGTTCCAACGTCTTCACAGGATGAGGCCCTTGCCCGCTACAGCGTCTCCAGGGAAGTCCCATGTTCCGTCCTGAAGTGGGAAACGGTACTTGGCTCCCTTGATGCGACCCCTAAAGTTCCCTGAAACGCCGGGTTCCCTCGAGTGGAAGACCGAGCGTCCCGGCACCACTTCATCTGAGCCCCATCTCCCCTCCTGATCGCAACAGGAGAATCGATTCCCCTACTTTGTGTGGAAGGTGTTCCCGGCCTTCCCGGCGCACCTCAGGATGATGCTGGTCTCACAAGGAAATTCGAGATGAGTCACGTGGGTGGTGCCACATGCAGAATGACCCCGATTTCCCGGTCCGCTCTTGAAATGAACCCGATGCCTGGACACCTCTTTGAAGGAAACCCTGTGGGGGAAGGCACCAAACGAAGGGGCACTGACACCCCCATGCATCTTCTGGAAACACCCGCAGGTTCCACACACAGCTTGTCAAGGGCCCTGAGACCCCCTGAACGACTCGAGAGGCAAGCAGAGTTCCGTTACTCAGACAAGACGAGGCCTGACTCTCCTGTCCCAACTCTGCAGGGACCCTGTGGTCGGAGTCAGAAATGGAGAGGAAGCCTGAGGTTCCTGCCTCCAATCGAGATGAGGCCCTCTTTCATTTCGTCAAACCTAGTGGAGTCCCGAGAGGCCCCTCTAACTCCTCAGTATCCCTCACCTCTCAGAGGCACCTGGGAAGTTCCCTAAGGTCCCCTGTAGACGTCGAGGGAAATGAGTGTTTCCCGCCCCAACCCAAGAAGGCCTTGAGAGTCCTTCTTAAATGCCTCTTGAGGCCCTAGTCCCTCCCATGACTCAAGAGCAATGACGCGATCTGCCTGGCCACACGCATGGAGTCAGGCTTCTCTGGCGCCGCACAAGAGGATCCCTGAACTCCCCATCATATCTCGTGAGAAACCCCACACTGGCGCCGCAGCTCGAGAAAACCCATGAGACGCCCCCGTCATCACGAGAGGAGGGCCATCTTTAACTGCATGGTATGCAGATCAAGCGTGAACCTTCTGTCCAAGCTACACAGGACGCTTGACTCCCTTTAGGCCACTCATTGGGCTCCGATGGTTACGCGTCCCGACTCCAGAGGATAGTGGAGTCCTTTGCTTCCACTCGAGACGAGGCGTGACCCACCAGGTGAGACTGGAATGTGACGCCGATATCCCTGTCGCCGCTGGAGAGGAACATTACGTCCTGGACCCAAGCCTAGATGAGGACTCTTTGCCCTGAAGTGACTCGAGAGCAACCCCCAGCTCTCTCTGACAAGTTGAATGGAAGATTGGACTTCCTGGGCCAACACAAGAGGAAGCCTGAATTCCCCGTTGTAACTCGAGGAATCCCGCCTCAACTCGAGAAAAACCACGTGTTTCCCTCGTCATCGCAATATGAGGCCCTTGCCCACTACAGCATCTCCAGAGAATTCCCACGTTCCGTCTTGAAGTGCGAAACTGTACTTGGCACCCTTGATGCGACCTCAAAAGTGCCGTGACATACCGGTCTCACTCGAGGGGACCACCGAGGTTCCCGGCACCACTTCATCTGAGCCCCTTCTCCCCTTCTGATCGCGAGCGGTGGGTCGATTCCCCTGCTTTGTCTGCAAGGGGTTCCCGACCTTCCCGGCGCACCTCAGGATGAGGCCGGTCTCCCGAGGAAATTCGAGACGTAGCCTCGTGGGTGGTACCACATGCTGAAAGACCCCAATTTTCCGGTACGCTCTTGAAAAGAACCCGATGCCCGGAAACCTCTTTGAAGGCAACCCTGTGGATGAAGGCACAACACGAAGGGGCACTGACACCCCCGTGCATCATCCGGAAAAACCCGCAGGTTCCACACTCAGCTCAACAAGTGGCCTGTCACTCCGTGAACAACTCAAAAGGCAAGGGGAAATCCATTCCTCCACGGAAGATGAGGCGTGACTCTCTTGTCCATACTCTGCAGGTACCCTGCGACCCGAGTCAGAAATGGAGAGGACCCCTGACGTTCCTGCCTCCATTCGAGATGAGGCCCTCTTCGATTGCACCAAACCCAGTTGAGTAACGAAGGGCCCCTCCCAAATCCACAGTGTCCCTGACTTCTCAGAGGCACCCTTAGAAGTTGCCTGAGGTCACCGACACAAATCAAGGGAACCCAGGGTTCCCTGCCGCAACCCGAGAAAGACCTCAAGAGTCCTTCTTCAATGCGTCTTGAGGCCCGATTCGCCTACTATGACTCGAGAGCAATCACGCACTCCCCTTCACCACACGCACGGAGACCTGACGTCCCAAGCACCACACGAGAGGCTCTCTGAGCTCCCCGTTGTACCTCGTGAGAAATCTGATACTGGCGCCGCAGCTGGAGAAAACCCACGAGATGCCCCCGTCATCGCGAGATGAGGGCCTTTTTTCCTGCATGGCCAGGAAAACAATCCCGAGTCATCTCTCCAAACTCCATAGGAGGCTTCACTCCCTTTACGCCACGCAGTGGGCTCCAAGAGATACCCGTCGCGACTCGACAGGAGAGCGGAGTCCTTTTTTGCCCCTCAAGACGAGGCCTGACTCTCCGGGTGAGTCGAGAATGCAACCCTGAGATCCCTGTTGGCCCAGTGGTGGAACACTGGGTCCTGGACACAAGCGTAGATGAGGTCTATTTTGCCCTGCAGTGACTGGAGAGCAATCCCCAGTTCTAACTTGCAACTCGAATGGAATACTGGATTTTCCTGGCGCCACACAAGAGGCTCCCTGAGATCCCCGTGGTACTTCATGAGACACCCCACACTGGCGCCGCAGCTCGAGAAAACCCACGAGACGCAACCGTCATCTCGAGATGAGGGCCTTCTTTTCCTGCATGGCCTGGAGTCCAATCCCGAGTCCTCTCTCCAAACTCCACAGGAGGCTTGACTCCCTTTAGTACACACAGTGGGCTCCAAGAGATACCCATCGCGACTCGAGACGAGAGCGGAATTCTTTGCTTACACTCGAGGTGAGAACTGACTCCACGCATGAGTCTGGAATGCAAACCCGAGATCCCTGTCGCCCCTGGAGAGCAACGTTAGATCCCGGACACAAGCCTAGATTAGGTCTCTTTTGCCCTGCAGTGACTCTAGTGCAATCCCCAGCTCCCCCTCACAACCCGAATGGAAGATTGGATTTCAAGGCCAACAAGAGGAAGCCTAAATTCCCGGTCATAACTCGAGAATCCCGCCGCAACTCGAGCAAAACCACGTGGTTCTCCCGTCATCGCAAGATGAGGCCCTTGCCCGCTACAGCGTTTCAAAAGATGTCCCAGGTTCCGTCTTGAAATGCGAAACGGTACTTGGCACCCTTGATGCGACCCCAAAAGTCCCCCAACACGCCGGTCTCACTCAAGGGGAACACCGAGGTTCCCGGCACCGCTTCATTTAAGCCCCTTCTCCCCTCCTGATCGTGACCGGTGGGTCGATTCCCCTGCTTTGTCTGCAAGGGGGCCCGACCTTCCCTGCACAACTCAGGATGAGGCCGGTCTCATGGGGAAATTCGATACGTAGCTTTGTGGGTGGTGCCACTTGCCGAAAGACTCCAATTTCCCGGTCCGCTCTTGATAAGAATCCGATGCTCGGACACCTCTTGGAAGGCAGCCTTGAGTATGAAGGTACAACACGAAGGGGCACTAACACACCTGTGCATCATCCGGAAAAACGGGCAGGTTACACACACAGCTCGACAAGTGGCCTGTCACCTCGAGAACAACTCGAGAGGCAAGAGGAGTCCCATCCTCCAGAAAAGACGAGGCCTGATTCTCCTGTACCAACATGCAGGGACCTTGCGATCTGAGTCAGAAATGGAGAGGAACACTGAGGTTCCTGCTTCAACTCGAGATGAGTCCCTCTTACATTCCACCAAATGCAGAGGAGTCTTGAGAGGCCCCTCCAAACTGCACAGTATCCCTGACTTCTCAGAGGCACTCTGAGAAGCTCCCTGAGGTCGCAGGCACAAGTCAAGGGAACCCTGGGTTTTATGCAGTGACCCGAGAAAGACCTCGAGAGTCCTTCTTCAATCCGTCTTGAGGCCCGATTACCCTACCATGACTTGAGACCAATGACGAGCTCCCCCTAGCCATCTCATGGGCACCTGACTTCCCTGGCGCCACACGAGAGGCTCCCTGAGATCCCTCTCGTACCTCATCAGAAACCCGGCACTAGCGCAGCAGTCTAGAAAACCCACGAGACGCCGCCATCATAGCGAGATGAGGGCCTTCTTTTCCTGCATGGCCTGGAGAGGAATCCCGAGTCCTCTATCCAAACACAACAGGAGGCTTGACTCCCTTTAGGGCACACAGTGGGCTCCAAGAGATACCCATCGCGACTCAAAAGGACAGCGGAGTTCTTTGCTTCCCCTCGAGACGAGGCCTGATTCCCCGGGTGAGTCTGGTATGCAACCCCAAGATCCCTGTCGCCCCTAGGGACGAGCATTAAGTCCTGGACACAAGCCTAGATGAGGTCTATTTTGCCCTGCAGTGACTCGAGAGCAATCCCCAGCTCTCCCTTTAAACTCGAATGAAAGATAGGACTTCCCTGGCCCAACACATGAGGAAGACTGTATTCCCCGTCGAAACTGAGAATCCCGCCACAACTCGAGAAACGCCACGTGGTTTCCCCGTCATCGAAAGATGAGGCCCTTGCCCGCTACAGCGTCTCAAGAGAAGTCCCACATTCCGTATTGAAGAGTGAAAAGTTACTTGGAACCCTTGATGTGACCCCAAAAGTTCCCCGACATACCAGTCTCACTTGAGGAGAACACCGAGGTTCCCGGCACCACTTCATCTGAGACTCTTCTCCCCTCTTGATCGCGACAGGAGGTTCGATTCCCCTGCTTTGTCTGGAAGGCGTTCCCGACCTTCCTGGCGCACATCAAGATGAGGCCAGTCTCACGAGGAAATTCGAGACATAGCCTCGTGGGTGGTGCGGCATGCCAAAAGACCCCGATTCCCTGGTCCGCTCTTGATAAGAACCCGATGGCAGAACCCAACTCGAAGGCAATCCTGTGGAACAAGGCACAACACGAAGGGGCAGTGACACCCCAGTGCATCGTCCAGAAAAACCCGCAAGTTCCACATACAAATCAACAAGTGGCCTGTCACCCCATGAACAACGCGAGAGTCAAGCGGAGTTCCATTCCTCCACACAAGACGAGGCCTGACTCTCCTGTCCCAACTCTGCAGGGACTCTGGGATCCGAGTCAGATCCGGCGCATTCGAAGCCAGGAGAGGAACCCTGAGGTTTCTGCCTCAACTTGTCATGAGGCCCTCTTCCATTGCACCAAACCCAGTGGAGTTCCGAGAGGCCCCTCCCAACTCCACAGTGACCCTGACTTCTCAGAGGCACGCTGAGAAGCTTCCTGAGGTCACTGGCACAAGTCGATGGAACCCAGGGTTTCCTGCTGCAACCCAAGAAAGACCTCGAGAGTCCTTCTTTAACACGTCTTCAGGCCCAATTCCCCTACCATGACTCGAGAACAATGACGGGCTCCCTCTCACCACGTGCATAGAGACCTGACTGCCCTGGCACCACATGAGAGGCTCACTGAGCTCCCAGTCTTACTTCGTGAGAAACCCCACACTAGCGCCACAGCTCGAGAAAACCTACGAGACGCCCCAGTCATCGGGAGATGAGGGCCTTCATTTCCTGCATTGCCTGGAGAGCAATCCCGTGTCCTCCCTCCAAACACCAGAGGAGGTTTGACTCCCTTTAAGCCACTCAGTGGACTCCAAGACATACCCGTCCGACTCGAGAGGAGAGCAGAGTCCTTTGCTTCCCCTCGAGACGAGGCCTGACTCCAGGGTGAGTCTTGAATGCAACCCCGAGATTCCTGTTGCCCCTTGACATGAACAATAGGTCCTGCACACAAGCCTTGGTGGGGTCTCTTTTGCCTTCAGTGACTAGAGCGCACCTCCAGCTCTTCCTCGAATCTCGAATGGAAGATAAGACTTTGTGGGCCAACACAAGAGGAAGCATGAATTCCCTGTGGTAACTCAAATATCCCACCGCAACTCGAGAAAAACCAAGTGGTTCCCCAGTCATTCCAAGATGAGGCCCTTGCCCGCTGGAGCACCCCAAGAGAAGTCCCACGTTCCAATTTGAAGAGCGAAACGGTACTTGGAACGCGTTATGCGACCCCAAAAGTTACCCGACATACCTGTTTCACTTGAGGGAAACACCGAGGTTCCCAGCAGCACTTCATCTGAGCCACTTCTCCCCTCCTGATCGCCACAGGAGGGTCGAATCCTCTGCTTTGTCTGGAAGGGTTTCATGACCTTCGCGGCACACCTCAGGATGAGGCCGGTTTCATGAGGAAATTCGAGACTAGCCACGTGGGTGGTGCCAAATGCTGAACGACCCCGATTTCCCAGTCCGCTCTTCATAAGAACACCATGCCCGGACACCTCTTCGAAGGCAACCCTGTGGATGAAGACACAAAACGAAGTTTCACTGACAACCCCATGCATCGTCTGGAAAAACCTGCAGATTCCACACACAGTTTGACAAGGGGCCTGAAACCCCATGAACAACTCGAGAGGCAAGCGGAGTTCCATTCCTCAGAAAAGACATAGCCTGACTCTCCTGTCCCAACTCTGCAGGGACACTACGATCAGAGTCAGAATTGGAGAGGAAGCCTGAGGTTCCTGCCTCCACTCGAGATGAGGCCCTGTTCCATTGCGACAAACCCAGTGGATTCCCGAGAGGCCCCACCAACTCCACAGCGTCCCTAACCTCTCAGAGGCACTCTGGGAAGTTCCCTTAGGTCCCCGGCAGAAGTCGGGGGAAACGAGGGTTTCCCGCTGCAACCTGAGAAAGACATCGAGAGTCCTTCTTCAACGCGTCTTGAGGCCCTAGTCCCCTCCCATGACTCGAGAACAATGACGCGCTCCTTCTCGCCACGTGCATGGAGACATGACTTCCCTGGCGCTGCACGAGAGGCTCCCTGAGATCCTCGTCGTGCCTCGGGAGAAAAACCCCAAGGGTGCCGCAGCTCGAGGAAACCCCTGAGATGCCCCCGTCCTCGCGAGCTGAGGGCCTTCTTTTCCTGCATGGCCTGGAGAGCAATCCCGGGTCCTCTCTCCAAACGGAAGAGGAGGCTGGACTCCCTTGAGACCGCTCAGGGGGCTCCCAGAGACCCGCGTCGCGACTCGAGAGGAGGGCGGAGTCCTTGGTTTCCCCTCGAGACGAGGCCTGACTCCCCGGGGGAGCCTGGAATGCAACCCCGAGATCAATGCCTTCCCTGGAGAGGAATATGAGGTCCCGGACACATGCCTAGGTGAGGTCTCTTCGGCCTGCAGTGACACGAACGCAAACCCCAGCTTTCCCTGGCAACTCGAGGGGAAGATTGGGCTTCCCAGGGCCAATCCAAGAGGAAGCCTGAGATCCCCGTCGTAACTCGAGAAACACCACGTGGTTCCCACCTCTTCGCAAGATGAGGCCCTTGCCCGCGACGGCGTCTCAAGGGAAGTCCCCTGTTGGGCCCTGAAGGGCGAAACGGTACCTGACAGCCTTCATGCGACCCCCAAAAGTTCCCCGACAGGCCGGATTCCCTGGAGGGGAACACCGAGGGTCGCAGCACCACTTCCTCTGAGCCCCTTCTCCCCTCCTGATCGCGACAGGAGCGTCGATTGCACTGCGTGGTCTGGAAGGGGTTCCCGGGCTTCCCGGCGCACCTCAGGAGGCGGCCGGTCTCACGAGGAAATTCGAGACGAGCCACGTGGGTGGTGCCACATGCCGAACGCCCCCGATTGCCAGGTCCGCTCTTGAGAAGGACCCGAGGCCCGGACCCCTCTTCGAAGGCAACCCTGTGGGTGAAGGCACAACACGAAGGGGCACTGAAACGCCCGTGCATCGTCCGCAAAGACCCGCGGGTTCCACACACAGCTCGACGAGGGGCCTGAGACCCCCCTGAGCAACTCGAGAGGCCAGCGGGGTTCCCGTCCTCAGACAAGACGAGGCCTGACTCTCCTGTCCCAACTCTGCAGGGACCCTGCGGTCGGAGTCTGAAACGGAGAGGAAGCCTGAGGTTCCTGCCTCCCCTCGAGGTGAGGCCCTCTTCGTTGTGCAAGACCCAGTGGAGTCCCAAAAGGCCCCGCTAACTCCACAGGATGCCTCGCCTCTCAGAGTCACCCTGGGAAGTTCCCTAAGGTTTCCGGCAGAAGGCGAGGGAAACGAGTGTTTCCCGCCGCCCCCTGAGAAAGACATCGAGAGTCCTTCTTCAACGCGTCTCATGGCCCTAGTCCCCTCCCGTGACTCGAGAGCCATGACGCGCTCCCCCTCGCCACGGGCACGGAGACCTGACTTCCCTGGCACCGCACGAGAGGCTCCCTGAGATCCTCGTTTTGCCTCGTGAGAAAACCCCCACGGGCGCTGCAGCTCGAGGAAACCCCTGAGAAGCCCCCATCCTCGCGAGGTGAGGGCCTTCTTTTCCTGCCTTAACCAGAGGGCAATCCCGAGTCCTCTCTCCAAACTGAAGAGGAGGCCTGACTCCCTTGAGGCCACTCAGTGGGCTCCAAGAGATCTGCGTCGCGAATTGAGAGGACAGCGGCATCCTTTGCTTGCCCTCGAGATGAGGCCTGACTCCCCAGGGGAGTCTGGAACGCCACCCCGAGATCCCTGTCTTCCCTTGAGAGGAACCTTAAGTCCCGGACACAGACCTAGATGAGGTCTCTTTGGCCCTGCAGTGACTCGAGTGCAACCCCCTGCTTTCCCTCGCAACTCGAATGGAAGATTAGGCTTCTCGGGGCCAATACAAGAGAAAGCCTGAAATCCCCGTCGTAACTCTAGAATCCCGCCGCAACTCGAGAAAATCCACATGGTTCCAACGTCTTCGCAAGATGAGGCCCTTGCCCGCTACGGCGTCTCAAGGGAAGTCCTAGGTTCTGTCCTGAAGTGAGAAACGGTACCTGACTCCTTTCATGCATCCCCCAAAAGTCCCTCACATGCCGGTTTCCCTCGAGGGTAACACCGAGGTTTCCGGCCCCACTTCATCCGAGCCCCTTCTCCCCTCCTGACCGCGACAGGAGAGTCGATCCCCCTGCGTTGTCTTGAAGGGTCCCCAGCCTTCCCAGCACACCTCAGGATGAAGCCGGCCTCACTAGGAAATTTGAGACTAGCCCCGTGGGTTGTCCCACATGCCGAAAGACCCCAATTTCCCTGTCTGCTCTTTAAAAGAACCCGAGGCCCGGACACCTCTTCGAAGGCAAGCCAGTGGGTGAAGGCACAACACGAAGGGGCACTGTCACTGTCGTGCATCGTCCGGAAACACCCACAGGTTCCACACACAGCTCAACAAGGGGCCTGAGACCCCCTGAGCACCTCGAGAGGCAAGCGGAGTTCCCTTCCTCAGACAAGACGATTCCTGACTCTCTTGTCCCAACTCTGCAGGGACCCTGCGGTCGGAGTCCGAAACGGAGAGGAAGCCTGAGGTTCTTGCCTTCCCTGGAGATGAGGCCCTCTTCCATTGCGCCAAACCCAGCGGAGTCCGGAGAGGCCCCGCCAACTCCACAGCATCCCTCATCTGTCAGAAGCACACTGGGAAGTTCCCTAAGGTCACCGGTAAACTGTTATTGCACAAGGTCCCCATGAAAAGGCCCACGCAGCAGCACATCCACAGATTCTGTCTGCCATTAAAGGGCAGTAAGGTGCCCTCCCCTCTTCTTTGCTGCCTCGGCGGCCACCAGGGTGCAATTCGCGTACCCTTCCCTTTCCCATCCTAGCAGGTGCTCCAGGGCCCGCTGGCCTACAAAGTGCCAGAAGCAGGGCTGGGCCAGCCGGCCAGAATTCAGGGTTCTGTCCCTTGGACTTCCAGCGGACACTAGGCTGCTTGGGAAAACCGCGCAGACTCTGAGGTTTTTCAGCAGAGGGGTGGAGGGGTAAAGGCCTTGACCCCAAAGACGAGGCCTTTCTGCGACCGTCAGGTTGGGGAGCTCTGAGACTGTGCCAACACAGGGCGGAATACATGGTTCCCTGCTCCAGGCAGTCCCCGTTCCCTTACCTGTGTTCCGCACCCCTCCGCTGTGGCTAATGGATGCCGATCCTTGGGGATCCAGGAGTCCACGAAATGGGCATTCCCAGCCGCAATGGCGACCCCGAGAGCACAAGTGGGAAGCCCTCCCCCACCCCCGCCAGGAGCCGACCCCCGCTGGGAACGGACCCCCCACCCCGCCCCGCGCCGCCAGGTTTTGCCCCGCCCCTGCCGCGCTCCAGGGGCGCTGCCCACCTTCACCAGTGGCTCCTGGTGAGCCCCGTCCCCACGCCCGGTTCCAGGAGAGGCTCTCGGACTTCGCTGCTGCTGCCAGGTCAAACATGAGGACAATACATACACCCCACAGAGACAATCCAAGCTGTCTATGATTTAGGGATAAAACGAGGACTACAGAAAGGCAAGATGACCTGACCTAGGAGGGCCATGATATTCTATAGAACCAGACAAAGTTGGTTAACAAGGAAACTTTTTTCCTTGGAACCCGGAAAGCTGGTTCTTTGCATATGCAATGGCCAACAATTAGCTTGTTACCCAAGCCTGCCTCACTGCCACCCCCATCCCCCCACTCCCCAGAAGACTGGCTCAAAGAAATATTTTAAATCTCAGGCGGAAACCTGGAAGATGTCTTGTCTGTCTGTTTGGATTAAGGTATGTGTCAGTGTGAGCCTTGTGTTTTTTGATAATATTGCTCAAGTTCTGTGTTCTGATATCAATGGTCTCAAGACAAGGCAGCCCTTCCAAATCAAACTGCTGGAAATACAAGAAAACATTGACCTAAATGAATGTCAGAGTCCCGTGAACTGGGAACTAGTCAATATTAAATATCTAGTATTTTTGGTTTTGCTCCTCCATTATAGACATGTCTAAGAGTCAACAACATTAAGCACAACATGTTCATAGTGCCTAGGTTTCTTTTGAGGTAAAAATTGCTCTATTGTTATATCTGTCACAAGCTTGTCAGCAAGAAAGTACCTGGAAACAGCAACAACCAATGTAAAAAATGTAAATGTGATATGAGCTTTTAGATAAACTCTTAACAATAATTATACTCTAAAATATCCGCCTCTCATAGTCTTGATTGAAGGCAGAGGAGAAGGGGATGACAGAGGATAAGATGGTTGGATGGCATCACTGACTCGATGGACATGAGTTTGAGCAAGCCCCTGGAGTTGGTGATGGACACGGAAGCCTGGCGTCCTGCAGGCCACGGGGTCACAAAGAGTCAGACTCGACTGAGCAACTGAACTGAACTGAACTTACAATCGTTCCTCCAGGTGTTTTGGTTACCTGAGTTTCTATCCTGGTGCTAAACTAAGTGACGGCAGTGTATTGAATAGCTAGGTCACTTCCAAATAAATGAAACTTCTTAAACATTCACGACTTGAAAGGACCTCCCTTTTACACAGAAACAAAAGAGATTTTTGACTCTGCATGAATAGTGACTGGCACCATCCGAACATATTAAATGTAAGAAAGCAATTTTTTTGTTTTGTTTTGTTCTGTTCTTGCAGGAAGCGGGGTGGGCACTATTATCACTGATAGGTATGCTCACCAATCTATCAAATGCCAATATAAGAGTGAGTTCTTAGTTGCTGAAGGGAAATGTATGACTTGTTATTACAAGAATGTATGGAATGCAATCACACTTTAAGAAGGAAAACGAAGTACTTCTGTCTTACAGGTGGCATTTTCAGGACGGGAGAAGCAAAGGAATGGGTACAGAATGGGATAAGGAGGTTGTAGGGAAAGTAGGCCCCCAGAAAAGAGTTTTGTGCCTAGCACAAGTTTTCTTGAGATGTTGAACTGCCTTTGCTAATGGAGTTTAAGTTTCTTTACCTCTTAAGTGATCTCTTCTAGGTTGACCTAGAACAGAAATCTTTTGTTAGCTTTGGCTAAGAGGAGAAGTATTGTTTCACGGTGACATATGTGATCCTACCTGACTGTTCTCATCCCCTTTGATATCTATGCACTGCTGCTGCTGCTGCTGCAGCTGCTAAGTGGTTCAGTTGAGGCCGACCCTGTGCCACGCCATAGATGGCAGCCCACCAGGTCCCGCAGTCCCTGGGGTTCTCTAGGCAAGAACACTGGAGTGGGTTGCCATTTCCTCCTCCTATGCATGAAAGTGAAAAGTGAAAATGAAGTCGCTCAGTGGTGTCCGACTCTTAGCCACCCCATGGACTGCAGCCTACCAGGCTCCTCCGTCCTTGGGATTTTCCAGGAGTGGGGTGCCATTGCCTTCTCCCATATCTATGCACAAGCCTGCCTAAATAATTGACTTCTAGCCAACTTTGGGATGCCCATGACCACCCACCCTTACCAGGCAACAGAGAAGAGAAAAACACTTACCACAGGAGGTTCTGATAAGGAACAAGGAACTAACAAGCTCCCACCTACCAGGAATCTGCAGAGGTCAACAAGAGGTCAGCAAGAGATGAGAGACTGCAGTCCAGAGGTCCTAGCTACTTCCATCTAGCAACAAACACCCAGCATAGTCAAAACGATTTCAATGTTAAAGAATAAATAAATAAATAAAAGGACAGAAGTTCTTTGAACACATGTCTGAATTTAGGGGTGAGGCATTACATATGTGTCCCAGGATAATCTTAAAGTGTCAGAAAGTAAAGAAATTAAAGACAACTATCAAGCTGTCCAAACTGATAAAAATGAATGATTACACAGTTTTATCTGTATACATTAGCAGATAATAATCTGAAAAGGAATTTTAAAAAATTCCCTTTCAATAATATCAACATGAATAAAACACTTTGCCATGGATGTAACGAGGATGACAAGACTGGCACACTGGAGATTATACACCCTGGCTGAAAACTATCCTGAATACATGGACAGATATTCCATAACGATGGAAAGACTTAAGATGGCAATACCATGGAATGCATCTTCAATCTGAAATGAAGATTTGATATGATTTGATCGCTCAGAGCTTTTGTGTCATCAAGTGTTATTAAAGTATTAAAGAGATAGAGAAAGCTGTTGACTTAGACTCGAGGCGGGGTGGGGGGTGTAGTAAGAGTACCCCCTGCTGGTGTTTAGCCAGATATTCTACAGGCACTAGCAGTCAGCTAAGGAAAGAAAGGAACTGTTTCAGGGAATGGCACCAGGCCCCTCCCCCACGACATGCATTGAGATAATATTGGCAGCAGGTGAGTCATCCCGGGCCAAAACTTGATTGACATGAATCTTGAAGAAAGGCAGTATTGCAGGCAAATATATCATTTCCTTAACATAGATAAGGAGAACAAGCTAGGAGGAAAACATGCTGTTTTGTTCAAATCGCTTCTGAGCCTTTTGGGGGAACCGACCTGAAGCCAGAGTCTAGCGGAAATACATAGGATATTTACATCGCTTAAGACAAACATTTTCTTAGGAAAAAATGCATTGCTTAGCTCAAGGTTTGTCTGCGAAATTCTTACACATCAGGAGATGGCTCCGAGCTGGGTTTCCACACACAAGAACATCCATGCAAAGGACAAGCCTGCACAGCCCATCTGCCCTGCTCCCGCACAGCCAGCAGCATTTCCAAGTGACCTCCTAAGGCCTTCCCCAAAATACAGGGGCACCTCTGGGTTTCCTGTTTCCCTCACTTCGAACACTTTTCTTAAAAAAAAAAAATCCTGCACACTTCTTGATAGAATGCCACAGTGCAAGGAATACAGTCCTTCAATATTTAAACCTCCATTTGCAAAACACTTGGAGCTTGGTTTTGTTTTGTTTTTTAATTACACCACCACATAATTTAAAGCTTTTACACGTTCTAATTATTCAGTTCCAAAACACCAAACTTTAATTGCACAGGGTCCTCATGAAAAGGCCAAAGCAGCTGGACAACCACAGATTCTGCCATGAAAGGGCAGCAAGGTGCCCACCCCCTTCTTTGCTGCCTGGGCGGCCACCAGGGTTTGAAATCCATGCACCCTACTAAGTTTCTAGGGTGCAATCCGTGGACCCTTCCCTTTCCCATCCCAGCAGGTGCTCAAGGGCCCGCTGGCTTACAAAGTGCCAGAAGCAGGGCTGGGCCAGCCGGCCAGAGTTCAGTGTTCTGTCCCTTGGACTTCCAGCGGACACTAGGCTGCTTGGAAGAACCGCGCAGACTCGGAGATTTTTCAGCAGAGGGGTGGAGCGGTAAAGGCCTTGACCCCAAAGGCAAGGCTTTTCTGCGACCGCCAGGTTGGGGAGCTCCGAGAATGTGCCAACAGACGGCGGAATACTTGGTTCCCTGCTCCACGCAGTCCCAGTTCCCTTACCTGTGGTCCGCAGCCGTCCGCTGCACCCACGGGATGGCGATCCTTGGGGACCCAGGAGCGGACGAAATGGGCGTTCCCAGCCGCAGTTGCAACCCCCGAGAGCACAACTGGGAACCCCTCCCCATCCCTCCCATGAGCCGACCCCCGCCCCGCGCCGCCAGGGTTAGCCCCGCCCCTGCCGCGCTCCCTGCGCGTTCCCAGCCGCAGTGGCGACCCCCGGGAGCACAACTGGGACCGACCCCCACCTAAAGCCATCGGAATCTCGACCCGCGCAGCCCGGGTTTACCCAGTCCCGGGTGCACTCCCGGGGCGTTTTCAGCCTCAGTGTCCACCTCCGAGAGCACAACTGGGAAGCCCGCCCCCACCCCCGCCAGAAGCCGACCCCCGCCCCACGCCGCCCGCGTTCGCCCCGCCCCTGCACGGTCCAGGTACCTTCCCAGCTTCTAGCGTTCACGCCCGGGTAGGAGCAGGATGTAGGAGTATGGGAGATGTGTCTGGAGCCTGACAGCCTCAGCTCCGCTCTGGCCTGCCCTTTGGACCTAGGAGCCAGGCCAACTTGCAGAGGGCTTAGGGCCCCATTGTATGCAAACTACCAAGGCCTACCGCAAGGAGAGCTCTGTCCGAGGGAAGGGAAGCGCCCCAGGCTGCGTTCCCAAGCTGTTGCTTGGCAATGCAGACTCAGCGGTAAACGGAGGGAATCAGGGTCCTAGTGCCCCTGTCTTGGGGAGGAAGCTCCACAGCCAGAGTGTTCCTCCCTTTGTGCCCAGAAAGCGCCTGCCAGACTGGGCTTCCCCGGAGCTCTGTTGCAGAGCAGAGACGTGTGGATGTGTTTTGGGGCCTTGACATGTGCGTTTGGGCTCCCTAGCACAGCCCCAGCGTAGGGGAACCAGCCCCTGAGCAAAGAGCTCCAGGCAGTGCTTTGTGCCCAGGCCTGGATGCCCAGTCCCAGCACGCGGGAGAGATGAGTTAGGCTGCCGGCGGGTCCTTGCAAGCCTGTATTGGAAAGGACCGAGCGAGCTTCCACACCAGCGGAGCTGCAGACCTGCGCCCAGGCGCGATAGGACAGAGAACCTGTCGAGAGGCTGCTCTGCTTGGCAAGCCTCGCCAAGCCCTTCCCAGCTTCTAGCGTTTGCACCTGCAAAGGAGCAGGCTGCGGGAGTGTGGGCGACATGACTGGCTCCTGACTGGCCTCAGCTCCGCTCTTGCCTTCCCTTTGGACCTAGGAGCCAGGCCTCCTTGCAGACGGCTTAGGGCACGGGGGTGTGCAAACTGCGAAAGCCTCCCGCAAGGAGACCTCTGTCTGAGGGAAGGGAAATGCCCCAGGTTGCATTCCCAAGCTGTTGCTTGGTAGCCCAGACTCAGCGCTGAACGGAGGGAATCAGGGTCCCAGTGCCCCTGTCATGGGGAGGGAGCTCCACAGCCAGAGTGTTCCTCCGTTTGTGTTCAGAAACCGCCTTACAGACTGGGCTTCCCCGGAGCTCAGCTCCAGAGCAGAGTCGTGTGCATGTGGTTTGGGGCCTTCCCCTGTGCCTTTGGGCTCCCTAGCACAGTCCCAGTGCAGGGGAACCAGCCCCTGAGCAGAGAGCTCCAGGCAGTGCTCTGTGCCCTGGATTGGAAGCCCACTCCCAGCACGCGGGAGAATAGAGTCAGGCCGCCGTCGGGTGCTTGCAAGCCTGTATTGGGAAGGACCGAATGAGCTTCCACTCCGGCGGAGTTCCAGATCTGCGCCCAGGCGCGATATCGCAGAGCCCCGGCCTAGAGGCTGCTCTGCCTGGGCGAGCCTCGCCAAGCCCTTCCCAGCTTCAAGCTTTCGCGCAGGGGAAGGAACAGACTGCGGAAGTGGGGGAGACGTGACTGGCGGGCGCCTTACTGGCCTCAGCTCCGCTCTTCCCTTCCCTTTGCACCTATGATCCATGCCTACTTGCAGAGGGCTTAGGGACCGAAGGAGAGCTCTGTCAGAGGGAAGGGAAGCGCCCCAGGCTGCATTCCCAAGCTGTTGTTTAGCCGCCCAGACTCAGCGCTGCACAGGGGTAATCAGGCTCTCTGTGGCCGCAGCTTCACACACAGGTGTGTCTCCGTAGGAATCAAGAAAGATCCTGACAGAGTGAGGTTCATTAGAGCTATACTAAAGAGCAAAGGCTTGTCCATGTGGTCTTGCCTTCCCCTGTGCCTTTGGGTCTCCAGGCTCGGCCCCAGCTCCGTGGAAACAACCCCTGAGAAAAAATCTTCAAGATACGCTTTTCCCAGAGGCTGGGAACTGGGGTTCATAGGAGGAGAGAAAAGCAAGCCTCCTTCGGGCATGAAAGGCAGCCAACCTGCCTGTGTTTTGAAGCCTCTATTTGGAAGGAATGGGTTAGCTTCTCCTAAAGGAGACCTCCAGATCTGCTCAGAAGTCGGTAATTCCAGAGGCAGGGTACTGGTTCCTGACTGTCCTTTGCTAGCCTTGAAAGATATTCCTAGATTCTAGAGTTATTTTCCATGAAGGAGCAGGCTTCGGGAATGTGTCAGACGGGACTGGCTCCTTATTGACCTCAGCTCAGCTATTGCCTTTCCATTCAAACTAGGACAAGGCCCTACTTTATGAAGGGTAAGGGTCTTCTTCTTTGCAAACTGCCAAGGGCTACAGCAATGAGACCTCTGTCAAGGTGAGGGAAGCCTAAGAGGATGGATTCTCAAGCAGGTGCTTTGCCACAAACCATCAGCACCCCACGGAGAGAATCAAGCTCCCTGTGCACCAATGTTGGGAGTGTAGCTTCACACACAGAGTTGTCTCTATAGGAGCCAAGAATGTTCCTGAGAGATTAGGTTCACTAAACCTCTCCTACAGAGCATAGACCTGTCAATGTGGTTTTGCCTTCCCCTGTGAGTTGGGTCCTCGAGGTCCGCCACACCTCCGGGGAAACTGTCCCTGAGAAAAGATCTCCAGGAACCGCTTCGCCGAGGCTGGGAAATGCTGTTCACAGGAAGTAAGGCAAGCGAATCTCCTGCAGAGTAAAAGAGGCCTTACAGTCCCTGGAGGAGCAGGCTGCCAGAGTGTGTGAGACCTGACTGTTGCCTTACTGGCCTCAGCTCCGCCATTGCCTGTTCATCCGAGCTAGCACCCAGGCCTACTTGGAAAAGCGTTTGGGTGCAGATTTCTACAAAGTGCCAAGGGCTACAGCAGTGAGAATTCTCTCAGTGGTAAGGGAGAGCATTTTATGGATTCTCAAGCTGTTTTCTGAACAACAGCGTCAAAATGAACAGAGAGAATCAGGCTCTCTGTGCCCCTATGTTAGGTACGCAGCTTCACACACAGAGGTGTCTCTATAGGAGCCAAGAATGCTCCTGAGAGATGAGGTTCACTAGAGGTCTGCTACAGAGCATAGACCTGTCCATGTGGTCTTGCCTTCCCCTGTGCCTTTGGGCCCCGGACTCGGCCCCAGCTCCGTGGAAACAACCCCTGAGAAAATATCTTCAAGATACGCTTTTCCCAGAGGCTGGGACCTGGGGTTCATAGGAGGAGAGAAAAGCAAGCCTCCTTCGGGCACGAAAGGCAGCCAACCTGCCTGTGTTTTGAAGCCTCTATTTGGAAGGAATGGGTTAGCTTCTCCTAAAGGAGACCTCCAGATCTGCTCAGAAGTCGGTAATTCCAGAGGCAGGGTGCTGGTTCCTGACTGCCCTTTGCCAGCCTTGCAAAGACATTCCAAGATTCTAGAGTTATATTCCATGAAGGAGCAGGCTTCGGGAATGTGTCAGAGGGAAGTGGCTCCTTATTGGCCTCAGCTCAGCTATTGCCATTCCATTCAAACTAGGACAAGGGCCTACTTTATGAAGGGGAAGGGTCTTCTTCTTTGAAACTGCCAAGGGCTACAGCAATGAGACCTCTGTCAAGGCGAGGGAAGCCTAAGAGGACGGATTCTCAAGCAGGTGCTTTACTACAAAGCATCAGCACCCCACGGAGAGAACCAAGATCCCTGTTCCCCAATGTTGGGAGTGTAGCTTCACACACAGAGTTGTCTCTATAGGAGCCAAGAATGTTCCTGGGAGATTAGGTTCACTAAACCTCTCCTACAGAGCATAGACCTGTCCATGTGGTTTTTCCTTCCCCTGTGAGTTGGGTCCCCGAGGTCCGCCACACCTCCGGGGAAACTGTCCCTGAGAAAAGATCTCCAGGAACCGCTTCGCTGAGGCTGGGAAACGCTGTTCACAGGAAGTAAGGCAAGCGAATCTCCTGCAGAGAAAAAGAGGCCTTACAGTCCCTGGAGGAGCAGGCTGCCAGAGTGTGTGAAACCTGACTGTTGCCTTGCTGGCCTCAGTTCCACCATTGCCTGTTCCTCCGAACTAGGACCCAGGCCTATTTGGAGAAGCGTTTGGGTGCGGATTTCTACAAAGTGCCAAGGGCTACAGCAGTGAGAATTCTCTCAGCGGTAAGGGAGAGCATTTTATGGATTCTCAAGCTGTTTTCTGAACGACTGCGTCAAAATGAACTGAGAGAATCAGGCTCTCTGTGCCCCTATGTTAGGTACGCAGCTTCACACACAGAAGTGTCTCTATAGGAGCCAAGATTGTTCCTGAGAGATGAGGTTCACTAGAAGTCTGCTACAGAGCATAGACCTGTCCATATGGTTTTGCCTTGCCCTGTGAGTTGGGTCCCCGAGGTCCGCCCCAGCTCAGGGGAAGGAGCCCCCGAGAAAAGATCTCCAGGGACCGCTATTCCCCCAGGCTGGCAAACGCAGTTCACAGGAGGTAATGCAAGCGAGCCTCCTGCAAGGCACAACAGGCCTTAGTGTCCCTGGACGATCAGGCTGCCAGAGTGTGTGAGACCTGACTGGTGCCTTACTGTCCTCAGCTCCGCCATTGCATGTTCCTCCGAACTAGGACCCAGGCCTACTAGGAGAAGGGTTTGGGTATGGATTTCTAAATACTGCCAAGGGGTATAGCAATGAGAACTGTGTCACGGGTAAGGAAGAGCATTGTATGGATTTTCAAGCTGTTGTTTGAATGACAGCTTCAAAGCTGCACAGAGAGAATCAGACTCTGTGTCTCCATGTTCGGTACACAGCTTCACAGACAGGGGTGTCTCCATAGGAAACAAGAACGTTCCTGACAGAGTGAGGTTCACTAGAGCTCTCCTAGAGAGCAAAGACTTGTCCATGTGGTTTTTCTTCCCCTGTGCGTTTGGGGCTCCAGGCTCGGCCCCAGCTCCGTGGAAACAACCCCTGAGAAAAGATCTTCAAGATCCGCTTTTCCCAGAGGCTGGGATGTGGGGTTCATAGGAGGCGGGAAAAGCAGGCCTCATTCAGAGAGCAAGAGGCAGCCAAGCGGCCTGCGTTTGGAAGCCTCAATTTGGAAGAATGGGTTAGCTTCCCCTAAGGGAGACCTCCAGATCTGTTCAGAAGTCGGTAATTCCAGAGGCAGTGTGCAGGGTGCTGACTGCCCTTTGCCAGCCTTGCAAAGACATTCCTAGATTCTACAGTTATCTTCCTGAAGAAGCAGGCTTTGGGAATATGTCAGACTTGACTGGCGCCTTATTGGCCTCAGCTCAGCTATTGCCTTTCCATTCAAAGTAGGACAAGGCCCTACTTTATGAAGGGTAAGGGTCTTCTTCTTTCCAAACTGCCGAGGGCTACAGCAATGAGACCTCCGTAAATGCGAGGGAAGCATAAGCGGATGGATTATCAGGAAGGTTCTTTGCCACCAAGCATCAGCACCCCACGGAGGGAATCAGGCTCCCTTTGCCCCTATGTGGGATGTGTAGATTCACACACAGTGGTGTCTCTACAGGAGCCAAGAATGTTCCTGAGAGATGAGGCTCACAAGAGCTCTCCTACAGAGTGCTCACCTGTACATGTGGTTTCGCCTTCCCCTGTGAGTTGGGTCCCCGAGGTCCGCCCCAGCTCCGAGAAAACAGCCTCTGAGAAAAGATCTCCAGGAACCGCTTTTCGCCCAGGCTGGGAAAGGGTGTTCACAGGAAGTAAGGCAAGTGAGCCTCCTGCAGAGAAAAAGAAGCCTTACTGTCCCTGGAGGAGCAGGCTGCCAGAGTGTGTGAAAACTGACTGGTGCCATACTGGTCTTAGCTCCGCCATTGCTTGTTCCTCCGAACTGGGACTCAGGCCTACTTGGAGAAGGGTTTAGGTGCAGATTTCTACAAACTGCCAAGGGCTACTGCAATGAGAACTCTCTCAGAGGTAAGGGCGAGAATTGTATGGATTCTCAAGCTGTTTTCTGAACGACAGCATTAAACCTGCCCAGAGAGAATCAGGCTCTCTGCCGCCATGTTGGGTACGCAGTTTCACACACAGAGGTGTCCGCATAGGAGCCAAGAACGTTCGTCAAAGACTGAGGTTCACTAGAGCTCTCTTAGAAAGCAAAGACTTGTTCATGTGGTTTTGCCTTCCCCTGTATGTGTGGGTCTCTGGGCACAACCCCAGCTCCGTGGAAACAACCCCTGAGCAAAGATCTCCAAGAATCTGCTTTTCCCCCATGCTGGGAACCAGGGATCATAGGAGGCAGGAAAAGCAAGCCTCCTTCAGGCAAGAAGAGGCAGCCAACCGGCCTGTGTTTGGAAGCCTCTATTTGCAAGGAATGGGTTAGCTTCTCCAGAAGGAGACCTCCAGATCTGCTCAGAAGATAGATATTCCAGAGGCAGGGTCGAGGTTCCTGACTGCCCTTTGCCAGCCTTGCAAAGACATTCCTAGATTCTAGCAATATTTTCCATGAAGGAGCAGGCATCGGGAATATGTCAGAGTTGACAGGTGCCTTACTGGCCTCAGCTCAGCTATTGCCTTTCCTTTCAAACTAGGATCAGGGCCTACTTGGTGAAGGGTAAGGGTCTGCTTCTTTCCAAAGTGCCAAGAGACACAGCAATGAGACCTCTGTCAAGGCGAGGGAAGCGTAAGCGGATGGATTCTCAAACAGGTGCTTTGCCACAAAGCATCAGCACCCCACAGAGAGAATCAGGCTCCCTGTGCCCCTATGTTCGGTGTGTAGCTTTACACACAGAGGTGTCTCTGTACGAGCCAAGAATGTTCCTAAGAGATGAGACACACTAACGTCTCCTACAGAGCATAGACCTGTCCATGTGGTTTTTCCTTCCCCTGTGAGATGGGTCCCCGAGGTCCACCCCAGCTCTGGGGATAGAGCCCCTGAGAAAAGATCTCCAGGAACCGCTTTTTGCCCAGGCTGGGAAACGCAGTTCACAGGAGGCAAGGCAAGCGAGCCTCCCGCAGGGAAAAATAGGCCTTACTGTCCCTGGAGGAGCAGGCTGCCAGAGTGTGTGACACCTGACTGGTGCCTTACTGACCTCAGCTCCGCCATTGCATGGCCATCCAAACCAGGACCCAGGCCTACTTGGAGAAGGGTTTGGGTGCGGATTTGTAAAAACTGCCAAGGGCTACTGCAATGAGAAGTCTCTCAGAGGTAAGGGAGAGCATTGTATGGATTCTCAAGCTGTTGTTTGAACGACAGCTTCAAAGCTGCAAAGAGAGAATCAGGCCCTGTGTGCCCCCTTGTTGGGTATGCAGCTCCACACACAGAGGTATCCCCGTAGAATCCAAGACTTTCCTCACATACTGAGGTTAACTAGAGTTCTCCTACAGAGCAAAGACTTGTCCATGTGGTTTTGCCTTCCTCTGTGCGTGTGGGTCTCCGGGCTCAGCTCCAACTCCGTTGAAATAGCCCCTGAAAAAAGATCTCCAAGAACCACTTTTCCCCCAGGCGGGAAGCGGAGTTCACAGGAAGCGGAACAAGCAAGCCTCCTTCAGGCAAGTAGAGGCAGCCAACTAGCCTGTGTTTGGAAGCCTCTCTTTGGAAGGAATGGTTAGCTTCTCCAAAAGAAGACCTCCAGATCTGCTCAGAAGACGGAAATTCCAGAGGCAGGGTCGAGGTTCCTGACTGTCCTTTGCCAGCCTTGCAAAGACATTTCTAGATTCTAGCGTTATTTTCCATGAAGGAGCAGGCTTCAGGAATATGTCAGACTTGACTGGCGCCTTACTGGCCTCAGCTCAGCTATCGCCTTTCCGTTCAAACTAGGACAAGGGCCTACTTGGTGAAGGGTAAGGGTCTGCTTCTTTCCAAACTGCCAAAGGCTACAGCAAAGACACCTCTGTCAAAGAGAGGGAAGTGGAAGCGGATGGATTCTCAAACAGGTGCTTTGCCACAAAGCATCTGCACCCCACGGAGAGAATCAGGCTGCATTTGCCCCTATGTTGGGTGTGTAGCTTCAAACACAGAGGTGTCTCTATAGGAGTCAAGAATGTTCCTGGGAGATGAGGTTCACTAGAGCTCTGCTATGGAGCATAGACCTGTCCATATGGTTTTGCCTTCCCCTGTGAGTTGGGTTCCCGATGTTCGCCCCAGCTCCGAGGAAGAAACCCCTGAGAAAACACCTCCAGGAACTGCTTTTCGTCCAGACTGGGAAACGCAGTTCACAGAAGGCAAGGCAAGCGAGCCTCCTGCAGAGAAAAAGAGGCCTTACTGCCCCTGGAGGAGCAGGCTGCCAGAGTGTGTGAGACCTGACTGGTGCCTTACTGGCCTCAGCTCCGCCATTGCATGTTCCTCCGAACTAGGACCCAGGACTACTTGGAGAAGGGTTTGGGTGCGGATTTCTAAAAACTGCCAAGGGCTACAGCAATGAGAACTCTGTCACGGGTAAGGAAGAGCATTGTATGGATTTTCAAGGTGTTTTTTGAACGACATCTTTAAAGCTACACAGAGAGAATCAGGCTCTCTGTGCCCCCATGTTGGGTACTCAGCTTCACACATAGGGGTGTCTCCATATGAATCAAGAATGTTCGTGACAGAGTGAAGTTCACTAGAGCTCTCCTAGAGAGCAAAGACTTGTCCATGTGGTTTTTCTTCCCCTGTGAGTTTGGGTCTCCAGGCTTAGCCCCAGCTCCGTGGAAACAACCCCTGAGAAAAGATCTTCAAGATCCGCTTTTCCCAGAGCCTGGGAAGCTGGGTTCATAGGAGGCAGGAAAAGCAAGCCTCCTTCGGGCACGAAGAGGCAGCCGACCGGCCTGTTTTTGGAAGTCTCAATATGGAAGGAATGAGTTAGATTCTCCTAAAGGAGACCTCCAGATCTGCTCAGAAATCGGTAATTCCAGAGGCAGGGTGCAGGCTCCTGACTGCCCTTTGCCAGCCTTGCAGAGACATTCCTAGATTACAGCGTTATTTTCCATGAAGGAGCAGGCTTCGGGAATATGTCAGACTTGACTGGCGCCTTATTGGCCTCAGCTCAGCTCTTGCCTTTCCTTTCAAACTAGGACAAGGGCCCACTTTATGAAAGGTAAGGGTCTTCTTCTTTACAAACTGCCAAGGGCTACTGCAATGAGACCTCTGTCAAGGCGAGGGAAGCGTAAGCTGATGGATTCTCAAGCAGGTGCTTTGCCACAAAGCATCAGCACCCCACGAAAGAATATGGCTCCCTTTGCCCCTACATTGCGTGTGTAGCTACACACACAGAGGTGTCTCGATAGGAGCCAAGAATGTTCCTGAGAGAGGAGGTTCACTGTTGGGGGCCAGAGTGAGGCACTCCGCCCATGGCAAAGGTCATGAGGAAGGAGGCTCGACATACGCAAAGGCGGGATCGAGCCTCAGGAGTCCCCCTGGAAATCCTCGAGCATCTACCCGCATAACCAGAGCCTGCCTACCTTACTACTTTGTGCTCTCACCTACACCTCTGACTTTACGGGGGGCTGTCCCCCACCACCTCTTTCGGAGAAGGAGTTAACCTAGAGCTCCAGTTGATAAAAACCCCTGGGTGTGACAAGAGTGTTTTAACCTACAAACTCCTCTGAAGGTTCTCTAGCCTGCCTGACAGGCTTGTCCGGCCACATGTGATTGCTCACAGCCTCCCAACCATGAGAGGCACGAGATGCTTTAAACCTTCTAAAAACAGGTTCCTTAGAAAAGTTAGAAAAGTATTAGTATAAGTATAATGGGCTGATTAGAAATCATATTGGTGAAGGGTTTTTCATTTGTTGAGCTGATGTTTACTGCTAAGTCTCCACATCCCCTGCCCTTATACACATTAATGAATATATAGAAGAAATAAGTATTAACCTTTGATATAAATCACGTTAGACCTTAGGCTAAGTAAATTCTTTCCTTAACTAAAACCCACTACACCCTCACCCTCTAGGAATGTAACTTTATTTGGGTGGCGTCTGTTTTAAGAATAATCACCCCTGGAGAAATAAGTGTCCTGGTTGACTGACCGCTGTCACAAGGAGAGGGTCGTAAATTGTCAGCAGGCCCCCCGGCCAGAAGATGATGTAACACCCCTAAGACCTCTGTATACTTTTGTATGAAGTACCTGACTTTGATAAAAGTCAGGACTGCTGACCCCACGTGACTTTTGCATAACATCTCAGTGTATAAAAGTAGACCATGGAAAATAAAGAATTGGGATCAGTTTCTCGAAATACTGGTCTCCCCATGTCTCTCTCTCTCTCTCACTCTGGTTGAGTCTCCATCTGGAGCGCGGAACCCACCAAGCTTACTAGTTTTGCCTGGGCTTCTAAGATCCGACCGGGGAGGCCTCAGTGTCTCCTCTCCTTCGGGAGAACGGAAGGACGCCTGCGGCCTATGTAAGTGGTGCAAGCTTCTTGTCTTGAAGTTTTATTGGTCCCCCGCGTAAACCAAGCTACTCAGCCTCTTTTCTCCACTGAATTTTCCTACTGAGCTATCCTCATTTTATTAATCTTTATGTCCTTAATTAACGTTTAATTAAGCAGTTGTTCCCTGACCCTCGCCTACGCCGTCTCTGCTTCGAATACCCTGGATCAGCTGGGGCTGGACCCCGGCAGTTCACTAGAGATCTCCTACAGAGCATAGACCTGTCCATTTGGTTTTGCCTTCCCCTGTGAGTTGGGTCCCCAAGGTCCGCCCCAACTCCGGGGAAACAGCCCCTGAGAAAAGATCTCCAGGAACTGCTTTCCGCCCAGGCTGGGAAACGCTGTTCACAGGAAGTAAGGCAAGCGAGCCTCCTGAAGGGAAATAGAGGCCTTACTGTCCCTGGAGGAGCAGGCTGCCAGAGTGTGTGACACCTGACTGGTGCCTTACTGGCCTCAGCTCCGCTATTGCATGTTCATCGGAACTTGAACCCAGGACTACTTGGAGAAGTGTTTGTGTGCCGATTTCCAGAAACTGCGAAGGGCTACAGCAATGATAACTCTCTCAGTGGTAAGGGAGAGCATTGTGTGGATTCTCAATTTGTTGTTTGAACGACAGCGTCAAAGCTGCACAGAGAGAATCAGGTCTCTGTGTCTCTATGTTGGCTATGCAGCTTCCCACACAGAGATGTCCCCATTGGAGCCAAGAACATTCCCCATAGAGTGAGGTTCACTAGAGCACTCCTAGAGAGCAAAGACTTATCCATGCGGTTTTCCCTTCCCCTGTGCATGTGGGTCTCCGGGATCGGCCCCTGCTCCGTGGAAACAGCCTCTGAGAAAAGATCTCCAAGAACCTCTTATCCCCCAGGCTGGGAAGCGGAGTTCGCAGGAGGTGGGATAAGCAAGCTTCCTTCGGCAAGAAGAGACAGCCAACCGGCCTGTGTTTGGAAGCCTATATTTGCAAGGAATGGGTTAGTTTCTCCTGACCGAGACCGCCAGATGTGCTGAGAAGATAGAAATTCCAGAGGCAGGGTCGAGGTTCCTGACTGCCCTTTGCCAGCCTTGCAAAGACATTCCCAGATTCTAACGTTATTTTCCATGAAGGAGCAGGCATCGGGAATATGTCAGACTTGACTGGCGCCTTACTGGCCTCAGCTCAGCTACTGCCTTTCCATTCAAACAAGGACAAGGGCCTACTTGGTGAAGGGTAATGGTCTGCTTCTTTCCAAATTGCCAAGGACTACAGCAATGAGACCTCTGTCAAGGTGAGGGAAGCCTATGCGGATGGATTCTTAGCAGGTGCTTTGCCACAAAGCATCAGCACCCACGGAGAGAATCAGACTCCCTTTGCCACTATGTTGGGTGTGTAGCTTCATGCACAGAGGTGTCTCTGTAGAAGCCAAGAATGTTCCTGAGAGATGACGTTCACTAGAGCTCTCCTACAGAGCATAGACCTGTCCATGTGGTTTTGTCTTCCCCTGTGAGTTGGGCCCCCGAGGTCCGACCCAGCTCCAGGGAAACAGCCCCTGAGAAAAAATCTCCAGGAACAGCTTTGCGCCCAGGCTGGGAAATGCAGTTCACAGGAGGCAAGGCAAGCGAGCCTCCTGCAGGGAAAAAGAGGCCTTACTGCTCCTGGACGATCAGGCTGCAAGAGTGTGTGAGACCTCACTTGTGCCTTACTGGCCTCAGCTCCGCCGTTGCCTGTTGTTCCGAGCTAGGACCCAGGCCTACTTGGAGAAGGGTTAGGGTGCGGATTTCTACAAACTGTCAAGGACGACAGCAATGAGAATTCTCTTAGCAGTAAGGGAGAGCATTGTATGGATTCTCAAGCTGTTGTTTGAATGACAGCTTCAAAGCTACACAGAGAGAATCAGGCTCTCTGTTCCCCTATTTTGGCTGTGCAGCTTCACACACAGAATTTGACTCTGTTGGAGCCAGAAATATTCCTGAAAGACTTAGGCTCACCAAAGCTGTCCTCCAGAGCAAAGACATTGGATGTGGTTTTGCCTTCCCTTGTCAGTATGGGTCCCCTAGCTTGGCCCCAGCTCCGGGGATACAGCCTCTGAAAAAAATCTTCCAAGAAGCGATTTTCCTCCAGGCTGTTAAGCGGAATTCGCAGTTTGCAAGTTAAGGAAGCCTGCTTCGTGGAAGAGCAAGCAGCCAACTGGCCCTGTGTTAGGAAGCCTGTATTTGAAAGGAATGGGTTAGCTTCTACAGCGGGAGAACCTCAGATCTGCTCAGGGGACTGAAATACTAGAGTCAGGGTCGAGGTTCTCCCTTGTCCTTTGCGCACCTTGCAAAGACATTCCTAGCTTCTAGCGTTAGTGTCCCTGTAGTAGCAGGCTGCAGGAGCGTGTGATAAATGACTGCCGCGTTCCTGTCCTCAGCTCCGCTATTGACTTTCTATTCGAACTAGAACCCAGGCCTACTTTGAGAGGGGTTAGGGTCCAGTGTTTCCAAACTGCCAAGGGCTACAGCAATGCGAGCTCTGTCAGAGGTAAGAAAAGAGCAATTGGTTGGATTCTTCAGCTGCTGCGTGGCTGCACAGCTTCCGCGCTGCATGGAGAGCATGAGGCTCCTTGTGGCCCTATTTTGGGTACGCAGCAACATGCACACAGAGTGTCTGTGTTCACTTATGTAGAGGCTTATGTACACTAGAGCTCTCCTACAGAGCGAAGACCACTCAGTTGGCTCCAAGAGATACCTGTCGCGACTCGAGAGGAGAGCGGAGTCCTTGGCTTCCCCTCGAGACGAGGCCTGACTCCCCGGGGGAGCCTGGAATGCAACCCCGAGATCCCTGCCTTCCCTGGAGAGGAATATTAGGTCCCGGACACACGCCTAGGTGAGGTCTCTTCGTCCCTGCAGTGACTCGAGCGCAACCCCCAGCTTTCCCTCGCAACCCGAGGGGAAGATTGGGCTTCCCAGGGCCAACCCAAGGGGAAGGCTGAGATCCCCGTCGTAACTCGAGAATGCCGCCGCAACTCGAGAAAAACCACGTGGTTCCCACCTCTTGGCAAGATGAGGCCCTTGCCCGCGATGGCGTCTCAAGGGAAGTCCCCTGTTCCGCCCTGAAGTGCGAAACGGTCCTGAGAGCCTTCCTGCGACCCCCAAAAGTCCCCCGACACGCCGGGGTCCCCCGAGGGGAACACCGAGGGTCCCGGCACCGCTTCCTCTGAGCCCCTTCTCCCCTCCTGATCGCGACAGGAGAGGCGATTCCCCTGCGTGGCCTGGAAGGAGTTCCCGGGCTTCCCGGCGCACCTCAGGATGAGGCCGGTCTCACGAGGAAATTCGAGACGAGCCACGTGGGTGGGGCCACATGCCGAACGCCCCCGATTCCCCGGTCCGCTCTTGAGAAGGACCCGAGGCTCGGACCCCTCTGCGAAGGCAACCCTGTGGGTGAAGGCACAACACGAAGGGGCACTGCCACCCCCGGGCATCGTCCGCAAAGACCCGCGGGTTCCACACACAGCTCGACGAGGGGCCTGAGACCCCCTGAGCAACTCGAGAGGCCAGCGGGGTTCCCTTCCTCAGACAAGACGAGTCCTGACTCTCCTATCCCAACTCTGCAAGTACCCTGCGGTCGGAGTCCGAAACGGAGAGGAAGCCTGAGGTTCCTGCCTCCCCTCGAGGTGAGGCCCTCTTGCGTTGCGCCAGACCCAGCGGAGTCCCGAGGGGCCCCGCCACCTCCACAGGATCCCTCGCCTCTCAGAGGCACCCTGCCAAGTTCCCTAAGGTCCCCGGCAGAAGGCGAGGGAAACGAGGGTTTCCCGCCGCCCCCCGAGAAAGACCTCGAGAGTCCTTCTTCAACGCGTCTCGAGGCCCTAGTCCCCTCCCGTGACTCGAGAGCCAGGACGCGCTCCCCCTCGCCACGCGCATGGAGACCTGACTTCCCTGGCGCCGCACGAGAGGCTCCCTGAGATCCTCGTCGTGCCTCGGGAGAAAGCCCCCACGGGCGCCGCAGCTCGAGGAAACCCCGGAGACGCCCCCGTCCTCGCGAGCTGAGGGCCTTCTTTTCCTGCATGGCCTGGAGAGCAATCCCGGGTCCTCTCTCCAAACGGAAGAGGAGGCTGGACTCCCTTGAGGCCGCTCAGGGGGCTCCAAGAGACTCGCGTCGCGACTCGAGAGGAGAGCGGAGTCCTTGGCTTCCCCTCGAGATGAGGCCTGACTCCCCGGGGGAGCCTGGAATGCAACCCCGAGATCCCTGCCTTCCCTGGACAGGAATATTAGGTCCCGGACACACGCCTAGGTGAGGTCTCTTCGGCCCTGCAGTGACTCGAGCGCAACCCCCAGCTTTCCCTCGCAACCCGAGGGGAAGATTGGGCTTCCCAGGGCCAACCCAAGGGAAAGGCTGAGATCCCCATCGTAACTCGAGAATGCCGCCGCAACTCGAGAAAAACCACGTGGTTCCCACCTCTTGGCAAGATGAGGCCCTTGCCCGCCACGGCGTCTCAAGGGAAGTCCCCTGTTCCGCCCTGAAGGGCGAAACGGTCCCTGACAGCCTTCCTGCGACACCCAAAAATCCCCCGACACGCCGGGGTCCCCCGAGTGGAACACCGAGGGTCCAGGCACCGCTTCCTCTGAGCCCCTTCTCCCCTCCTCATCGCGACAGGAGAGGCGATTCCCCTGCGTGGTCTGGAAGGGGTTCCCGGCATTCCCGGCGCACCTCAGGATGAGGCCGGTCTCACGAGGAAATTCGAGACGAGCCACGTGGGTGGGGCCACATGCCGAACGCCCCCGATTCCCCGGTCCGCTCTTGAGACGGACCCGAGGCCCGGACCCCTCTTCGAAGGCAACCCTGTGGGTGAAGGCAAAACACGAAGGGGCACTGCCACCCCCGTGCATCGTCCGAAAACCCCCGCGGGTTCCACACACAGCTCGACGAGGGGCCTGAGACCCCCTGAGCAACTCGAGAGGCCAGCGGGGTTCCCTTCCTCAGACAAGATGAGGCCTGACTCTCCTGTCCCAACTCTGCAGGGACCCTGCTGTCGGAGTCCGAAACGGAGAGGAAGCCTGAGGTTCCTGCCTCCCCTCGAGGTGAGGCCCTCTTCCGTTGCGCCAGACCCAGCAGATTCCCGAGGGGCCCCGCCACCTCCACAGGATCCCTCGCCTCTCAGAGGCACCCTGGCAAGTTCCCTAAGGTCCCCGGCAGAAGGCGAGGGACACGAGGGTTTCCCGCCGCCCCCCGAGAAAGACCTCGAGAGTCCTTCTTCAATGCGTCTCGAGGCCCTAGTCCCCTCCCATGACTCGAGAGCCAGGACGCGCTCCCCCTCGCCACGCGCATGGAGACCTGACTTGCCTGGCGCCGCACGAGAGGCTCCCTGAGATCCTCGTCGTGCCTCGGGAGAAAACCCCCACAGGAGCCGCAGCTCGAGGAAACCCCGGAGATGCCCCGTCCTCGCGAGCTGAGTGCCTTCTTTTCCTGCATGGCCTGGAGAGCAATCCCGGGTCCTCTCTCCAAATGGAAGAGGAGGCTGGACTCCTTTGGGGCCGCTCAGGGGGCTCCAAGAGACCAGCGTCGCGACTCGAGAGGAGAGCGGAGTCCTTGGCTTCCCCTCGAGATGAGGCCTGACTCCCCGGGGGAGCCTGGAATGCAACCCCGAGATCCCTGCCTTCCCTGGAGAGGAATATTAGGTCCCGGACACTCGCCTAGGTGAGGTCTCTTCGGCCCTGCAGTGACTCGAGCGCAACCCCCAGCTTTCCCTCGCAACCCGAGGGGAAGATTGGGCTTCCCAGGGCCAACCCAAGGGGAAGGCTGAGATCCCCGTCGTAACTCGAGAATGCCGCCGCAACTCGAGAAAAACCACGTGGTTCCCACCTCTTGGCAAGATGAGGCCCTTGCCCGCGACGGCGTCTCAAGGGAATTCCCCTGTTCCGCCCTGAAGGGCGAAACGGTCCCTGAGAGCCTTCCTGCGACCCCCAAGAGTCCCCCGACATGCCGGGTTCCCCCGAGGGGAACACCGAGGGTCCCGGCACCGCTTCATCTGAGCACCTTCTCCCCTCCTGATCGCGACAGGAGAGGCGATTCCCCTGCGTGGTCTGGAAGGGGTTCCCGGCCTTCCCGACGCACCTCAGGATGAGGCCGGTCTCACGAGGAAATTCGAGACGAGCCACGTGGGTGGGGCCACATGCCGAACGCCCCCGATTCCCCGGTCCGCTCTTGAGAAGGACCCGAGGCCCGGACCCCTCTTCGAAGGCAACCCTGTGGGTGAAGGCACAACACGAAGGGGCACTGCCACCCCCGGGCATCGTCCGCAAAGACCCGCGGGTTCCACACACAGCTCGACGAGGGTCCTGAGACCCCCTGAGCAACTCGAGAGGCCAGCGGGGTTCCCTTCCTCAGACAAGACGAGGCCTGACTCTCCTGTCCCAACTCTGCAGGGACCCTGCGGTCGGAGTCCAAAACGGAGAGGAAGCCTGAGGTTCCTGCCTCCCCTCGAGGTGAGGCCCTCTTCCGTTGCGCCAGACCCAGAGGAGTCCCGAGGGTCCCCGCCACCTCCACAGGATCCCTCGCCTCTCAGAGGCACCCTGGCAAGTTCCCTAAGGTCCCCGGCAGAAGGCGAGGGAAACGAGGGTTTCCCACTGCCCCCCGAGAAAGACCTCGAGAGTCCTTCTTCAACGCGTCTCGAGGCCCTAGTCCCCTCCCGTGACTCGAGAGCCAGGACGCGCTCCCCCTCGCCACGCGCATGGAGACCTGACTTCCCTGGCGCCGCACTAGAGGCTCCCTGAGATCCTCGTCGTGCCTCGGGAGAAAACCCCCACGGGCGCCGCAGCTCGAGGAAACCCCTGAGACGCCCCCGTCCTCGCGAGCTGAGAGCCTTCTTTTCCTGCCTGGCCTGGAGAGAAATCCCGAGTCCTCTCTCCAAACTGAAGACTAGGATGGATTCCCTTGAGGCGACTCAGTGGGCTCCAAGAGATCTGCGTCGGGGCTCTAGAGGAAAGCGCAGTCCTTTGCTTCCCCTCGAGGCGAGGCCTGACTCCCCGGGGGAGTCTGGAGTGCAATCCCGAGATCCTTGTCTTCCCTTGAGAGGACTATTAGGTCCTGGACACACACCTAGATGAGGTCTCTTTGGCCTTGCAGTGGTTCGAGCACAACATCCAGCTTTCCCTCGCAACTCGAAGGGAAGTTTGGGCTTCCCAGGGCCAACACAAGAGGAAGCCTGAAATCCACGTCGTAACTCGAGAATCCCGCCGCAACTCGAGAAAAACCACGTGGTTCCATCGTCTTCGCAGCATGAGGCCCTTGCCCGCCACAGCGTCTCAAAAGAAGTCCCACGTTCCTACTGAAGTGCAAAACGGTACTTGGCACCCATGATGGCACCCCCAAAGTTCCACAACATACAGGCCTCACTCGAGGGTAACACCTATGTTTCCCGCACCACATCATTTGAGCCCCTTCTCCCCTCCTGATTGCAACAGGAGTGTCTTTTCTCCTGCTTTGTGTGGAAGGGGTTACCGATCTTCCCAGCGCACATCAGGATGAGGCCTGTCTCACGAGGAAATTGGAGATGTAGCCTCGTGGGTGGTGCCACATGCGGAAAGACCCCATTTCCCGGTCAGCTATTAATAAGAACCCGATGCCCGTACACGTCTTGGAATGCATCCCGTAGGATGAAGGCACAACAAGGAGGGACCCTGAACACCCGTGCATCTTTTGGAAAATTCTGCAGGTTCCACATACAGCTCGACAAGTGACATGTTACCTCGTGAACAACTCGAGAGGCAAGCTAAGTTTCATTTCTCCACAGAATACGAGGCCTGACTCTCCTGTCCCAACTCTGCAGGAATCCTGAGATCGGAGTCTGAAATGGAGAGGAACCCTGAGGTTCCTTCCTCAACACGAGATGAGGCCCTCTTGTATTATACCACACCCAGTGGAGTCCCGAGAGGCCCCTCCCAACTCCACAGTATCAGTGTCTTCTCAGAGGCACCCTGAGCAACTCCCTGAGGTCACCGGCACAAGTCGAGGGAACACAGGGTATCCTGCCGCAACCCGAGAAAGACCTCAAGAGTCCGTCTTCAACGCGTCTTGAGGACGGATTCCCCTACCATGACTCGAGAGCAATGACACGCTCCCCCTCGCCATGCACATGGACACCTGACTTCCCTGGCGCCACATGAGAGGCTCCCTGAGCTCCCCGTCATACCTCGTGAGAAACCCCACACTGGCGCCGCAGCTCGGGAAAACCCACCGTCATCGTGAGATTGGGGACTTCTTTTCCTGCCTGACCTGGAGAGCAATCCCTGGTCTTTTCTCCAAACTTCACAGGAGGCTTTACTCCCTTTAGGCCACTCAATGGGCTCCAAGAGATACCTGTCGCGACTTGAGAGGAGAGCAGAGTACTTTGTTTCCCCTCGAGACGAGGCCTTACCTCGGGTGAGTCTGGAATGCAACCCCGAGATCCCTGTTGTCCCTGGAGAGGAAAATTATGTCCTGGACAAAAGCCTAGATGAGGTCTATTTTGCCCTACAGTGACTCGAGAGCAACACCCATCTCTCCCTCACAATTCGAATGGAAGATTGGTCTTCATTGGGCCAACACAAGAGGAAGTCTGAATTTCCCGTTGTAACTCGAGAATCCCACCGCAACTCTTAAAAACCACGTGGTTCCCCATTCATCGCAATATGAGGCCTTTGCCCGCTACAGAGTCTCAAGAGAAGTCCCATGTTTCGTCATAAAGTTCGAGATGCTACTTGGCACCCTTGATGCGACCCCAAAAGTTCCCCAATATACCGGTCTCACTCCAAGGGAACACCGAAGTTCCTGGCACCACTTCATTTGAGCCCCTTCTCCGCTCCTGATCACGGCAGGAAGGTCGATCCCCCTGCTTTGTCTAGAAGGCGTTCCCGACCTTCATGGCGCACCTCAGGATGAGGCCAGTCTCACAAAGAAATTCGAGACGTAGCCTCGTGTTGGTTCCACGTGCCAAAAGACCCCGATTTCTCGGTCTTGCTCTTGATAAGAACCCAATGCCCGGACACCTCTTCTAAGGCAACCCTGTGGATGAAGGCACTACACGAGGGGGCACTGGCAACCCTGTTCATCGTCCGGAAAACCCCGCAGGATCCACATACAGCTCCACAACTGGCCTGTCACCCCTTAAACAATGAGAGAGGAAAGCGGAGTCCCCTTCCTCAGACAAGACGAGGCCTGAGTATCCAATCCCAACTCTGCAGGCACGCTTCGATCTGAGTCAGAAATGGAGAGGAAACCTGAGGTTCCTGCCTCAACCCGAGATGAGGCCCTCTTCCATTAAAACAAACCCAGTGGAGTCCCGAGAGGCCCCTCCCATCTCCACAGTATCCCTGACTTCTCATAGGCATTCTGAGAAGCTCCTTGAGGCCACCGGCAAAAGTCGAGGGAAATAAGGGTTTCCTGCCACAACCGAAGAAAGACCTCGAGAGTCCTTCTTCAATGTGTCTTGAGGTCAGATTCCCCTACCATAGCTCGAGAGCAATGACACGCTCCCCCTCGCCATGCGCATGGACACGTGACTTCCCTGGGGCCACATGAGAGGCTCCCTGAGCTCCCCGTCATACCTCGTGAGAAACCCCACACTGGCGCCGCAGCTCGAGAAAACCCACAAGATCCCTCCGTCATCGCGAGATGAGGGCCATCTTTTCCTGCATGGCCTGGAGAGCAGTCCCAAGTCCTCTCTCCAAACTTCACAGGAGGCTTGACTCCCTTTAGGCCACAAAGTGGGCTCCAAGAGGTGCCCGTCGCGACTCGAAAGGAGAGCGGAGTCCTTTGCTTCCCTTCGACATGAGGCCTGACTCCCTGGGTGAGTCTGGAATGCAAACCTGAGATCCCTGTGGCCCTTGGAGAGGAACATTAGGTCCTGGACACAAGCCTAGATGAGGTCTCCTTTGCCCTGCAGTGACTCGAGCGCAACCCCCAGCTCTCCCTCGCAACTCGAATGGATGATTGGACTTCCCTGGCCCAACACAAGAGGAAGCCTGAAATCCCCGTCGTAACTCGAGAATCCCGCCGCAACTCGAGAAAAACCACGTGGCTCCCCCGTCATCGCAAGATGAGGCCCTTGGCCGCTACAGCGTATCAAGAGAAGTCCCACGTTCCATCCTGAAGTACAAAACGATACTTGGCACCCTTGATGCGACCCCCAAAGTTCCCTGACATACCGGTCTCACTCGAGGGAAACACCAAAGTTCACGGCACCACTTCCTGTGAGCCCCTTCACCCCTCCTGATCGCGACAGAAGGGTCGATTCCCATGTTTTGTCTGCAAGGGGTTCCCGACGTTCCCCGCGAACCTCCGGATGAGGCCCGTCTCATGAGGAAATTCGAAAAGTAGCCTCATGGTTGGTGCCATATGCTGAAAGATCCCGAATTCCCGGTCCACTCTAGATAAGAACCTGACGCCCGGACATCTCTTCGAAGGCAACCCTGTGGATGAAGGCACAACACGAAGGGACACTGACATCCCCATGCATCGTCTGGAAAAACCCGCAGATTCCACTCACAGCTCCAAATGTGGACTGTCACCTCGTGAACAACTCGAGAGGCAAGTGAAGTTGCATTCCTTCACACAAGACGAGGCCTTACTCTCCTGTCCCAACTCTTCAGGGACCCTGCAATTGGAGTCAGAAATGGAGAGGAACCCTGAGGTTCCTGCCTCAACTAGAGAAGAGGCCCTCTTCCATTGAACCAAACTCAGTGGTGACCCGAGAGGCCCCTCCCAACACCACAGTATCCCTGAATTCTCAGAGGCTCCGTGAGAAGCTACCTGAGGTCACTGGCACAAGTCGAGGGAACCCAGAGTTTCCTGAAGTAACCCGAGAAAGACTTGGAGAGTCCTTTTTCAACGTCTCTTGATGCCCGATTCCCCTACCATGACTCCAGAGCAAGGACGCGCTCCCCTCGCCACAAGCAGGAAAACTGACTTCCCTAGTACCACCCAAGAGGCTCCCTGAGTACCCCATCGTACCTCGTGAGAAAACCCACAGTGGCACCGCAGTTCGAGAAAAACCACAAGATGCCCCCGTCAAGGAGAGATGGGGGCCTTCTTTTCCTGCCTGACCTGGAGAGCAATTCCTGGTCCTCTCTCCAAACTTCACAGGAGTATTGACTCCCTTTAGGCCACTCAGTTGGGTCCAAGAAATACCCGGTGCGACTTGAGAGGAGAGCGGAGTCCTTTGCTTCCCTGGAGACGAGGCCTGACTCCCCGGGTGAGTTTGGAATGCAACCCCGAGATCCATGTCACCCTTGGAGTGGAACATTATGTCCTAGACACAAGCCTAGATGAGGTCTATTTTGCCCTACAGTGACTCGAGAGCAACCTCCATCTCTCCCTCACAATTTGAATGGAAGATTGGTCTTCCCACGGTCAACACAAGAGGAAGTCTGAATTTCCCATCGTAATTCGAGAATTCAGCCTCAAGTCTTAAAAACCATGTGATTCCCCCTTCATCGCAATATGAGGCCCTTGCCAGCTAGAGTCTCAAGAGAAGTCCCACGTTCCATCTTAAAGTTCGAAATGCTACTTGGCACACTTGATGTGACCCCAAAGTTCCCCAACATACCGGTCTCACTCCAGGGGAACACCGAAGTTCCCGGTGTCTCCAGGGAAGTCCCATGTTCCGCCCTGAAGGGCGACACGGTACTTGACACCCTTGATACGACCGCAAAAGTTCCCTGACACGCTGGGTTCCCTCGAGGGGAACACCGAGGGTCCCGGCACCACTTCATCTGAGCCCCTTCTCCCCTCCTGATAGCGAGAGGATAGTCGATTCCCCTGCTTTGTCTGGAAGGGGTTCCCGGCCTTCCTGGCGCACCTCAGGATGAGGCCGGTCTCAGGAGGAAATTCGAGAGTAGCCACATGTGAGGTGCCACGTGCCGAACGACTCCGATTTTCCGGTCCGCTCTTGATAAGAACCCGATGCCCGGACACCTCTTCGAAGGCAACCCTGTGGGTGAAGGCACAACACGAAGGGGCACTGACACCCCCGTGCATCATCCGGAAAAACCCGCAGGGTCTACACACAGCTCGACAAGGGGCCTTAGACTCCCGGAACAACTCGAGAGGCAACCAGAATTCCATTCCTCAGACAAGACGAGGCATGACTCTCCTGTCCCAACACTGCAGGGACCGTGCAGTCGGAGTCCGAATCCGAGAGGAAGCCTGAGGTTCCTGCCTCCCCTCGAGATGAGGCCCTCTTCCATTGCGCCGAACCCAGCAGAGTCCCGAGAGGCCCTGCCAACTACACAGCATCCCTCATCTCTCAGAGGCACCGTGGGAAGTTCCCTAAGGTCCCCTGCAGAAGTCGAGGGAAACGAGGGTTTCCCGCCGCAACCCGAGAAAGACCTCGAGAGTCCTTCTTCAACGCCTCTTGAGGACCTAGCCATTTCCCATGACTCGAGAGTGATGACCAGCTCCCCCTCGCCATGCGCATGGAGACCTGACTTGCCTGGCGCCGCACGAGAGGCTCCCTGAGGTCCTCTTCGTGCCTCGTGAGAAAACCCCCATGGGCGCAGCAGCCTGAGGAAACCCATGAGACGCCCCCGTCATCGCGAGATGAGGGCCTTCTTTTCTTGCCTGGCCTGGAGAGCAATCCCGAGTCCTCTCTCCAAACTGAAGAGGAGGCTCGACACCCTTGAGTCCACTCAGTGGGCTCCAAGAGATCCGTGTCGCGACTTGAGAGGAAAGCGGAGTCTTTGCTTCCCCTCCAGGCGAGTCCTGACCCCCCGGGGGAGTCTGGAATGGAAACCCGTGATCCCTGTCTTCCCTTGAGAGGAATATTAGGTCCTGGACACACGCCTCGATGAGGTCTCTTTGGCCCTGTAGTGACTCGAGCAGAACCCCCAGCTTTCCATCGCAACACGAATTGAAGATTGGGCTTCCCAGGGCCAACCCAAGAGGAAGCCTGAAATTCCTGTCGTTTTTGAGAAACCCAATGCAACTCGAGAAAAACGACGTGGTTCCAACGTCTTCACAGGATGAGGCCCTTGCCCGCTACAGCGTCTCCAGGGAAGTCCCATGTTCCGTCCTGAAGTGGGAAACGGTACTTGGCTCCCTTGATGCGACCCCTAAAGTTCCCTGAAACGCCGGGTTCCCTCGAGTGGAACACCGAGGGTCCCGGCACCACTTCATCTGAGCCCCATCTCCCCTCCTGATCGTGACAGGAGAATCGATTCCCCTACTTTGTGTGGAAGGTGTTCCCGGCCTTCCCGGCGCACCTCAGGATGATGCTGGTCTCACGAGGAAATTCGAGATGAGCCACATGGGTGGTGCCACATGCCGAATGACCCCGATTTCCCGGTCCGCTCTTGAAATGAACCCGATGCCCGGACACCTCTTTGAAGGAAACCCTGTGGGGGAAGGCACCAAACGAAGGGGCACTGACACCCCCATGCATCTTCTGGAAACACCCGCAGGTTCCACACACAGCTTGTCAAGGGCCCTGAGACCCCCTGAACGACTCAAGAGGCAAGCAGAGTTCCGTTACTCAGACAAGACGAGGCCGGACTCTCCTGTCCCAACTCTGCAGGGACCCTGCGGTCGGAGTCAGAAATGGAGAGGAAGCCTGAAGTTCCTGCCTCCAATCGAGATGAGGCCCTCTTTCATTTCGTCAAACCTAGTGGAGTCCCGAGAGGCCCCTCTAACTCCTCAGTATCCCTCACCTCTCAGAGGCACCTGGGAAGTTCCCTAAGGTCCCCTGTAGAGGTCGATGGAAACGAGTGTTTCCCGCCCCAACCCAAGAAAGACCTTAAGAGTCCTTCTTAAATGCCTCTTGAGGCCCTAGTCCCTCCCATGACTCGAGAGCAATGACGCGATCTGCCTGGCCACACGCATGGAGTCAGGCTTCTCTGGCGCTGCACGAGAGACTCCCTGAACTCCCCATCATATCTCGTGAGAAACCCCACACTGGCGCCGCAGCTCGAGAAAACCCATGAGACGCCCCCGTCATCACGAGAGGAGGGCCATCTTTAACTGCATGGTATGCAGATCAAGCGTGAACCTTCTGTCCAAGCTACACAGGACGCTTGACTCCCTTTAGGCCACTCATTGGGCTCCAAGAGTTACGCGTCGGGACTCGAGAGGATAGTGGAGTCCTTTGCTTCCACTCGAGACGAGGTGTGACCCACCGGGTGAGACTGGAATGCGACCCCGATATCCCTGTCGCCCCTGGAGAGGAACATTACGTCCTGGACCCAAGCCTAGATGAGGACTCTTTGCCCTGAAGTGACTCGAGAGCAACCCCCAGCTCTCTCTGACAAGTTGAATGGAAGATTGGACTTCCTGGGCCAACACAAGAGGAAGCCTGAATTCCCCGTTGTAACTCGAGAATCCCGCCTCAACTCGAGAAAAACCACGTGTTTCCCTCGTCATCCCAATATGAGGCCCTTGCCCGCTACAGCATCTCCAGAGAATTCCCACGTTCCATCTTGAAGTGCGAAACTGTACTTGGCACCCTTGATGCGACCTCAAAAGTGCCGTGACATACCGGTCTCACTCGAGGGGACCACCGAGGTTCCCGGCACCACTTCATCTGAGCCCCTTCTCCCCTTCTGATCGCGACCGGTGGGTCGATTCCCCTGCTTTGTCTGCAAGGGGTTCCCGAGCTTCCCGGCGCACCTCAGGATGAGGCCGGTCTCCCGAGGAAATTCGAGACGTAGCCTCGTGGGTGGTACCACATGCTGAAAGACCCCAATTTTCCGGTACGCTCTTGAAAAGAACCCGATGCCCGGAAACCTCTTTGAAGGCAACCCTGTGGATGAAGGCACAACACGAAGGGGCACTGACACCCCCATGCATCGTCCGGAAAAACCCGCAGGTTCCACACTCAGCTCAACAAGTGGCCTGTCACTCCGTGAACAACTCGAAAGGCAAGGGGAAATCCATTCCTCAACAGAAGACGAGGCGTGACTCTCTTGTCCATACTCTGCAGGTACCCTGCGACCCGAGTCAGATATGGAGAGGACCCCTGAGGTTCCTGCCTCCATTCGAGATGAGGCCCTCTTCGATTGCACCAAACCCAGTTGAGTAACGAAAGGCCCCTCCCAAATCCACAGTGTCCCTGACTTCTCAGAGGCACCCTGAGAACTTGCCTGAGGTCACTGACACAAATCAAGGGAACCCAGGGTTCCCTGCCGCAACCCGAGAAAGACCTCAAGAGTCCTTCTTCAATGTGTCTTGAGGCCCGATTCGCCTACTATGACTCGAGAGCAATCACGCACTCCCCTTCACCACACGCATGGAGACCTGACGTCCCTAGCACCACACGAGAGGCTCTCTGAGCTCCCCGTTGTACCTCGTGAGAAATCTGATACTGGCGCCGCAGCTGGAGAAAACCCACGAGATGCCCCCTTCATTGCGAGATGAGGGCCTTTTTTTCTGCATGGCCAGGAAAACAATCCCGAGTCATCTCCAAACTCCATAGGAGGCTTCACTCCCTTTACGCCACACAGTGGGCTCCAAGAGATACCCGTCGCGACTCGACAGGAGAGCAGAGTCCTTTTTTTCCCCTCAAGACGAGGCCTGACTCTCTGGGTGAGTCGAGAATGCAACCCTGAGATCCCTGTTGGCCCAGTAGTGGAACACTAGGTCCTGGACACAAGCGTAGATGAGGTCTATTTTGCCCTGCAGTGACTGGAGAGCAATCCCCAGTTCTAACTTGCAACTCGAATGGAATACTGGATTTTCCTGGCGCCATACAAGAGGCTCCCTGAGATCCCCGTGGTACTTCATGAGACACCCCACACTGGCGCCGCAGCTCGAGAAAACCCACGAGACGCCACCGTCATCTCGAGATGAGGGCCTTCTTTTCCTGCATGGCCTGGAGTCCAATCCCGAGTCCTCTCTCCAAACTCCACAGGAGGCTTGACTCCCTTTAGTACACACAGTGGGCTCCAAGAGATACCCATCCCGATTCGAGACGAGAGCGGAATTCTTTGCTTACCCTCGAGGTGAGAACTGACTCCCCGCATGAGTCTGGAATGCAAACCCGAGATCCCTGTCGCCCCTGGAGAGCAACGTTAGATCCTGGAAACAAGCCTAGATTAGGTCTCTTTTGCCCTGCAGTGACTCTAGCGCAATCCCCAGCTCCCCCTCGCAACCCGAATGGAAGATTGGATTTCAAGGCCAACAAGAGGAAGCCTAAATTCCCGGTCATAACTCGAGAATCCCGCCGCAACTCGAGCAAAACCACGTGGTTCTCCCGTCATCGCAAGATGAGGCCCTTGCCCGCTACAGCGTTTCAAAAGATGTCCCAGGTTCCGTCTTGAAATGCGAAACGGTACTTGGCACCCTTGATGCGACCCCAAAAGTCCCCCAACACGCCGGTCTCACTCAAGGGGAACACCGAGGTTCCCGGCACCGCTTCATTTAAGCCCCTTCTCCCCTCCTGATCGTGACCGGTGGGTCGATTCCCCTGCTTTGTCTGCAAGGGGGCCCGACCTTCCCTGCACAACTCAGGATGAGGCCGGTCTCATGGGGAAATTCGATACGTAGCTTTGTGGGTGGTGCCACTTGCCGAAAGACTCCAATTTCCCGGTCCGCTCTTGATAAGAATCTGATGCTCGGACACCTCTTGGAAGGCAGCCTTGAGTATGAAGGTACAACACGAAGGGGCACTAACACACCTGTGCATCATCCGGAAAAACGGGCAGGTTACACACACAGCTCGACAAGTGGCCTGTCACCTCGAGAACAACTCGAGAGGCAAGAGGAGTCCCATCCTCCAGAAAAGACGAGGCCTGACTCTCCTGTACCAACATGCAGGGACCCTGCGATCTGAGTCAGAAATGGAGAGGAACACTGAGGTTCCTGCTTCAACTCGAGATGAGTCCCTCTTACATTCCACCAAATGCAGAGGAGTCTCGAGAGGCCCCTCCAAACTGCACAGTATCCCTGACTTCTCAGAGGCACTCTGAGAAGCTCCCTGAGGTCGCAGGCACAAGTCAAGGGAACCCTGGGTTTTATGCAGTGATCCGAGAAAGACCTCGAGAGTCCTTCTTCAACCCGTCTTGAGGCCCGATTACCCTACCATGACTCGAGAGCAATGACGAGCTCCCCCTAGCCATCTCATGGGGACCTGACTTCCCTGGCGCCACACGAGAGGCTCCCTGAGCTCCCTCTCGTACCTCGTCAGAAACCCGGCACTAGCGCAGCAGTCTAGAAAACCCACGAGACGCCGCCATCATCGCGAGATGAGGGCCTTCTTTTCCTGCATGGCCTGGAGAGGAATCCCGAGTCCTCTATCCAAACAGCACAGGAGGCTTGACTCCCTTTAGGGTACACAGTGGGCTCCAAGAGATACCCATCGCGACTCAAAAGGACAGCGGAGTTCTTTGCTTCCCCTCGAGACGAGGCCTGATTCCCCGGGTGAGTCTGCTATGCAACCCCAAGATCCCTGTCTCCCCTAGGGACGAGCATTAAGTCCTGGACACAAGCCTAGATGAGGTCTATTTTGCCCTGCAGTGACTCGAGAGCAATCCCCAGCTCTCCCTTTAAACTCGAATGGAAGATAGGACTTCCCTGGCCCAACACATGAGGAAGACTGTATTCCCCGTCGAAACTCGAGAATCCCGCCACAACTCGAGAAACGCCACGTGGTTCCCCCGTCATCCCAAGATGAGGCCCTTGCCCCCTACAGCGTCTCAAGAGAAGTCCCACGTTCCGTCTTGAAGTGCGAAACGGTATTGGCACCCTTGATGCGCCCTCAAATGTTCCTCGACACACCAGTCTGACTCGAGGAGAACACCGAGGTTCCCGGCACCACTACATCTGGGCCCCTTCTCCCCTCCTGATCGCGACAGGAGGGTCGATTCCCCTGTTTTGTCTTGAAGGGGTTCCCGCCTTTCCCGGTGCATCTCAGGATGAGGCCGGTCTCACGAGGATATTCGAGACATAGCCACGTGGATGGTGACACATGCCGAAAGACCCCGATTTCCCGGTCCGCTCTTGATAAGATCCCAATGCCCGGACACCTCTTTGAAGATAACCCTTTTGATGAAGGCACAACACGAAGGGGCACTGACACCCCTGGGTATCATCCGGAGAAACCCGCAGGTACCACACACAGCTCGAGAAGTGACCTGTCACCCCGTGAACAACTGGAGAGGCAAGCAGAGTTCCATTCCTCCACACAAGACGAGGCCTGACTCTCCTGTTCGAACTCTGCAGCGAAACTGCGATCCGAGTCAGATCTGGCCCAGGGGAAGTCAGGAGAGGAAACATGAGTTTCCTGCCTCCACTCGAGATGAGGCCCTCTTCCATTGCACCGAACCCAGTGGAGTCCCGAGAGGCCCCTCCCAACTGCACAGTATCCCTGACTTCTCAGAGGCACCCTTAGACCTTCCTGAGATCACCGGCACAAGTCGAGGGAACCAAGGGTTTCCTGCCCCAACCCGTAAAAGACCTCGAGAGTCCTTCTTCAACGCGTCTTGAGGTGCAATTCCCCTACCATGACTCGAGAGCAATGACGCGCTCCCCCTAGCCACGCGCATAGAAACCTGACTTCCCTGGCGCCACAGGAGAGGCTCCCTGAGCTCCCCATTATACCTCGTGAGCAACACCACACTGGAGCCGCAGCTCGAGAATACCCACGAGACGCCCCAGTCCTCACGAGATGAGGGCCTTCTTTTGCTGTATGGCCTGGAGAGCAATCCTGAGTCCTCTCTCCAAACTCCACAGGAGGCTTGACTCATTTTAGGCCACTCAGTGAGCTCCAAGATATACTCGTCGCGACTTGACAGGAGAGCGGTGTCCTTGGCTTCCCCTCGAGACGAGGCCTGACTCCCCGGGTGAGTCGAGAATGCAATGCTGAGATCGCTTTCGCCCCAGCAGAGGAACATTAGGTCCTGGACACAAGCCTAGATGAGGTCTATTTGGCCCTGCAGTGTCTCGAGAGCAATCCCCAGTTCTAACTCACAATTCGAATGAAAACTGGACTTCCCTGGTCCAGTTGAAGAGGAAGCCTGAATTCCCGGTTGTAACTCAAGAATCCCGCCCCAACTCAAGAAAAACCACGTGGTTCCCCCGTCATCGAAAGATGAGGCCCTTGCCCGCTACAGCGTCTCAAGAGAAGTCCCACGTTCCGTATTGAAGAGCGAAAAGTTACTTGGAACCCTTGATGCGACCCCAAAAGTTCCCCGACATACCAGTCTCACTTGAGGAGAACACCGAGGTTCCCGGCACCACTTCATCTGAGACTCTTCTCCCCTCTTGATCGCGACAGGAGGTTCGATTCCCCTGCTTTGTCTGGAAGGCGTTCCCGACCTTCCTGGTGCACATCAAGATGAGGCCAGTCTCACAACGAAATTCGAGACATAGCCTCGTGGGTGGTGCGGCATGCCAAAAGACCCCGATTCCCTGGTCCGCTCTTGATAAGAACCCGATGGCAGAACCCAACTCGAAGGCAGTCCTGTGGAACAAGGCACAACACGAAGGGGCAGTGACACCCCAGTGCATCGTCCAGAAAAACCCGCAAGTTCCACATACAAATCGACAAGTGGCCTGTCACCCCCATGAACAACGCGAGAGTCAAGCGGAGTTCCATTCCTCCACACAAGACGAGGCCTGACTCTCCTGTCCCAACTCTGCAGGGACTCTGCGATCCGAGTCAGATCCGGCGCATTCGAAGCCAGGAGAGGAACCCTGTGGTTCCTGCCTCAACTTGTCATGAGGCCCTCTTCCTTTGCACCAAACCCAGTGGAGTTCCGAGAGGCCCCTCCCAACTCCACAGTGACCCTGACTTCTCAGAGGCACGCTGAGAAGCTTCCTGAGGTCACTGGCACAAGTCGATGGAACCCAGGGTTTCCTGCTGCAACCCAAGAAAGACCTCGAGAGTCCTTCTTTAACACGTCTTCAGGCCCAATTCCCCTACCATGACTCGAGAACAATGACGGGCTCCCTCTCACCACGTGCATAGAGACCTGACTGCCCTGGCACCACATGAGAGGCTCACTGAGCTCCCAGTCTTACTTCGTGAGAAACCCCACACTAGCGCCACAGCTCGAGAAAACCTACGAGACGCCCCAGTCATCGGGAGATGAGGGCCTTCATTTCCTGCATTGCCTGGAGAGCAATCCCGTGTCCTCCCTCCAAACACCAGAGGAGGTTTGACTCCCTTTAAGCCACTCAGTGGGCTCCAAGACATACCCGTCCGACTCGAGAGGAGAGCAGAGTCCTTTGCTTCCCCTCGAGACGAGGCCTGACTCCAGGGTGAGTCTGGAATGCAACCCCGAGATTCCTGTCGCCCCTTGACATGAACATTAGGTCCTGCACACAAGCCTTGGTGGGGTCTCTTTTGCCTTCAGTGACTAGAGCGCACCTCCAGCTCTTCCTCGAATCTCGAATGGAAGATAAGACTTTTGTGGGCCAACACAAGAGGAAGCATGAATTCCCTGTGGTAACTCAAATATCCCACCGCAACTCGAGAAAAACCAAGTGGTTCCCCAGTCATTCCAAGATGAGGCCCTTGCCCGCTGGAGCACCCCAAGAGAAGTCCCACGTTCCAATTTGAAGAGCGAAACGGTACTTGGAACGCGTTATGCGACCCCAAAAGTTACCCGACATACCTGTCTCACTTGAGGGAAACACCGAGGTTCCCAGCAGCACTTCATCTGAGCCACTTCTCCCCTCCTGATCGCCACAGGAGGGTCGATTCCTCTGCTTTGTCTGGAAGGGTTTCATGACCTTCGCGGCACACCTCAGGATGAGGCCGGATTCATGAGGAAATTCGAGACTAGCCACGTGGGTGGTGCCAAATGCTGAACGACCCCGATTTCCCAGTCCGCTCTTCATAAGAACACGATGCCCGGACACCTCTTCGAAGGCAACCCTGTGGATGAAGACACAAAACGAAGGGTCACTGACACCCCCATGCATCGTCTGGAAAAACCTGCGGATTCCACACACAGTTTGACAAGGGGCCTGAAACCCCATGAACAACTCGAGAGGCAAGCGGAGTTCCATTCCTCAGAAAAGACATAGCCTGACTCTCCTGTCCCAACTCTGCAGGGACACTACGATCAGAGTCAGAATTGGAGAGGAAGCCTGAGGTTCCTGCCTCCACTGGAGATGAGGCCCTCTTCCATTGCGCCGAACCCAGCAGAGTCCCGAGAGGCCCTGCCAACTACACAGCATCCCTCATCTCTCAGAGGCACCGTGGGAAGTTCCCTAAGGTCCCCTGCAGAAGTCGAGGGAAACGAGGGTTTCCCGCCGCAACCCGAGAAAGACCTCGAGAGTCCTTCTTCAACGCCTCTTGAGGACCTAGCCATTTCCCATGACTCGAGAGTGATGACCAGCTCCCCCTCGCCATGCGCATGGAGACCTGACTTGCCTGGCGCCGCACGAGAGGCTCCCTGAGGTCCTCTTCGTGCCTCGTGAGAAAACCCCCATGGGCGCAGCAGCCTGAGGAAACCCATGAGACGCCCCCGTCATCGCGAGATGAGGGCCTTCTTTTCTTGCCTGGCCTGGAGAGCAATCCCGAGTCCTCTCTCCAAACTGAAGAGGAGGCTCGACACCCTTGAGTCCACTCAGTGGGCTCCAAGAGATCCGTGTCGCGACTTGAGAGGAAAGCGGAGTCTTTGCTTCCCCTCCAGGCGAGTCCTGACCCCCCGGGGGAGTCTGGAATGGAAACCCGTGATCCCTGTCTTCCCTTGAGAGGAATATTAGGTCCTGGACACACGCCTCGATGAGGTCTCTTTGGCCCTGTAGTGACTCGAGCAGAACCCCCAGCTTTCCATCGCAACACGAATTGAAGATTGGGCTTCCCAGGGCCAACCCAAGAGGAAGCCTGAAATTCCTGTCGTTTTTGAGAAACCCAATGCAACTCGAGAAAAACGACGTGGTTCCAACGTCTTCACAGGATGAGGCCCTTGCCCGCTACAGCGTCTCCAGGGAAGTCCCATGTTCCGTCCTGAAGTGGGAAACGGTACTTGGCTCCCTTGATGCGACCCCTAAAGTTCCCTGAAACGCCGGGTTCCCTCGAGTGGAACACCGAGGGTCCCGGCACCACTTCATCTGAGCCCCATCTCCCCTCCTGATCGTGACAGGAGAATCGATTCCCCTACTTTGTGTGGAAGGTGTTCCCGGCCTTCCCGGCGCACCTCAGGATGATGCTGGTCTCACGAGGAAATTCGAGATGAGCCACATGGGTGGTGCCACATGCCGAATGACCCCGATTTCCCGGTCCGCTCTTGAAATGAACCCGATGCCCGGACACCTCTTTGAAGGAAACCCTGTGGGGGAAGGCACCAAACGAAGGGGCACTGACACCCCCATGCATCTTCTGGAAACACCCGCAGGTTCCACACACAGCTTGTCAAGGGCCCTGAGACCCCCTGAACGACTCAAGAGGCAAGCAGAGTTCCGTTACTCAGACAAGACGAGGCCGGACTCTCCTGTCCCAACTCTGCAGGGACCCTGCGGTCGGAGTCAGAAATGGAGAGGAAGCCTGAAGTTCCTGCCTCCAATCGAGATGAGGCCCTCTTTCATTTCGTCAAACCTAGTGGAGTCCCGAGAGGCCCCTCTAACTCCTCAGTATCCCTCACCTCTCAGAGGCACCTGGGAAGTTCCCTAAGGTCCCCTGTAGAGGTCGATGGAAACGAGTGTTTCCCGCCCCAACCCAAGAAAGACCTTAAGAGTCCTTCTTAAATGCCTCTTGAGGCCCTAGTCCCTCCCATGACTCGAGAGCAATGACGCGATCTGCCTGGCCACACGCATGGAGTCAGGCTTCTCTGGCGCTGCACGAGAGACTCCCTGAACTCCCCATCATATCTCGTGAGAAACCCCACACTGGCGCCGCAGCTCGAGAAAACCCATGAGACGCCCCCGTCATCACGAGAGGAGGGCCATCTTTAACTGCATGGTATGCAGATCAAGCGTGAACCTTCTGTCCAAGCTACACAGGACGCTTGACTCCCTTTAGGCCACTCATTGGGCTCCAAGAGTTACGCGTCGGGACTCGAGAGGATAGTGGAGTCCTTTGCTTCCACTCGAGACGAGGTGTGACCCACCGGGTGAGACTGGAATGCGACCCCGATATCCCTGTCGCCCCTGGAGAGGAACATTACGTCCTGGACCCAAGCCTAGATGAGGACTCTTTGCCCTGAAGTGACTCGAGAGCAACCCCCAGCTCTCTCTGACAAGTTGAATGGAAGATTGGACTTCCTGGGCCAACACAAGAGGAAGCCTGAATTCCCCGTTGTAACTCGAGAATCCCGCCTCAACTCGAGAAAAACCACGTGTTTCCCTCGTCATCCCAATATGAGGCCCTTGCCCGCTACAGCATCTCCAGAGAATTCCCACGTTCCATCTTGAAGTGCGAAACTGTACTTGGCACCCTTGATGCGACCTCAAAAGTGCCGTGACATACCGGTCTCACTCGAGGGGACCACCGAGGTTCCCGGCACCACTTCATCTGAGCCCCTTCTCCCCTTCTGATCGCGACCGGTGGGTCGATTCCCCTGCTTTGTCTGCAAGGGGTTCCCGAGCTTCCCGGCGCACCTCAGGATGAGGCCGGTCTCCCGAGGAAATTCGAGACGTAGCCTCGTGGGTGGTACCACATGCTGAAAGACCCCAATTTTCCGGTACGCTCTTGAAAAGAACCCGATGCCCGGAAACCTCTTTGAAGGCAACCCTGTGGATGAAGGCACAACACGAAGGGGCACTGACACCCCCATGCATCGTCCGGAAAAACCCGCAGGTTCCACACTCAGCTCAACAAGTGGCCTGTCACTCCGTGAACAACTCGAAAGGCAAGGGGAAATCCATTCCTCAACAGAAGACGAGGCGTGACTCTCTTGTCCATACTCTGCAGGTACCCTGCGACCCGAGTCAGATATGGAGAGGACCCCTGAGGTTCCTGCCTCCATTCGAGATGAGGCCCTCTTCGATTGCACCAAACCCAGTTGAGTAACGAAAGGCCCCTCCCAAATCCACAGTGTCCCTGACTTCTCAGAGGCACCCTGAGAACTTGCCTGAGGTCACTGACACAAATCAAGGGAACCCAGGGTTCCCTGCCGCAACCCGAGAAAGACCTCAAGAGTCCTTCTTCAATGTGTCTTGAGGCCCGATTCGCCTACTATGACTCGAGAGCAATCACGCACTCCCCTTCACCACACGCATGGAGACCTGACGTCCCTAGCACCACACGAGAGGCTCTCTGAGCTCCCCGTTGTACCTCGTGAGAAATCTGATACTGGCGCCGCAGCTGGAGAAAACCCACGAGATGCCCCCTTCATTGCGAGATGAGGGCCTTTTTTTCTGCATGGCCAGGAAAACAATCCCGAGTCATCTCCAAACTCCATAGGAGGCTTCACTCCCTTTACGCCACACAGTGGGCTCCAAGAGATACCCGTCGCGACTCGACAGGAGAGCAGAGTCCTTTTTTTCCCCTCAAGACGAGGCCTGACTCTCTGGGTGAGTCGAGAATGCAACCCTGAGATCCCTGTTGGCCCAGTAGTGGAACACTAGGTCCTGGACACAAGCGTAGATGAGGTCTATTTTGCCCTGCAGTGACTGGAGAGCAATCCCCAGTTCTAACTTGCAACTCGAATGGAATACTGGATTTTCCTGGCGCCATACAAGAGGCTCCCTGAGATCCCCGTGGTACTTCATGAGACACCCCACACTGGCGCCGCAGCTCGAGAAAACCCACGAGACGCCACCGTCATCTCGAGATGAGGGCCTTCTTTTCCTGCATGGCCTGGAGTCCAATCCCGAGTCCTCTCTCCAAACTCCACAGGAGGCTTGACTCCCTTTAGTACACACAGTGGGCTCCAAGAGATACCCATCCCGATTCGAGACGAGAGCGGAATTCTTTGCTTACCCTCGAGGTGAGAACTGACTCCCCGCATGAGTCTGGAATGCAAACCCGAGATCCCTGTCGCCCCTGGAGAGCAACGTTAGATCCTGGAAACAAGCCTAGATTAGGTCTCTTTTGCCCTGCAGTGACTCTAGCGCAATCCCCAGCTCCCCCTCGCAACCCGAATGGAAGATTGGATTTCAAGGCCAACAAGAGGAAGCCTAAATTCCCGGTCATAACTCGAGAATCCCGCCGCAACTCGAGCAAAACCACGTGGTTCTCCCGTCATCGCAAGATGAGGCCCTTGCCCGCTACAGCGTTTCAAAAGATGTCCCAGGTTCCGTCTTGAAATGCGAAACGGTACTTGGCACCCTTGATGCGACCCCAAAAGTCCCCCAACACGCCGGTCTCACTCAAGGGGAACACCGAGGTTCCCGGCACCGCTTCATTTAAGCCCCTTCTCCCCTCCTGATCGTGACCGGTGGGTCGATTCCCCTGCTTTGTCTGCAAGGGGGCCCGACCTTCCCTGCACAACTCAGGATGAGGCCGGTCTCATGGGGAAATTCGATACGTAGCTTTGTGGGTGGTGCCACTTGCCGAAAGACTCCAATTTCCCGGTCCGCTCTTGATAAGAATCTGATGCTCGGACACCTCTTGGAAGGCAGCCTTGAGTATGAAGGTACAACACGAAGGGGCACTAACACACCTGTGCATCATCCGGAAAAACGGGCAGGTTACACACACAGCTCGACAAGTGGCCTGTCACCTCGAGAACAACTCGAGAGGCAAGAGGAGTCCCATCCTCCAGAAAAGACGAGGCCTGACTCTCCTGTACCAACATGCAGGGACCCTGCGATCTGAGTCAGAAATGGAGAGGAACACTGAGGTTCCTGCTTCAACTCGAGATGAGTCCCTCTTACATTCCACCAAATGCAGAGGAGTCTCGAGAGGCCCCTCCAAACTGCACAGTATCCCTGACTTCTCAGAGGCACTCTGAGAAGCTCCCTGAGGTCGCAGGCACAAGTCAAGGGAACCCTGGGTTTTATGCAGTGATCCGAGAAAGACCTCGAGAGTCCTTCTTCAACCCGTCTTGAGGCCCGATTACCCTACCATGACTCGAGAGCAATGACGAGCTCCCCCTAGCCATCTCATGGGGACCTGACTTCCCTGGCGCCACACGAGAGGCTCCCTGAGCTCCCTCTCGTACCTCGTCAGAAACCCGGCACTAGCGCAGCAGTCTAGAAAACCCACGAGACGCCGCCATCATCGCGAGATGAGGGCCTTCTTTTCCTGCATGGCCTGGAGAGGAATCCCGAGTCCTCTATCCAAACAGCACAGGAGGCTTGACTCCCTTTAGGGTACACAGTGGGCTCCAAGAGATACCCATCGCGACTCAAAAGGACAGCGGAGTTCTTTGCTTCCCCTCGAGACGAGGCCTGATTCCCCGGGTGAGTCTGCTATGCAACCCCAAGATCCCTGTCTCCCCTAGGGACGAGCATTAAGTCCTGGACACAAGCCTAGATGAGGTCTATTTTGCCCTGCAGTGACTCGAGAGCAATCCCCAGCTCTCCCTTTAAACTCGAATGGAAGATAGGACTTCCCTGGCCCAACACATGAGGAAGACTGTATTCCCCGTCGAAACTCGAGAATCCCGCCACAACTCGAGAAACGCCACGTGGTTCCCCCGTCATCCCAAGATGAGGCCCTTGCCCCCTACAGCGTCTCAAGAGAAGTCCCACGTTCCGTCTTGAAGTGCGAAACGGTATTGGCACCCTTGATGCGCCCTCAAATGTTCCTCGACACACCAGTCTGACTCGAGGAGAACACCGAGGTTCCCGGCACCACTACATCTGGGCCCCTTCTCCCCTCCTGATCGCGACAGGAGGGTCGATTCCCCTGTTTTGTCTTGAAGGGGTTCCCGCCTTTCCCGGTGCATCTCAGGATGAGGCCGGTCTCACGAGGATATTCGAGACATAGCCACGTGGATGGTGACACATGCCGAAAGACCCCGATTTCCCGGTCCGCTCTTGATAAGATCCCAATGCCCGGACACCTCTTTGAAGATAACCCTTTTGATGAAGGCACAACACGAAGGGGCACTGACACCCCTGGGTATCATCCGGAGAAACCCGCAGGTACCACACACAGCTCGAGAAGTGACCTGTCACCCCGTGAACAACTGGAGAGGCAAGCAGAGTTCCATTCCTCCACACAAGACGAGGCCTGACTCTCCTGTTCGAACTCTGCAGCGAAACTGCGATCCGAGTCAGATCTGGCCCAGGGGAAGTCAGGAGAGGAAACATGAGTTTCCTGCCTCCACTCGAGATGAGGCCCTCTTCCATTGCACCGAACCCAGTGGAGTCCCGAGAGGCCCCTCCCAACTGCACAGTATCCCTGACTTCTCAGAGGCACCCTTAGACCTTCCTGAGATCACCGGCACAAGTCGAGGGAACCAAGGGTTTCCTGCCCCAACCCGTAAAAGACCTCGAGAGTCCTTCTTCAACGCGTCTTGAGGTGCAATTCCCCTACCATGACTCGAGAGCAATGACGCGCTCCCCCTAGCCACGCGCATAGAAACCTGACTTCCCTGGCGCCACAGGAGAGGCTCCCTGAGCTCCCCATTATACCTCGTGAGCAACACCACACTGGAGCCGCAGCTCGAGAATACCCACGAGACGCCCCAGTCCTCACGAGATGAGGGCCTTCTTTTGCTGTATGGCCTGGAGAGCAATCCTGAGTCCTCTCTCCAAACTCCACAGGAGGCTTGACTCATTTTAGGCCACTCAGTGAGCTCCAAGATATACTCGTCGCGACTTGACAGGAGAGCGGTGTCCTTGGCTTCCCCTCGAGACGAGGCCTGACTCCCCGGGTGAGTCGAGAATGCAATGCTGAGATCGCTTTCGCCCCAGCAGAGGAACATTAGGTCCTGGACACAAGCCTAGATGAGGTCTATTTGGCCCTGCAGTGTCTCGAGAGCAATCCCCAGTTCTAACTCACAATTCGAATGAAAACTGGACTTCCCTGGTCCAGTTGAAGAGGAAGCCTGAATTCCCGGTTGTAACTCAAGAATCCCGCCCCAACTCAAGAAAAACCACGTGGTTCCCCCGTCATCGAAAGATGAGGCCCTTGCCCGCTACAGCGTCTCAAGAGAAGTCCCACGTTCCGTATTGAAGAGCGAAAAGTTACTTGGAACCCTTGATGCGACCCCAAAAGTTCCCCGACATACCAGTCTCACTTGAGGAGAACACCGAGGTTCCCGGCACCACTTCATCTGAGACTCTTCTCCCCTCTTGATCGCGACAGGAGGTTCGATTCCCCTGCTTTGTCTGGAAGGCGTTCCCGACCTTCCTGGTGCACATCAAGATGAGGCCAGTCTCACAACGAAATTCGAGACATAGCCTCGTGGGTGGTGCGGCATGCCAAAAGACCCCGATTCCCTGGTCCGCTCTTGATAAGAACCCGATGGCAGAACCCAACTCGAAGGCAGTCCTGTGGAACAAGGCACAACACGAAGGGGCAGTGACACCCCAGTGCATCGTCCAGAAAAACCCGCAAGTTCCACATACAAATCGACAAGTGGCCTGTCACCCCCATGAACAACGCGAGAGTCAAGCGGAGTTCCATTCCTCCACACAAGACGAGGCCTGACTCTCCTGTCCCAACTCTGCAGGGACTCTGCGATCCGAGTCAGATCCGGCGCATTCGAAGCCAGGAGAGGAACCCTGTGGTTCCTGCCTCAACTTGTCATGAGGCCCTCTTCCATTGCACCAAACCCAGTGGAGTTCCGAGAGGCCCCTCCCAACTCCACAGTGACCCTGACTTCTCAGAGGCACGCTGAGAAGCTTCCTGAGGTCACTGGCACAAGTCGATGGAACCCAGGGTTTCCTGCTGCAACCCAAGAAAGACCTCGAGAGTCCTTCTTTAACACGTCTTCAGGCCCAATTCCCCTACCATGACTCGAGAACAATGACGGGCTCCCTCTCACCACGTGCATAGAGACCTGACTGCCCTGGCACCACATGAGAGGCTCACTGAGCTCCCAGTCTTACTTCGTGAGAAACCCCACACTAGCGCCACAGCTCGAGAAAACCTACGAGACGCCCCAGTCATCGGGAGATGAGGGCCTTCATTTCCTGCATTGCCTGGAGAGCAATCCCGTGTCCTCCCTCCAAACACCAGAGGAGGTTTGACTCCCTTTAAGCCACTCAGTGGGCTCCAAGACATACCCGTCCGACTCGAGAGGAGAGCAGAGTCCTTTGCTTCCCCTCGAGACGAGGCCTGACTCCAGGGTGAGTCTGGAATGCAACCCCGAGATTCCTGTCGCCCCTTGACATGAACATTAGGTCCTGCACACAAGCCTTGGTGGGGTCTCTTTTGCCTTCAGTGACTAGAGCGCACCTCCAGCTCTTCCTCGAATCTCGAATGGAAGATAAGACTTTTGTGGGCCAACACAAGAGGAAGCATGAATTCCCTGTGGTAACTCAAATATCCCACCGCAACTCGAGAAAAACCAAGTGGTTCCCCAGTCATTCCAAGATGAGGCCCTTGCCCGCTGGAGCACCCCAAGAGAAGTCCCACGTTCCAATTTGAAGAGCGAAACGGTACTTGGAACGCGTTATGCGACCCCAAAAGTTACCCGACATACCTGTCTCACTTGAGGGAAACACCGAGGTTCCCAGCAGCACTTCATCTGAGCCACTTCTCCCCTCCTGATCGCCACAGGAGGGTCGATTCCTCTGCTTTGTCTGGAAGGGTTTCATGACCTTCGCGGCACACCTCAGGATGAGGCCGGATTCATGAGGAAATTCGAGACTAGCCACGTGGGTGGTGCCAAATGCTGAACGACCCCGATTTCCCAGTCCGCTCTTCATAAGAACACGATGCCCGGACACCTCTTCGAAGGCAACCCTGTGGATGAAGACACAAAACGAAGGGTCACTGACACCCCCATGCATCGTCTGGAAAAACCTGCGGATTCCACACACAGTTTGACAAGGGGCCTGAAACCCCATGAACAACTCGAGAGGCAAGCGGAGTTCCATTCCTCAGAAAAGACATAGCCTGACTCTCCTGTCCCAACTCTGCAGGGACACTACGATCAGAGTCAGAATTGGAGAGGAAGCCTGAGGTTCCTGCCTCCACTGGAGATGAGGCCCTCTTCCATTGCGACAAACCCAGTGGAGTCCCGAGAGGCCCCGCCAAATCCACAGCGTCCCTCACCTCTCAGAGGCACCCTGGGAAGTTTCCTCAGGTCCCCGGCAGAAGTCGGGGGAAACGATGGTTTCCCGCTGCAACCCGAGAAAGACATCGAGAGTCCTTCTTCAACGCGTCTTGAGGCCCTAGTCCCCTCCCGTGACTAGAGAGCCAGGACGCGCTCCCCCTCGCCACGCGCATGGAGACCTGACTTCCCTGGCGCCGCACGAGAGGCTCCCTGAGATCCTCGTCGTGCCTCGGGAGAAAACCCCCACGGGCGCCGCAGCTCGAGTAAACCCCTGAGACGCCCCCGTCCTCGCGAGCTGAGGGCCTTCTTTTCCTGCATGGCCTGGAGAGCAATCCCGGGTCCTCTCTCCAAACGGAAGAGGAGGCTGGACTCCCTTGAGGCCGCTCAGGGGGCTCCAAGAGACCCGTTTCGCCACTCGAGAGGAGAGCGGAGTCCTTGGCTTCCCCTCGAGACGAGGCCTGACTCCCCGGGTGACCCTGGAATGCAACCCCGAGATCCCTGCCTTCCCTGGAGAGGAATATTAGGTCCCGGACACACGCCTAGGTGAGGTCTCTTCGGCCCTGCAGTGACTCGAGTGCAACCCCCACCTTTCCCTCGCAACCCGAGGGGAAGATTGGGCTTCCCAGGGCCAACCCAAGGGGAAGGCTGAGATCCCCGTCGTAACTCGAGAATCCCGCCGCAACTCGAGAAAAACCACGTGGTTCCCACCTCTTGGCAAGATGAGGACCTTGCCCATGACGGCGTCTCAAGGGAAGTCCCCTGTTCTGCCCTAAAGGGCGAAACCGTCCCTGACAGCCTTCATGCGACACCCAAAAGTCCCCCGACACGCCGGGTTCCCCTGAGGGGAACACCGAGGGTCCCAGCACCGCTTCCTCTGAGCCCCTTCTCCCCTCCTGATCGGGACAGGAGAGGCGATTACCCTGCGTGGTCTGGAAGGGGTTCCCGGCCTTCCCGGCGCACCTCAGGATGAGGCCGGTCTCACGAGGAAATTCGAGACGAGCCACGTGGGTGGGGCCACATGCCGAACGCCCCCGATTCCCCGGTCCGCCCTTGAGAAGGACCCGAGGCCCGGACCCCTCTTCGAAGGCAACCCTGTGGGTGAAGGCACAACACGAAGGGGCACTGCCACCCCCGTGCATCGTCTGCAAAGACCCGCGGGTTCCACACACAGCTCGACGACGGGCCTGAGACCCCCTGAGCAACTCGAGAGGCCAGCGGGGTTCCCTTGCTCAGACAAGACGAGGCCTGACTCTCCTGTCCCAACTCTGCAGGGACCCTGCGGTCGGAGTCCGAAACGGAGAGGAAGCCTGAGGTTCCTGCCTCCCCTCGAGGTGAGGCCCTCTTCCGTTGCGCCAGACCCAGCGGAGTCCCGAGGGGCCCCGCCACCTCCACAGGATCCCTCGCCTCTCAGAGGCACCCTGGCAAGTTCCCTAAGGTCCCCGGCAGAAGGCGAGGGAAACGAGGGTTTCCCGCCGCCCCCCGAGAAAGACCTCGAGAGTCCTTCTTCAACGCGTCTCGAGGCCCTAGTCCCCTCCCGTGACTCGAGAGCCAGGACGTGCTCCCCCTCGCCACGCACATGGAGACCTGACTTCCCTGGCGCCGCACGAGAGGCTCCCTGAGATCCTCGTCGTGCCTCGGGAGAAAACCCCCACGGGCGCCGCAGCTCGAGGAAACCCCTGAGATGCCCCCGTCCTCGCGAGCTGAGGGCCTTCTGTTCCTGCATGGCCTGGAGAGCAATCCCGGGTCCTCTCTCCAAACGGAAGAGGAGGCTGGACTCCCTTGAGTCCGCTCAGGGGGCTCCAAGAGATCCGGGTCGCGATTCAAGGGGAGAGCGGAGTCCTTGGCTTCCCCTCGAGACGAGGCCTGACTCCCCGGGGGAGCCTGGAATGCAAACCCGAGATCCCTGCCTTCCCTGGACAGGAATATTAGGTCCCGGACACACGCCTAGGTGAGGTCTCTTCAGCCCTGCAGTGACTCGAGCGCAACCCCCAGCTTTCCCTCGCAACTCGAGGGGAACATTGGGCTTCGCAGGGCCAACCCAAGAGGAAGTCTGAGATCCCCGTCGTAACTCAAGAATCCGCCGCAACTCGAGAAAAACCACGTGGTTCCCAAGTCTTCGCAAGATGACGCCCTTGCCCGCTACGGCGTCTGAAGGGAAGTCCCCTGTTGCGCCCTGAAGGGCGAAACGGTCCCTGACAGCCTTCATGCGACCCCCAAAAGTTCCTCGACACACCGGGTTCCCTCGAGGGTAACACCGAGGGTTCTGGCCCCACTTCATCTGAGCCCCTTCTCCCCTCCTGATGGCGACAGGAGAGTCGATCCCCCTGCGTTGTCTGGAAGGCTCCTCGGCCTTCCCGGCATACCTCAGGATGTAGCCGGCCTCACTAGGAAATTTGAGACTAGCCCCGTGGGTGGTCCCACATGCCGAAAGACCCCGATTTCCCTGTCCGCTCTTGAAAAGAACCCGAAGCCCGGACACCTCTTCGAAGGCAACCCAGTGGGTGAAGGCACAACACGAAGGGGCACTGTCACCGTCGTGCATCATCCGGAAACACCCGCAGGTTCCACACAGAGCTGAACAAGGGGCCTGAGACCCCGTGAACACGACAAGCAAGCGGAGTTCCCTTCCTCAGACAAGACGATTCCTGACTCTCCTGTCCCAACTCTGCAGGGACCCTGCGGTCGGAGTCCGAAACGGAGAGGAAGCCTGAGGTTCCTGCCTTCCCTGGAGATGAGGCCCTCTTCCATTGTGCCAAACCCAGCGTAGTCCTGAGAGGCCCCTCCAACTCCACAGCATCCCTCATCTGTCAGAAGCACACTGGGAAGTTCCCTAAGGTCACCGGTAAAATTTTATTGCACAAGGTCCCCATGAAAAGGCCCACGCAGCAGGACAGCCACAGATTCTGGCTGCCATTAAAGGGCAGTAAGGTGCCCTCCCCCCTTCTTTGCTGCCTCGGCGGCCACCAGGGTGCAATTCGCGTACCCTTCCCTTTCCCATCCTAGCAGGTGCTCCAGGGCCCGCTGGCCTACAAAGTGCCAGAAGCAGGGCTGGGCCAGCCGGCCAGAATTCAGGGTTCTGTCCCTTGGACTTCCAGCGGACACTAGGCTGCTTGGGAAAACCGCGCAGACTCTGAGGTTTTTCAGCAGAGGGGTGGAGCGGTAAAGGCCTTGACCCCAAAGACGAGGCCTTCCTGCGACCGCCAGGTTGGGGAGCTCTGAGACTGTGCCAACACAGGGCGGAATACATGGTTCCCTGCTCCACGTAGTCCCCGTTCCCTTACCTGTGTTCCGCACCCCTCCGCTGTGGCCAATGGATGCCGATCCTTGGGGATCCAGGAGTTCACGAAATGGGCATTCCCAGCCGCAATGGCGACCCCCAACAGCACATCTGGAAAGCCCTACCCCACCCCCGCCAGGAGCCGACCCCTGCTGCGAACGGACCCCCACCCCGCCCCGCGCCGCCAGGTTTTGCCCCGGCCCTGCTGGGCTCCCGGCGGGTTCCCAGCCACATTGGCGACCCCCGGGAGCACAACAGGGACCGACCCCCCACCCACAGGGAGCGGAATCTCGACCTGTGCAGCCCAGGTTTACCCCACCCTGGCTGCGCTCCCGGCGTGTTTCCAGCCGCAGTGGCCATCTCCGAGAGCACAACTGGGAAGCCCTCCCCTACCCCCGCCAGGAGTCGACACCCGCCCTGTGCCGCCCGGGTTCGCCCCGCCCCTGCCGCGCTGCAGGGGCGCTGCCCACCTTCACCAGCGGCTCTCGGTGAGCCCCGTCCCCACGCCCGGTTCCAGGAGAGGCTCTCGGACCTCGCTGCTGCCGCCAGGTCAAACATGAGGACAATACATACACCCCACAGAGACAATCCAAGCTGTCTATGATTTAGGGATAAAACGAGGACTACAGAAAGGCAAGATGACCTGACCTAGGAGGGCCATGATATTCTATAGAACCAGACAAAGTTGGTTACCAAGGAAACTTTTTTCCTTGGAACCCGGAAAGCTGGTTCTTTGCATATGCAATGACCAACAATTAGCTTGTTACCCAAGCCTGCCTCACTGCCACCCCCATCCCCCCACTCCGCAGAAGACTGGCTCAAAGAAATATTTTAAATCTCAGGCGGAAACCTGGAAGATGTCTTGTCTGTCTGTTTGGATTAAGGTATGTGTCAGTGTGAGCCTTGTGTTTTTTGATAATATTGCTCAAGTTCTGTGTTCTGATTTCAATGGTCTCAAGACAAGGCAGCCCTTCCAAATCAAACTGCTGGAAATACAAGAAAACATTGACCTAAATTAATGTCAGAGTTCCGTGAACTGGGAACTAGTCAATATTAAATATCTAGTATTTTTGGTTTTGCTCCTCCATTATAGACATGTCTAAGAGTCAACAACATTAAGCACAACATGTTCATAGTGCCTAGGTTTCTTTTGAGGTAAAAATTGCTCTATTGTTATATCTGTCACAAGCTTGTCAGCAAGAAACTACCTGGAAATGACAACAACAAAAGTAAAAATGTAAATGTGATATGAGCTTTTAGACAAACTCTTTACAATAATTATACTCTAAAATATCTGCCTCTCATAGTCTTGATTGAAGGCAGAGGAGAAGGGGATGACAGAGGATACGATGGTTGTATGGCATCACTGACTCGATGGACATGAGTTTGAGCAAGCCCCTGGAGTTGGTGACGGACACGGAAGCCTAGCGTCCTTCAGGCCACGGGGTCCCAAAGAGTCAGACACGACTGAGCAACTGAACTGAACTGAACTAACAAACGTTTCTCCAGGTGTTTTGGTTACCCGAGTTTCTATCCTTGTGACGACAGTGTATTGAATAGCTAGGTCATTTCCAAATAAATGAAAGTTCTGAAACATTCACGACTTGAAAGGACCTCCCTTTTACACAGAAACAAAAGAGATTTTTGACTCTCCATGAATAGTGTCTGGCACCATCCTGACATGTTAAATGTAAGAAAGCAATTGTTTTGTTTTTTTTTTGTTCTGTTCTTGGGGGTGGGGGGAGGGGGGCGGGCTATAGCCAATGCCAATATAAAAGTCAGTTCTTGGTTGCTGAAGGGAAATGTATGACTTGTTATATCAAGAAAGTATGTGGAATGCAATGGCACTTGAGGAAGGAAAACGAAGTAGTTCTGTCTTACAGGTGGCAGTTTCAGGATGGGAGAAGCAAAGGAATGGGTACAGAATGGGATAAGGAGGTTGTAGGGAAAGTGGACCCCCAGAAAAGAGTTCTGTGCCTAGCACAAGTTTTCTTGAGATGTCGAACTGCCTTTGCTAATGGAGTTTAAGTTTCTTTACCTCTTAAGTGATCTCTTCTAGGTTGACCTAGAACAGAAATCTTTGGTTAGCTTTGGCTAAGTGGAGAAGTAGTGTTTCACGGTGACATATGTGATCCTTCCTGACTGTTTGCAGCCCTTTTGATATCGATGCCTTGCTTCTGCTGCTGCTGCCGCCGCCGCTGCTGCTAAGTCGTTTCAGTCGTGTCCGACTCTGTGCGACCCCATAGACGGCAGCCCACCAGGCCCCGCAGTCCCTGGGGTTCTCTAGGCAAGAACACTGGAGTGGGTTGCCATTTCCTCCTCCCATGCATGAAAGTGAAAAGTGAACGTGAAGTCGCTCAGTGGTGTCTGACTCTTAACCACCCCATGGACTGCAGCCTACCAGGCTCCTCCATCCATGGGATTTTCCACGCAAGAGTACTGGAGTGGGGTGCCATTGCCTTCTCCCATATCTATGCACAAGCCTGCGTAAATAATTGACTTCTAGCTAGCTTTGGGATGCCAATGACCATCCACCCTTACCAGGCAACAGAGAAGAGAAAAACACTTACCACAGGAGGTCCTGGTAAGGAACGAGGAACTAACAAGCTCCCGCCAACCAGGATTCTGCAGAGGTCAACAAGAGGTCAGTAAGAGATGGAAGACTGCAGTCCAGAGGTCCTAGCAACTTCCATCTTGCAGCAGAGACCCAGCATAGTCAAAACGAATTCAATGTTGCAAAAAATAAGTAAACAAATAAAGGACAGAAGTTCTTTGAACACATGACTGAGATTAGGGGTGAGGCAGTACATGTATGGTGCCCGGAAAATCTTAAAGTATGAGAAAGGAAAGAAATTAAAGACAACTATCAAGCTGTCCAAACTGATAAAAACGAAAGATTACACGGTTTTTTCTGTATATATTAGCAGATAATAATCTGAAAAGGAATTAAAAAAAATTCCTTTTCAATAATGTCAACATGAATACAACACTTTGCCATGGATGTAACGAGGATGACAAGACTGGTACACTGGAAATTATACACCCTGGCTGAAAACTATCCTGAATACATGGACAGATATTCCATAACAATGGAAAGACTTAAGATGGCAATACCATGGAATGCATCTTCAATCTGAAATGAAGATTTGATATGATTTGATCGCTCAGAGCTTTTGTGTCATCAATTGTTATTAAAGTATAAATGAGATAGAGAAAGCTGCTGACTTAGACTTGAGGCGGGGTGTACGCCCTGCTGGGCTCTAGCCAGATATTCTACAGGCACTAGCAGTCAGCTAAGGAAGGAAAGGCACTGTCTCAGGGAATGGCACCAGGCCCCTCCCCCACGACATGCCTTGAGGTCACATTGGCAGCAGGTGAGTCATCCTGGGCCAAAAACTGATTGACATGAATCTTGAAGAAAGGCAGTATTCCAGGCAAATATATCATTTCCTTAACATAGATTAGGAGAACAAGGTACGAGGAAAACATACAGTTTTGTTCAAGTCGCTTCTGAGCCTATTGGGGGAACCGACCTGAAGCCAGAGTCCAGCGGATATACATAGGATATTTACATCGCTTAAGACAAACATTTCCTCAGGAACAAATGCATTGCTTAGCTCAAGGTTTGTCTGCGAAATTCTTACACATCAGGAGATGGCTCCGAGCTGGGTTTCTACACACAAGAACATGAATGCAAAGGACAAGACTGCACAGCCCATCTGCCCCCCTTCCCCACAGCCAGCAGCATTTCCAAGTGACCTCCTAAGGCCTTCCCCAAAATACAGGGGCACCTCTGGGTTTCCTGTTTCCCTCACTTCGAACACTTTTCTTAAAAAAAAAAAAAAATCCTGCACACTTCTTGATAGAATGCCACAGTGCAAGGAAAACAGGCCTTCAATACTTAAACCTCCCTGTGCCAAACACTTGGGGCTTGGTTTTGTTTTGTTTTGTTTTTTAATTACACCACCACATAATTTAAACTTTTTACAATTTCTAATTATTCAGTACCAAAACACCAAACTTTTATTGCACAAGGTCCCCATGAAAAGGCCCACGCATCAGGACAGCCACAGATTCTTCCATGAAAGGGCAGCAAGGTGCCCTCCCCCCTTCTTTGCTGCCTGGGCGGCCACCAGGGTTTGAAATCCATGCACCCTACTAACTTTCTAGGGTGCAATTCGCGGACCCTTCCCTTTCTCATCCTAGCAGGTGCTCCAGGGCCCGCTGGCCTACAAAGTGCCAGAAGCAGGGCTGGGCCAGCCGGCCAGAGTTCAGGGTTCTGTCCCTTGGACTTCCAGGGGACACTAGGCTGCTTGGGAAAACCGTGCAGACTGAGATTTTTCAGCAAAGGGGTGGAGCGGTAAAGGCCTTGACACCAAGGGCAAGGCCTTTCTGCGACCGCCAGGTTGGGGAGCTCCGAGAATGTGCCAACAGAGGGCGGAATACGTGGTTCCCTGCTCCAAGCAGTCCCAGTTCCCTGACCTGTGGCCCGCAGCCCTCCACTGCACCCACTAGATGTGGATCCTTGGGGACACAGGAGCGTAGGAAATGGGCGTTCCTAGCCGCAGTGTCGACCCCCGAGAGCACAACTGGGACCAACCCCCCACCCACAGCCATCGAAATCTCGACCCGCGCAGCCCAGGTTTACCCCGCCCCGGGTGCGCTCCCGGCGCATTTCTAGCCGCAGTGGCCACCACCGAGAGCACAACTGGGAAGCCCTCCCCTACCCCCGCCAGGAGCCGAACCCCGCCCCGGGCCACCCGGGTTCACCCCGCCCCTGCCGCCCTCCCAGCGCGTTTCCAGCTGCAGTGGGGACCCCCGAGAGCACAACTGTTACCGCCCCCCACCCCCTCCCGACCGGAACCCCGACCCGCACCGCCCGGGATCGCCCCACCCCTGGCGCGCTCCCGGCGCGTTTCCCACTTCCACCAGGGGCTCCCGGTGAGCCCCGTCCCCACGCCCGGTTCCAGGAGAGGCTCTCGGACCTCGCTTCTGCTGCCAGGTCAACACAAGGACAATACATCCACCCCACAGAGACAATCCAAGCTGTCTATGATTTAGGGATAAAACGAGGACTACAAAAAGGAAAGATGTCCTGACCTAGGAGGGCCATGAGAGTCTATAGATCCAAACAAAATTGGGTACCAAGGAAACTTTTTTCCTTGGAACCCGGAAAGCTGGTTCTTTGCATATGCAATGACCAACAATTAGCTTGTTACCCAAGCCTGCCTCGCTGCCACCCCCACTCCCTCCCCCCCACCACTTCCCAGGAAAACGGCTCAAAGAAATATTTTAAATCTCAGGCGGAAAACTGGAAGATGTCTTGTCTGTCTGTCTGGATTAAGGTATATGTCAGTGTGAGCCTTGTGTTTTTTGATAATATTGCTCAAGTTCTGAGTTCTGATTTCAATGGTCTCAAGACAAGGCAGCCCTTCCAAATCAAACTGCTGGAAATACAAGAAAACATTGACCTAAATGAATGTCAGAGTCCCGTGAACTGGGAACTAGTCAATATTAAATATCTAGTATTTTTGGTTTTGCTCCTCCACTATAGACATGTCTAAGAGTCAACAACATTAAGCACAACATGTTCATAGTGCCTAGGTTTCTTTTGAGGTAAAAATTGCTCTATTGTTATATCTGTCACAAGCTTGTCAGCAAGAAAGTACCTGGAAACAGCAACAACCAATGTAAAATATGTAAATGTGATATGAGCTTTTAGATAAACTCTTAACAATAATTATACTCTAAAATATCTGCCTCTCATAGTCTTGATTGAAGGCAGAGGAGAAGGGGATGACAGAGGATAAGATGGTTGGATGGCATCACTGACTCGATGGACATGAGTTTGAGCAAGGCCCTGGAGTTGGTGATGGACACGGAAGCCTGGCGTTCTGCAGGCCACGGGGTCCCAAAGAGTCAGACTCGACTGAGCAACTGAACTGAACTGAACTTACAATCGTTCCTCCAGGTGTTTTGGTTACCTGAGTTTCTATCCTGGTGCTAAACTAAGTGACGACAGTGTATTGAATAGCTAGGTCACTTCCAAATAAATGAAACTTCTTAAACATTCACGACTTGAAAGGACCTCCCTTTTACACAGAAACAAAAGAGATTTTTGACTCTGCATGAATAGTGACTGGCACCATCCGAACATATTAAATGTAAGAAAGCAATTTTTTTGTTTTGTTTTGTTTTGTTCTGTTCTTGCAGGAAGCGGGGTGGGCGCTATTATCACTGATAGGTATGCTCACCAATCTATCAAATGCCAATATAAGAGTCAGTTCTTGGTTGCTGAAGGGAAATGTATGACTTGTTATTACAAGAATGTATGGAATGCAATCACACTCTAAGAAGGAAAACGAAGTAGTTCTGTCTTACAGGTGGCATTTTCAGGACAGGAGAAGCAAAGGAATGGGTACAGAATGGGATAAGGAGGTTGTAGGGAAAGTAGGCCCCCAGAAAAGAGTTTTGTGCCTAGCACAAGTTTTCTTGAGATGTTGAACTGCCTTTGCTAATGGAGTTTAAGTTTCTTTACCTCTTAAGTGATCTCTTCTAGGTTGACCTAGAACAGAAATCTTTCGTTAGCTTTGGCTAAGAGGAGAAGTATTGTTTCACGATGACATATGTGATCCTACCTGACTGTTCTCATCCCCTTTGATATCTATGCACTGCTGCTGCTGCTGCTGCTGCTGCTGCTAAGTGGTTCAGTTGAGGCCGACCCTGTGCCACGCCATAGATGGCAGCCCACCAGGCCCCGCAGTCTCTGGGGTTCTCTAGGCAAGAACACTGGAGTGGGTTGCCATTTCCTCCTCCTATGCATGAAAGTGAAAAGTGAAAATGAAGTCACTCAGTGGTGTCCGACTCTTAGCCACCCCATGGACTGCAGCCTACCAGGCTCCTCCGTCCTTGGGATTTTCCAGGAGTGGGGTGCCATTGCCTTCTCCCATATCTGTGCACAAGCCTGCCTAAATAATTGACTTCTAGCCAACTTTGGGATGCCCATGACCACCCACCCTTACCAGGCAACAGAGAAGAGAAAAACACTTACCACAGGAGGTTCTGATAAGGAACAAGGAACTAACAAGCTCCCACCTACCAGGATTCTGCAGAGGTCAACAAGAGTTCAGCAAGAGATGAGAGACTGCAGTCCAGAGGTCCTAGCTACTTCCATCTAGCAACAAACACCCAGCATAGTCAAAACGATTTCAATGTTAAAGAATAAATAAATAAATAAATAAATAAAAGGACAGAAGTTCTTTGAACACATGTCTGAATTTAGGGGTGAGGCATTACATATGTGTCCCAGGATAATCTTAAAGTGTCAGAAAGTAAAGAAATTAAAGACAACTATCAAGCTGTCCAAACTGATAAAAATGAATGATTACACAGTTTTATCTGTATACATTAGCAGATAATAATCTGAAAAGGAATTTTAAAAAATTCCCTTTCAATAATATCAACATGAATAAAACACTTTGCGATGGATGTAACGAGGATGACAAGACTGGCACACTGGAAATTACACACCCTGGCTGAAAACTATCCTGAATACATGGACAGATATTCCATAACGATGGAAAGACTTAAGATGGCAATACCATGGAATGCATCTTCAATCTGAAATGAAGATTTGATATGATTTGATCGCTCAGAGCTTTTGTGCCATCAACTGTTATTAAAGTATGAAAGAGATAGAGAAAGCTGCTGACTTAGACTCAAGGCGGGGTGGGGGGGGGTAGTAAGAGTACCCCCTGCTGGTCTTTAGCCAGATATTCTACAGGCACTAGCAGTCAGCTAAGGAAAGAAAGGAACTGTTTCAGGGAATGGCACCAGGCCCCTCCCCCACGACATGCATTGAGATAATATTGGCAGCAGGTGAGTCATCCCGGGCCAAAACTTGATTGACATGAATCTTGAAGAAAGGCAGTATTGCAGGCAAATATATCATTTCCTTAACATAGATAAGGAGAACAAGCTAGGAGGAAAACATGCTGTTTTGTTCAAATCGCTTATGAGCCTTTTTGGGGAACCGACCTGAAGCCAGAGTCTAGCGGAAATACATAGGATATTTACATCGCTTAAGACAAACATTTTCTTAGGAAAAAATGCATTGCTTAGCTCAAGGTTTGTCTGCGAAATTCTTACACATCAGGAGATGGCTCCGAGCTGGGTTTCCACACACAAGAACATCCATGCAAAGGACAAGCCTGCACAGCCCATCTGCCCCTCTCCCGCACAGCCAGCAGCATTTCCAAGTGACCTCCTAAGGCCTTCCCCAAAATACAGGGGCACCTCTGGGTTTCCTGTTTCCCTCACTTCGAACACTTTTCTTAAAAAAAAAAAATCCTGCACACTTCTTGATAGAATGCCACAGTGCAAGGAATACAGTACTTCAATATTTAAACCTCCATTTGCAAAACACTTGGAGCTTGGTTTTGTTTTGTTTTGTTTTTTAATTACACCACCACATAATTTAAAGCTTTTACACGTTCTAATTATTCAGTTCCAAAACACCAAACTTTTATTGCACAGTGTCCTCATGAAAAGGCCCACGCAGCTGGACAACCACATATTCTGCCATGAAAGGGCAGCAAGGTGCCCTCCCCCCTTCTTTGCTGCCTGGGCGGCCACCAGGGTTTGAAATCCATGCACCCTACTAAGTTTCTAGGGTGCAATCCGTGGACCCTTCCCTTTCCCATCCCAGCAGGTGTTCAAGGGCCCGCTGGCTTACAAAGTGCCAGAAGCAGGGCTGGGCCAGCCGGCAAGAATTCAGTGTTCTGTCCCTTGGACTTCCAGCGGACACTAGGCTGCTTGGAAGAACCGCGCAGACTCTGAGATTTTTCAGCAGAGGGGTGGAGCGGTAAAGGCCTTGACCCCAAAGGCAAGGCCTTTCTGCGACCGCCAGTTTGGGGAGCTCCGAGAATGTGCCAACAGACGGCGGAATACTTGGTTCCCTGCTCCACGCAGTCCCAGTTCCCTTACCTGTGGTCCGCAGCATTCCGCTGCACCCATGGGATGGCGATCCTTGGGGACCCAGGAGCGGACGAAATGGGAGTTCCCAGCCGCAGTTGCAACCCCCGAGAGCGCAACTGGGAACCCCTCCCCATCCCCCCCATGAGCCGACCCCCGCCCCGCGCCGCCAGGGTTAGCCCCGCCCCTGCCGCGCTCCCGGCGCGTTTTCAGCCTCAGTGTCCACCTCCGAGAGCACAACTGGGAAGCCCGCCCCCACGCCCGCCAGAAGCCGACTCCCGCCCCACGCCGCCCGCGTTTGCCCCGCCCCTGCACGGTCCAGGTACCTTCCCAGCTTCTAGCGTTCACGCCCGGGTAGGAGCAGGATGTAGGAGTATGGGAGATGTGTCTGGAGCCTGACAGCCTCAGCTCCGCTCTGGCCTGCCCTTTGGACCTAGGAGCCAGGCCAAATTGCAGAGGGCTTAGGGCCCCATTGTATGCAAACTACCAAGGCCTACCGCAAGGAGAGCTCTGTCCGAGGGAAGGGAAGCGCCCCAGGCTGCGTTCCCAAGCTGTTGCTTGGCAATGCAGACTCAGCGGTAAACGGAGGGAATCAGGGTCCTAGTGCCCCTGTCTTGGGGAGGAAGCTCCACAGCCAGAGTGTTCCTCCCTTTGTGCCCAGAAAGCGCCTGCCAGACTGGGCTTCCCCGGAGCTCTGTTGCAGAGCAGAGACGTGTGGATGTGTTTTGGGGCCTTGACATGTGCGTTTGGGCTCCCTAGCACAGACCCAGCGTAGGGGAACCAGCCCCTGAGCAAAGAGCTCCAGGCAGTGCTTTGTGCCAGGCCTGGATGCCCAGTCCCAGCACGCGGGAGAGATGAGTTAGGCTGCCGGCGGGTCCTTGCAAGCCTGTATTGGAAAGGACCGAGTGAGCTTCCACACCGTCGGAGCTGCAGACCTGCGCCCAGGCGCGATAGGACAGAGCCCCTGTCGAGAGGCTGCTCTGCCTGGGCGAGCCTCGCCAAGCCCTTCCCAGCTTCTAGCGTTTGCGCCTGCAAAGGAGCAGGCTGCGGGAGTGTGGGCGACATGACTGGCTCCTGACTGGCCTCAGCTCCGCTCTTGCCTTCCCTTTGGACCTAGGAGCCAGGCCTCCTTGCAGATGGCTTAGGGCACGGGGGTGTGCAAACTGCGAAAGCCTCCCGCAAGGAGACCTCTGTCTGAGGGAAGGGAAATGCCCCAGGTTGCATTCCCAAGCTGTTGCTTGGTAGCCCAGACTCAGCGCTGAACGGAGGGAATCAGGGTCCCAGTGCCCCTGTCGTGGGGAGGGAGCTCCACAGCCAGAGTGTTCCTCCGTTTGTGTTCAGAAACCGCCTTACAGACTGGGCTTCCCCGGAGCTCAGCTCCAGAGCAGAGTCATGTGCATGTGGTTTGGGGCCTTCCCCTGTGCCTTTGGGCTCCCTAGCACAGTCCCAGCGCAGGGGAACCAGCCCCTGAGCAGAGAGCTCCAGGCAGTGCTCTGTGCCCTGGATTGGAAGCCCACTCCCAGCACGCGGGAGAATAGAGTCAGGCCGCCGTCGGGTGCTTGCAAGCCTGTATTGGGAAGGACCGAATGAGCTTCCACTCCGGCGGAGCTCCAGATCTGCACCCAGGCGCGATATCGCAGAGCCCCGGCCTAGAGGCTGCTCTTCCTGGGCGAGCCTCGCCAAGCCCTTCCCAGCTTCTAGCTTTCACGCAGGGGAAGGAACAGACTGCGGAAGTGGGGGAGACGTGACTGGCGGGCACCTTACTGGCCTCAGCTCCGCTCTTCCTTTCCCTTTGCACCTATGATCCATGCCTCCTTGCAGAGGGCTTAGGGACCGAAGGAGAGCTCTGTCAGAGGGAAGGGAAGCGCCCCAGGCTGCATTCCCAAGCTGTTGTTTAGCCGCCCAGACTCAGCGCTGCACAGGGGTAATCAGGCTCTCTGTGGCCGCAGCTTCACACACAGGTGTGTCTCCGTAGGAATCAAGAAAGATCCTGACAGAGTGAGGTTCATTAGAGCTATACTAAAGAGCAAAGGCTTGTCCATGTGGTCTTGCCTTCCCCTGTGCCTTTGGGTCTCCAGGCTCGGCCCCAGCTCCGTGGAAACAACCCCTGAGAAAATATCTTCAAGATCCACTTTTCCCAGTGTCTGGGAACCGGGGTTCGTAGGAGGAGAGAAAAGCACGCCTCCATCGGGAACGAAAAGGCAGTCCACCTGCCTGTGTTTTGAAGCCTCTATTTGGAAGGAATGGGTTAGCTTCTCCTAAAGGAGACCTCCAGATCTGCTCAGAAGTCGGTAATTCCAGAGGCAGGGTACTGGTTCCTGACTGCCCTTTCCTAGCCTTGCAAAGATATTCCTAGATTCTAGAGTTATTTTCCATGAAGGAGCAGGCTTCGGGAATGTGTCAGACGGGACTGGCTCCTTATTGACCTCAGCTCAGCTATTGCCTTTCCATTCAAACTAGGGCAAGGCCCTACTTTATGAAGGGTAAGGGTCTTCTTCTTTGCAAACTGCCAAGGGCTACAGCAATGAGACCTCTGTCAAGGTGAGGGAAGCCTAAGAGGATGGATTCTCAAGCAGGTGCTTTGCCACAAAGCATCAGCACGCCACGAAGAGAATCAAGCTCCCTGTGCACCAATGTTGGGAGTGTAGCTTCACACACAGAGTTGTCTCTATAGGAGCCAAGAATGTTCCTGAGAGATTAGGTTCACTAAACCTCTCCTACAGAGCATAGACCTGTCAATGTGGTTTTGCCTTCCCCTGTGAGTTGGGTCCTCGAGGTCCGCCACACCTCCGGGGAAACTGTCCCTGAGAAAAGATCTCCAGGAACCGCTTCGCCGAGGCTGGGAAATGCTGTTCACAGGAAGTAAGGCAAGCGAATCTCCTGCAGAGTAAAAGAGGCCTTACAGTCCCTGGAGGAGCAGGCTGCCAGAGTGTGTGAAACCTGACTGTTGCCTTACTGGCCTCAGCTCCGCCATTGCCTGTTCATCCGAGCTAGCACCGAGGCCTACTTGGAAAAGCGTTTGGGTGCAGATTTCTACAAAGTGCCAAGGGCTACAGCAGTGAGAATTCTCTCGGTGGTAAGGGAGAGCATTTTATGGATTCTCAAGCTGTTTTCTGAACGACAGTGTCAAAATGAACAGAGAGAATCAGGCTCTCTGTGCCCCTATGTTAGGTACGCAGCTTCACACACAGAGGTGTCTCTATAGGAGCCAAGAATGCTCCTGAGAGATGAGGTTCACTAGAGGTCTGCTACAGAGCATAGACCTGTCCATGTGGTCTTGCCTTCCCCTGTGCCTTTGGGCCCCGGGCTCGGCCCCAGCTCCGTGGAAAGAACCCCTGAGAAAATATCTTCAAGATCCGCTTTTCCCAGAGGCTGGGAACTGGGGTTCATAGGAGGAGAGAAAAGCAAACCTCCTTCGGGCACGAAAGGCTGCCAACCTGCCTGTGTTTTGAAGCCTCTATTTGGAAGGAATGGGTTAGCTTCTCCTAAAGGAGACCTCCAGATCTGCTCAGAAGTCGGTAATTCCAGAGGCAGGGTGCTGGTTCCTGACTGCCCTTTGCCAGCCTTGCAAAGAAATTCCAAGATTCTAGAGTTATATTCCATGAAGGAGCAGGGTTCGGGAATGTGTCAGAGGGGACTGGCTCCTTATTGGCCTCAGCTCAGCTATTGCCTTTCCATTCAAATTAGGACAAGGGCCTACTTTTTGAAGTGTAAGGGTCTTCTTCTTTGAAACTGCCAAGGGCTACAGCAATGAGACCTCTGTCAAGGTGAGGGAAGCCTAAGAGGACGGATTCTCAAGCAGGTGCTTTGCTACAAAGCATCAGCACCCCACGGAGAGAACCAAGATCCCTGTTCCCCAATGTTGGGAGTGTAGCTTCACACACAGAATTGTCTCTATAGGAGCCAAGAATGTTCCTGAGAGATTAGGTTCACTAAACCTCTCCTACAGAGTATAGACCTGTCCATGTGGTTTTTCCTTCCCCTGTGAGTTGGGTCCCAGAGGTCCACCACACCTCCGGGGAAACTGTCCCTGAGAAAAGATCTCCAGGAACCGCTTCGCTGAGGCTGGGAAACGCTGTTCACAGGAAGTAAGGCAAGCGAATCTCCTGCAGAGAAAAAGAGGCCTTACTGTCCCTGGAGGAGCAGGCTGCCAGAGTGTGTGAAACCTGACTGTTGCCTTACTGGCCTCAGTTCCACCATTGCCTGTTCCTCCGAACTAGGACCCAGGCCTATTTGGAGAAGCGTTTGGCTGCGGATTTCTACAAAGTGCCAAGGGCTACAGCAGTGAGAATTCTCTCAGCGGTAATGGAGAGCATTTTATGGATTCTCAAGCTGTTTTCTGAACGACTGTGTCAAAATGAACTGAGAGAATCAGGCTCTCTGTGCCCCTATGTTAGGTACGCAGCTTCACACACAGAAGTGTCTCTATAGGAGCCAAGAATGTTCCTGAGAGATGAGGTTCACTAGAAGTCTGCTACAGAGCATAGACCTGTCCATATGGTTTTGCCTTGCCCTGTGAGTTGGGTCCCCGAGGTCCGCCCCAGCTCAGGGGAAGGAGCCCCTGAGAAAAGATCTCCAGGGACCACTATTCCCCAAGGCTGGCAAACGCAGTTCACAGGAGGTAACGCAAGCGAGCCTCCTGCAAGGCACAACAGGTCTTAGTGTCCCTGGACGATCAGGCTGCCAGAGTGTGTGAGACCTGACTGGTGCCTTACTGGCCTCAGCTCCGCCATTGCATGTTCCTCTGAACTAGGACCCAGCCCTACTAGGAGAAGGGTTTGGGTATGGATTTCTAAATACTGCCAAGGGGTATAGCAATGAGAACTGTGTCACGGGTAAGGAAGTGCATTGTATGGATTTTCAAGCTGTTGTTTGAACGACAGCTTCAAAGCTGCACAGAGAGAATCAGACTCTGTGTCTCCATGTTCGGTACACAGCTTCACAGACAGGGGTGTCTCCATAGGAAACAAGAATGTTCCTGACAGAGTGAGGTTCACTAGAGCTCTCCTAGAGAGCAAAGACTTGTCCATGTGGTTTTTCTTCCCCTGTGCGTTTGGGGCTCCAGGCCCGGCCCCAGCTCCGTGGAAACAACCCCTGAGAAAAGATCTTCAAGATCCGCTTTTCCCAGAGGCTGGGATGTGGGGTTCATAGGAGGCGGGAAAAGCAGGCCTCCTTCAGAGAGCAAGAGGCAGCCAAGCCGCCTGCGTTTTGAAGCCTCTACTTGGAAGAATGGGTTAGCTTCCCCTAAGGGAGACCTCCAGATCTGTTCAGAAGTCGGTAATTCCAGAGGCAGTGTGCAGGGTCCTGACTGCCCTTTGCCAGCCTTGCAAAGACATTCCTAGATTCTACAGTTATCTTCCTGAAGAAGCAGGCTTTGGGAATATGTCGGACTTGACTGGCGCCTTATTGGCCTCAGCTCAGCTATTGCCTTTCCATTCAAAGTAGGACAAAGGCCTACTTTATGAAGGGTAAGGGTCTTCTTCTTTCCAAACTGCCGAGGGCTACAGCAATGAGACCTCCATAAATGCGAGGGAAGCATAAGCGGATGGATTATCAGGAAGGTTCTTTGCCACCAAGCATCAGCACCCCACGGAGAGAATCAGGCTCCCTTTGCCCCTATGTGGGGTGTGTAGATTCACACACAGTGGTGTCTCTACAGGAGCCAAGAATGTTCCTGAGAGATGAGGCTCACAAGAGCTATCCTACAGAGTGCTCACCTGTACATGTGGTTTCACCTTCCCCTGTGAGTTGGGTCCCCGAGGTCCGCCCCAGCTCCGAGAAAACAGCCTCTGAGAAAAGATCTCCAGGAACCGCTTTTCGCCCAGGCTGGGAAAAGCTGTTCACAGGAAGTAAGGCAAGTGAGCCTCCTGCAGAGAAAAAGAAGCCTTACTGTCCCTGGAGGAGCAGGCTGCCAGAGTGTGTGAAAACTGACTGGTGCCATAATGGTCTTAGCTCCGCCATTGCTTGTTCCTCCAAACTGGGACTCAGGCCTACTTGGAGAAGGGTTTAGGTGCAGATTTCTACAAACTGCCAAGGGCTACTGCAATGAGAACTCTCTCAGAGGTAAGGGCGAGAATTGTATGGATTCTCAAGCTGTTTTCTGAACGACAGCATTAAACCTGCACAGAGAGAATCAGGCTCTCTGCCTCCATGTTGGGTACGCAGTTTCACACACAGAGGTGTCCGCATAGGAGCCAAGAACGTTCGTCAAAGACTGAGGTTCACTAGAGCTCTCTTAGAGAGCAAAGACTTGTTCATGTGGTTTTGCCTTCCCCTGTATGTGTGGGTCTCTGGGCATAACCCCAGCTCCGTGGAAACAACCCCTGAGCAAAGATCTCCAAGATCTGCTTTTCCCCCATGCTGGAAACCAGGGATCATAGGAGGCAGGAAAAGCAAGCCTCCTTCAGGCAAGAAGAGGCAGCCAACCGGCCTGTGTTTGGAAGCCTCTATTTGCAAGGAATGGGTTAGCTTCTCCAGAAGGAGACCTCCAGATCTGCTCAGAAGATAGATATTCCAGAGGCAGGGTCGAGGTTCCTGACTGCCCTTTGCCAGCCTTGCAAAGACATTCCTAGATTCTAGCAATATTTCCCATGAAGGAGCAGGCATTGGGAATATGTCACAGTTGACGGGTGCCTCACTGGCCTCAGCTCAGCTATTGCCTTTCCTTTCAAACTAGGATCAGGGCCTACTTGGTGAAGGGTAAGGGTCTGCTTCTTTCCAAACTGCCAAGAGACACAGCAATGAGACCTCTGTCAAGGCGAGGGAAGCGTAAGCGGATGGATTCTCAAACAGGTGCTTTGCCACAAAGCATCAGCACCCCACGGAGAGAATCAGGCTCCCTGTGCCCCTATGTTCGGTGTGTAGCTTTACACACAGAGGTGTCTCTGTACGAGCCAAGAATGTTCCTAAGAGATGAGACACACTAACGTCTCCTACAGAGCATAGACCTGTCCATGTGGTTTTTCCTTCCCCTGTGAGATGGGTCCCCGAGGTCCACCCCAGCTCTGGGGATAGAGCCCCTGAGAAAAGATCTCCAGGAACCGCTGTTTGCCCAGGCTGGGAAACGCAGTTCACAGGAGGCCAGGCAAGCGAGCCTCCCACAGGGAAAAATAGGCCTTACTGTCCCTGGAGGAGCACGCTGCCAGAGTGTGTGACACCTGACTGGTGCCTTACTGACCTCAGCTCCGCCACTGCATGGCCATCCAAACCAGGACCCAGGCCTACTTGGAGAAGGGTTTGGGTGCGGATTTGTAAAAACTGCCAAGGGTTACAGCAATGAGAAGTCTCTCAGAGGTAAGGGAGAGCATTGTATGGATTCTTAAGCTGTTGTTTGAATGACAGCTTCAAAGCTGCAAAGAGAGAATCAGGCCCTGTGTGCCCCCTTGTTGGGTACGCAGCTCCACACACAGAGGTATCCCCGTGGAATCCAAGACTTTCCTCACATACTGAGGTTAACTAGAGTTCTCCTACAGAGCAAAGACTTGTCCATGTGGTTTTGCCTTCCTCTGTGCGTGTGGGTCTCCGGGCTCGGCTCCAACTCCGTTGAAATAGCCCCTGAAAAAAGATCTCCAAGAACCACTTTTCCCCCAGGCGGGAAGCGGAGTTCACAGGAAGCGGAACAAGCAAGCCTCCTTCGGGCAAGTAGATGCAGCCAACTAGCCTGTGTTTGGAAGCCTCTATTTGGAAGGAATGGTTAGCTTCTCCAAAAGAAGACCTCCAGATCTGCTCAGAAGATGGAAATTCCAGAGGCAGGGTCGAGGTTCCTGACTGTCCTTTACCAGCCTTGCAAAGACATTTCTAGATTCTAGCGTTATTTTCCATGAAGGAGCAGGCTTCAGGAATATGTCAGACTTGACTGGCGCCTTACTGGCCTCAGCTCAGCTATCGCCTTTCCGTTCAAACTAGGACAAGGGCCTACTTGGTGAAGGGTAAGGGTCTGCTTCTTTCCAAACTGCCAAAGGCTACAGCAAAGAGACCTCTGTCAAAGAGAGGGAAGTGGAAGCGGATGGATTCTCAAAGAGGTGCTTTGCCACAAAGCATCTGTACCCCACGGAGAGAATCAGGCTGCATTTGCCCCTATGTTGGGTGTGTAGCTTCAAACACAGAGGTGTTTCTATAGGAGCCCAGAATGTTCCTGGGAGATGAGGTTCACTAGAGCTCTGCTACAGAGCATAGACCTGTCCATATGGTTTTGCCTTCCCCTGTGAGTTGGGTTCCCGATGTTCGCCCCAGCTCCGAGGAAGAAACCCCTGAGAAAACACCTCCAGGAACTGCTTTTCGTCCAGACTGGGAAACGCAGTTCACAGAAGGCAAGGCAAGCGAGCCTCCTGCAGAGAAAAAGAGGCCTTACTGCCCCTGGAGGAGCAGGCTGCAAGAGTGTGTGAGACCTGACTGGTGCCTTACTGGCCTCAGCTCCGCCATTGCATGTTCCTCTGAACTAGGACCCAGGCCTACTAGGAGAAGGGTTTGGGTGCGGATTTCTAAAAAACTGCCAAGGGCTACAGCAATGAGAACTCTCTCAGAGATAAGGGAGAGAATTGTATGGATTCTCAAGCTGTTTTCTGAATGACAGCGTTAAACCTTCACAGAGGGAATCAGGCTCTCTGACCCCATAAGTTGTCCCTGTAGGAACCAAGAACGTTCGTCAAAGACTGAGGTTCACTAGAGCTCTCTTAGAGAGCAAAGACTTGTTCATGTAGTTTTGCTTTCCTCTGTATGTGTGGGTCTCCGGGCATAACCTCAGCTCCGTGGAAACAACCCCTGAGCAAAGATCTCCAAGATCTGCTTTTCCCCCATGCTGGGAACCAGGGATCATAGGAGGCAGGAAAAGCAAGCCTCCTTCGGGCAAGAAGAGGCAGCCAACTAGCCTGTGTTTGGAAGCCTATATTTGCAAGGAATGGGTTAGCTTCTCCAGAAGGAGACCTCCAGATCTGCTCAGAAGATAGATATTCCAGAGGCAGGGTCGAGGTTCCTGACTGCCCTTTGCCAGCCTTGCAAAGACATTCCTAGATTCTAGCGCTATTTTCCATGAAGGAGCAGGCATCGGGAATATGTCAGAGTTGACGGGTGCCTTACTGGCCTCAGCTCAGCTATTGCCTTTCCTTTCAAACTAGGATCAGGGCCTACTTGGTAAAGGGTAAGGGTCTGCTTCTTTCCAAACTGCCAAGGGACACAGCAATGAGACCTCTGTCAAGGCGAGGGAAGCGTAAGCGGATGGATTCTCAAACAGGTGCTTTGCCACAAAGCATCAGCACCCCACGGAGAGAATCAGGCTCCCTGTGCCCCTATGTTCGGTGTGTAGCTTTACACACAGAGGTGCCTCTGTACGAGCCAAGAATGTTCCTAAGACTTGAGATTCACTAAGGTCTCCTACAGAGCATAGACTTGTCCGTGTAGTTTTGCCTTCCCCTGTGAGTTGGGTCCCCGAGGTCCACCCCAGCTCCGGGGAAACAACTCCTTAGAAAAGATCTCCAGGAACCGCTTTTCGCCCAGGCTGGGAAACGCAGTTCACAGGAGGCAAGGCAAGCGAGACTCCTGCAGGGAAAAAGAGGCCTTACTGTCCCTGGAGGAGCAGGCTACCAGAATGTGTGACACCTGACTGGTGCCTTACTGACCTCAGCTCCGCCATTGCATGGCCATCCAAACCAGGACCCAGGCCTACTTGGAGAAGGGTTTGGGTGCGGATTTCTAAAAACTGCCAAGGGCTACAGCAATGAGAACTCTCTCAGAGGTAAGGGAGAGCATTGTATGGATTCTCAAGCTGTTGTTTGAATGACAGCTTCAAAGCTGCAAAGAGAGAATCAGTCTCTCTGTGCCCCCTTGTTGGGTACGCAGCTTCACACACAGGGGTGTCTCCATAGGAGTCAAGAACGTTCCTGACAGAGTAAGTTTCACTTAGAGGTCTCCTGGAGAACAAAGACTTGTCCATGTGGTTTTCCTTCCCCTGTGCAATTGGGTCTCTGGTCTCGGCCCCAGCTCCATGGAAAAAACCCCTGAGAAAAGATCTTCAAGATCCGCTTTTCCCAGAGCCTGGGAAGCTGGGTTCATAGGAGGCAGGAAAAGCAAGCCTCCTTCGGGCACGAAGAGGCAGCCGACCGGCCTGTTTTTGGAAGTCTCAATATGGAAGGAATGAGTTAGATTCTCCTAAAGGAGACCTCCAGATCTGCTCAGAAATCGGTAATTCCAGAGGCAGGGTGCAGGCTCCTGACTGCCCTTTGCCAGCCTTGCAGAGACATTCCTAGATTCCAGCGTTATTTTCCATGAAGGAGCAGGCTTCGGGAATATGTCAGACTTGACTGGCGCCTTATTGGCCTCAGCTCAGCTCTTGCCTTTCCTTTCAAACTAGGACAAGGGCCCACTTTATGAAAGGTAAGGGTCCTCTTCTTTCCAAACTGCCAAGGGCTACAGCAATGAGACCTCTGTCAAGGCGAGGGAAGCGTAAGCTGATAGATTCTCAAGCAGGTGCTTTGCCACAAAGCATCAGCACCCCATGGAAAGAATCTGGCTCCCTTTGCCTCTACGTTGCGTGTGTAGCTACACACACAGAGGTGTCTCGATAGGAGCCAAGAATGTTCCTGAGAGAGGAGGTTCACTGTTGGGGGCCAGAGTGAGGCACTCCGCCCATGGCAAAGGTCATGAGGAAGGAGGCTCGACATACGCAAAGGCGGGATCGAGCCTCAGGAGTCCCCCTGGAAATCCTCGAGCATCTACCCCCATAACCAGAGCCTGCCTACCTTACTACTTTGTGCTCTCACCTACACCTCTGACTTTACGGGTGGCTGTCCCCCACCACCTCTTTCGGAGAAGGAGTTAACCTAGAGCTCCAGTTGATAAAAACCCCTGGGTGTGACAAGAGTGTTTTAACCTACAAACTCCTCTGAAGGTTCTCTAGCCTGCCTGACAGGCTTGTCCGGCCACATGTGATTGCTCACAGCCTCTCAACCATGAGAGGCACGAGATGCTTTAAACCTTCTAAAAACAGGTTCCTTAGGAAAGTTAGAAAATTATTAGTATAAGTATAATGGGCTGATTAGAAATCATATTGGTGAAGGGTTTTTCATTTGTTGAGCTGATGTTTACTGCTAAGTCTCCACATCCCCTGCCCTTATACACATTAATGAATATATAGAAGAAATAAGTATTAACCTTTGATATAAATCACGTTAGACCTTAGGCTAAGTACATTCTTTCCTTAACTAAAACCCACTACACCCTCACCCTATAGGAATGTAACTTTATTTGGGTGGCGTCTGTTTTAAGAATAATCACCCCTGGAGAAATAAGTGTCCTGGTTGACTGACCGCTGTCACAAGGAGAGGGTCGTAAATTGTCAGCAGGCCCCCCGGCCAGAAGATGATGTAACACCCCTAAGACCTCTGTATACTTTTGTATGAAGCACCTGACTTTGATAAAAGTCAGGACTGCTGACCCCACGTGACTTTTGCATAACATCTCAGTGTATAAAAGTAGACCATGGAAAATAAAGAATTGGGATCAGTTTCTCGAAAGACTGGTCTCCCCATGTCTCTCTCTCTCTCTCTCACTCTGGTTGAGTCTCCATCTGGAGCGCGGAACCCACCAAGCTTACTAATTTTGCCTGGGCTTCTAAGATCCGACCGGGGAGGCCTCAGTGTCTCCTCTCCTTCGGGAGAACGGAAGGACGCCTGCGGCCTACGTAAGTGGTGCAAGCTTCTTGTCTTGAAGTTTTATTGGTCCCCCGCGTAAACCAAGCTACTCAGCCTCTTTTCTCCACTGAATTTTCCTACTGAGCTATCCTCATTTTATTACTCTTTATATCCTTAATTAATGTTTAATTAAGCAGTTGTTCCCTGACCCTCGCCTACGCCGTCTCTGCTTCGAATACCCTGGATCAGCTGGGGCTGGACCCCGGCAGTTCACTAGAGATCTCCTACAGAGCATAGACCTGTCCATTTGGTTTTGCCTTCCCCTGTGAGTTGGGTCCCCGAGGTCCGCCCCAACTCCGGGGAAACAGCCCCTGAGAAAAGATCTCCAGGAACTGCTTTCCGCCCAGGCTGGGAAACGCTGTTCACAGGAAGTAAGGCAAGCGAGCCTCCTGAAGGGAAATAGAGGCCTTATTGTCCCTGGAGGAGCAGGCTGCCAGAGTGTGTGACACCTGACTGGTGCCTTACTGGCCTCAGCTCCGCTATTGCATGTTCATCTGAACTTGAACCCAGGCCTACTTGGAGAAGTGTTTGTGTGCCGATTTCCAGAAACTGCGAAGGGCTACAGCAATGATAACTCTCTCAGTGGGAAGGGAGAGCATTGTGTGAATTCTCAATTTGTTGTTTGAACAACAGCGTCAAAGCTGCACAGAGAGAATCAGGTCTCTGTGTCTCTATGTTGGCTATGCAGCTTCCCACACAGAGATGTCCCCGTTGGAGCCAAGAACATTCCCCATAGAGTGAGGTTCACTAGAGCACTCCTAGAGAGCAAAGACTTATCCATGCGGTTTTCCCTTCCCCTGTTCGTGTGGGTCTCTGGGATCGGCCCCTGCTCCGTGGAAACAGCCTCTGAGAAAAGATCTCCAAGAACCTCTTATCCCCCAGGCTGGGAAGCGGAGTTCGCAGGAGGTGGGATAAGCAAGCTTCCTTCGGCAAGAAGAGACAGCCAACCGGCCTGTGTTTGGAAGCCTATATTTGCAAGGAATGGGTTAGTTTCTCCTGACCGAGACTGCCAGATGTGCTGAGAAGATAGAAATTCCAGAGGCAGGGTCGAGGTTCCTGACTGCCCTTTGCCAGCCTTGCAAAGACATTCCCAGATTCTAACGTTATTTTCCATGAAGGAGCAGGCATCGGGAATATGTCAGACTTGACTGGCGCCTTACTGGCCTCAGCTCAGCTACTGCCTTTCCATTCAAACAAGGACAAGGGCCTACTTGTTGAAGGGTAAGGGTCAGCTTCTTTCCAAACTACCAAGGACTACAGCAATGAGACCTCTGTCAAGGTGAGGGAAGCCTATGCGGATGGATTCTTAGCAGGTGCTTTGCCACAAAACATCAGCACCAACGGAGAGAATCATACTCCCTTTGCCACTATGTTGGGTGTGTAGATTCATGAACAGAGGTGTCTCTGTAGAAGCCAAGAATGTTCCTGAGAGATGAGGTTCACTAGAGCTCTCCTACAGAGCATAGACCTGTCCATGTGGTTTTGTCTTCCCCTGTTAGTTGGGCCCCCGAGGTCCGACCCAGCTCCAGGTAAACAACCCCTGAGAAAAAATCTCCAGGAACAGCTTTGCGCCCAGGCTGGGAAATGCAGTTCACAGGAGGCAAGGCAAGCGAGCCTCCTGCAGGGAAAAAGAGGCCTTACTGCTCCTGGACGATCAGGCTGCAAGAGTGTGTGAGACCTCACTTGTGCCTTACTGGCCTCAGCTCCGCTGTTGCCTGTTGTTCCGAGCTAGGACCCAGGCCTACTTGGAGAAGGGTTAGGGTGCGGATTTCTACAAACTGTCAAGGACGACAGCAATGAGAATTCTCTTAGCAGTAAGGGAGAGCATTGTATGGATTCTCAAGCTGTTGTTTGAATGACAGCTTCAAAGCTACACAGAGAGAATCAGGCTCTCTGTTCCCCTATTTTGGCTGTGCAGCTTCACACACAGAATTTGACTCTGTTGGAGCCAGAAATATTCCTGAAAGACTTAGGCTCACCAAAGCTGTCCTCCAGAGCAAAGACATTGGATGTGGTTTTGCCTTCCCTTGCCAGTATGGGTCCCCTAGCTTGGCCCCAGCTCCGGGGATACAGCCTCTGAAAAAAATCTTCCAAGAAGCGATTTTTCCTCCAGGCTGTTAAGCGGAATTCGCAGTTTGCAAGTTAAGGAAGCCTGCTTCGTGGAAGAGCAAGCAGCCAACTGGCCCTGTGTTAGGAAGCCTGTATTTGAAAGGAATGGGTTAGCTTCTACAGCGGGAGAACCTCAGATCTGCTCAGGGGGCTGAAATACTAGAGTCAGGGTCGAGGTTCTCCCTTGTCCTTTGCGCACCTTGCAAAGACATTCCTAGCTTCTAGCGTTAGTGTCCCTGTAGTAGCAGGCTGCAGGAGCGTGTGATAAATGACTGCCGCGTTCCTGTCCTCAGCTCCGCTATTGACTTTCTATTCGAACTAGAACCCAGGCCTACTTTGAGAGGGGTTAGGGTCCAGTGTTTCCAAACTGCCAAGGGCTACGGCAATGCGAGCTCTGTCAGAGGTAAGAAAAGAGCAATTGGTTGGATTCTTCAGCTGCTGCGTGGCTGCACAGCTTCCGCGCTGCATGGAGAGCATGAGGCTCCTTGTGGCCCTATTTTGGGTACGCAGCAACATGCACACAGAATGTCTGTGTTCACTTATGTACAGGCTTATGTACACTAGAGCTCTCCTACAGAGCAAAGACCACTCAGTGGGCTCCAAGAGATACCTGTCGCGGCTCGAGAAGAGAGTGGAGTCCTTTGCTTCCCCTCGAGATGAGGCCTGACTCCCCGGGTGAGTATGGAATGCAACCCCAAATCCCTGTCGCCTATGGAGAGGAACATTAAGTCCTGGATACAAGCCTAGATGAGGTCTAGTTTGCCCTTCAGTGAATGGAGCCCAATCCACAGCTCTCCCTGGCAACTCGAATGGAAGATTAGACTTCCTGGGCCAACACAAGAGGAAGCCTGAATTCCCCGTCGTAACTCGAGAATCCCACCGAAACTCGAGAAAATCCACGTGCTTCCCTCGTCATCGCAAGATGAGGCCCTTTGTCCGCTACAGCATCTCAAGAGAAGTCCCACGTTCCATCCTGAAGTGCGAAACTGTACTTGGCACCCTTGATGCGACCCCAAAAGTTCCGCGACATACCAGACTCACTCAAGGGGAACACCGAGGTTCCTGGCACCACTTCATCTGACCCCTTCTCCTCTCCTGATTGCGACAGGAGGGTCGACTCCCCTTCTCTGTCTGCAAGGGGTTCCCGACCTTCCGGGCGCACCTCAGGATGAGGCCGGTCTCATGAGGAAGTTCGAGACGTAGCCTCGTGGGTGGTGCCACATGCCGAAAGACCCCAATTTCACGGTCCACTCTTGAAAAGAACCCGATGCCAGCACACCTCTTTGAAGGAAAACCTGTGGATGAAGGCACAACACGAAGGGGCACTGACACCCGCGTGCATCGTCCAGAAAAACCCGCAGGTCCCACAGACATTTCGACAAGTGGCCTGTCACCCTGTAAACAACTCGAAAGGCAAACGAAGGTCCATTCCTCAACAGAAGACTAGGTGTGACTCTCTTGTCCCTACTCTGCAGGGACCATGGGATCCGAGTCAGAAACGGAGAGGAAGCCTGAGGTTCCTGCGTCCACTCGAGATGAGGCCCTCTTCCATTGCACCACACCCAGTGGAGTCCCGAGAGGCCCCTACCAACTCCACAGTATCCCTGAGTTCTCAGAGGCACAATGAGAAGCTCCCTGAGGTCACAGGCACAAGTCGAGGGAACCCTGGGTTTTCTGCCATGACTCGAGAAAGACCTCGAGAGTGCTTCAAAATGTGTTGAGTCGCGATTCCCCTACCATGACTCGAGAGCCATGACACGCGCCCCCTCTTCATGCGCATGGAGACCTGACTAACCTGGCACTGCACGAGAGGCTCCCTGAGATCCTCATCGTACCTCGTGAGGAAACCCACACTGCCACGGCAGCTCGAGGAAACACATGAGACACCCCGGTCATCGCGAGATGAGGGCCTTATATTCCTGCATGGCCTGGAGACCAATCACGAGTCCTCTCTCCAAACTGAAGAGCAGGCTGGACTCCGTTGAGGCCTCTCAGGGGGCTCCAACAGATCCTTGTCGCGACTCAAGAGGAGAGCGGAGTCCTTGGCTTCCCCTCAAGACGAGGTCTGACTCCCCGGGGGAGCCTGGAATGCAACCCCGAGATGCCTGCTTTCCCTGGAGAGGAATAGTAGGTCCTGGACACACGCCTAGGTGAGGTCTCTTTGGCCCTGCAGTGACTCGAGCGCAATCCCCAGATTTCCCTTGCAACTCGAGGGGAAGATTGGGCTTCCCAGGGCCAACCCAAGAGGAAGGCTGAGATCCCCATTGTAACTCGAGAATCCCGCCGCAACTCGAGAAAAACCACGTGGTTCCCACCTCTTGGCAAGATGAGACCCTTGCCCGCGACGGCGTCTCAAGGGAAGTCCCCTCTTCCGCCCTGAAGGGCGGAAACGATTCTGCCAGCCTTCATGCGACCCCCAAAAGTTCCCCGACACGCCGGGTTCCCTCGAGGGGAACACCGAGGGTCCCGGCACCGCTTCCTCTGAGCCCCTTCTCCCCTCCTGATCGCGACAGGAGAGTCGATTCCCCTGCGTGGTCTGGAAGGGGTTCCCGGCCTTCCCGGCGCACCTAAGGATGAGGCCGGCCTCACGAGGAAATTGGAGACGAGCCACGTGGGTGGTGCCACATGCCCAACGCCCCCGATTCCCCGGTCCGCTCTTGAGAAGGACCCGAGGCCCGGACCCCTATTCGAAGGCAACCCTGTGGGTGAAGGCACAACACGAAGGGGCACTGCCAACCCCGTGCATCATCCGCAAAGACCAGCGGGTTCCACACACAGCTCGACGAGGGGCCTGAGACCCCCTGAGCAACTCGAGAGGCAAGCGGGGTTCCCTTCTTCAGACAAGACGAGGCCTGACTCTCCTGTCCCAACTCTGCAGGGACCCTGCGGTCGGAGTCCGAAACGGAGAGGAAGCCTGAGGTTCCTGCCTCCCCTCGAGCTGAGGCCCTCTTCCGTTGCGCCAGACCCAGTGCAGTCCCGAGAGGCCCCGCCAATTCCTCAGGATCCCTCGCCTCTCAGAGGCACCCTGGGAAGTTCCCTAAGGTCCCCGGCAGAAGGCGAGGGAAACGAGGGTTTCCCGCCGCCCCCCGAGAAAGACCTCGAGAGTCCTTCTTCAACGCATCTCGAGGCCCTAGTCCCCTCCCGTGACTCGAGAGCCATGACGCGCTCCCCCTCGCCACGCGCATGGAGTCCTGACTTCCCTGGCGCCGCACGAGAGGCTCCCTGAGATCCCCATCGTGCCTCGGGAGAAACCCCACACTGGCGCCGCAGCTCGAGAAAACCCACGAGACGCCCCCGTTATCGTGAGATGAGGGCCATCATTAACTGCATGGCCTGGAGGGCAATCCCGAGTCGTCTCTCCAAACTCCACGGGAGGCTTGACTCACTAAGGCTACCCAGTGCGCTCAATAGGTACCCGTCGCGACTCGAGAGGAAAGCGGAATACTTTGCTTCCCCTAGAAACAAGGCCGGACTTCCTGGGTGAGTCTGGAATGCCACCCCAAGATCCCTGTCACCCCTGGAGAGGAATATTCGGTCCTGGACACAAGCCTAGATATGGTCTATTTTGCCCCGCAGTGTCTTGAGTGGGATCCCAGCTCACCCTCGCAACTCGAATGGAAGATTGGACTTCCATGGGCCAACACAGGAGGAAATCTGAATTCCCCGTCGAAACTCGAGACTCCCGCCGCAATGCGAGCAAAAGCACGTGATTCACTCGTCATCCCAAGATGAGGCCCTGGCCCGCTACAGCGTCTCAAGTGAAGTCCCACGTTCCGTCTTGAAGTGCGAAATGCTACTTTTCACCCTTGATGTAACCCCAAAAGTTCCCCGACACACCGTTCTCACCGAGGGGAACACCGAAGTTCCCGGCACCACTTCATCTGATCACTTTCTCCCCTCCTGATCACGACAGGAGGGTATATTCCCCTGCTTTGTCTGGAAGGAGTTCCCGCCCATCCCGGCGCACATTAGGATGAGGCCTTTCTCAGGAGGAAATTCGAGACGTAGCCTCGTGGGTGGTGCCACATGCCGAAAGACCCCGATGGTGCGGTCCAATCTGGATAAGAACCCGATGCCCGGACACCACTTCGAAGGCAACCCTGTGGATGAAGGCACCACAGAAGGGTTACTAAAACTCCCGTGCATCGTCCAGAAAAACCCACAGGTTCTACACACAGCTCGACAAGTGGAATGTCACCCCGTGAACAACTCTATAGGCAAGCGGAGTTCGATTCCTCCACACAAGATGAGGCCTGACTCTCCTGTCCCAACTCTTCAGGGACCCTGCCATCCGAGTTAGAAATGGAGAGGAAACCTGAGGTTCCTGTCTCAACTCGAGGTGAGGCCCTCTTCCATTGCACCAAACCCAGATGAGTCGCGAGAGGCCCCTCCGAACTCCACAGTATCCCTGAATTCTCAGAGGCACCTTGAGAATCTACCTGAGGTCACCGGCACAAGTCAAGGGAACCCAGGGTTTCCTGCTGCGACCCGAGAAAGACCTTGAGAGTCTTTCAGCGCGTCTTGAGGCCCGATTCCCCTACCATGACTCGAGAGCAAAGACCCGCTCCCCATCGCCATGCGCATGGAGACCTGACTTCCCTGACGCCTGAAGAGAGTCTCCCTGAGCTCCCCGTCGTACCTCTTCGGAAACCCCATTCAGGCACCACAGCTCGAGAAAACCGACGATACGCCCCCGTCATCACGAGATGAGGGACTTCTTTCCTGCCTGGCATGGAGAGCAAAACCGAGTCCTCTCTCCAGACTCCACAGGAGGCTTGACTCTCTTTAGGCCTCTCAGTTGGCTCCAAGAGATACCTGTCAGGACTTGAAGGGAGAGAGGAGTCCTTTGCTTCCCCTCGAGATGAGGCCTGACTCCCCGTGTGAGTCTGGAATGCAACCCCGAGTTCCTGTCGCACCTGGAGAGGAAAACTCGGTCCTGGACACAAGCCTAGATGAGGTCTATTTTGCACTGCAGTTACTAGAGAGCAATCGCCAGCTCTCCCTTGCAAATCGAATTGAAGATTGGACTTCCCTGGGCCAATACAATTGGAAGCCTGAATTCGACATCGTAACTCGAGAATCCCGCCGAAACTCGAGAAAATCCACGTGGTTCCCCCATCAGCGCTAGATGAGGCCCTTGCCCGCTACAGCGACTCAAGAGAAGTCCCACGTTTTGTCTTGAAGTGCGAAACGGTATTTGCCACCCTTGATGCAATCTCAAAATTCCCCGACATACCGGTCTCACTCGAAAGGAACACCGAGGTTCCCGGAACCACTTCATTTGAGCTCCTTCTGCCCTCGTGATCGCGACAGGAGTGTCGATTCCCCTGCTATGTCTGGAAGGCGTTCCCGACCTTTCCAGCGCGCCTAAGGATGAGGCAGGTCTCAGGAGGAAATTCGAGACATAGCCTCGTGGGTGGTGCCACAAGCCGAAAGACCCCGATTTCCCGGTCTACTCTTGATAAGAACGCGATGCCCTGACACCTTTACGAAGGAAAACCTGTGGATGAAAGCACAACACGAAGGGGCAATGACACCCCCGTTTATCATCCAGAAAAACCCGCAGGTTACAAACACAGTTCAACAAGTGGTCTGTCACCCCGTGAACAACTCGAGAGGCAAGTGGAGTTCCATTCCTCCACACAAGGCGAGACCTGATTTTCTGTACCAACTCTGCAGGGAAACTGCGATCCGAGTCAGTACCAGCGACAGGAAACCCAGGAGAGGAAACATGAGGTTCCTGCCTCCACTCGAGATGAGGCTCTCATCCATTGCACCAAACCCAGTGGAGTCCAGAGAGGCTCCTCCCAACTCCACAGTACCCCTGACTTCTCAGAGGCACCCAGAGAAGCTCCATAAGGTCACCGGCACATGTCGAGGGAACCCAGGGTTTCCTGCCACAATGGGAAAAAGACCTCGAGAGTCCTACTTCAACGTGTCTTGAAGCCCGAATCTGCTTCCATGGCTCTATAGAAATGACACGCACCCCCTCGCCACGCACATGGAGACCTGACTTCCCTGGCGCCATAAGAGAGGCTCCCTGAGCTCCCTGTTGTACCTCGTGAGAAACCCCACACTGACGCCGCAGCTTGAGAAAACCCACCATACGCCCCTGTCATCGCGAGATGAGGGCCTTCTTTTCCTGCATGGCCTGGAGAGGAATACCGAATCCTCTTTTCAAACTCCACAGGAGGCTTGACTCCCTTTAGGCCACTTAGTGGGCTCCAAGAGATACCCATCGCGACTCGAGAGGAGAATGGAGTCCTTTGCTTCCCCTCGAGACAAGGCCTGACTCACCAGGTGGGTCTGGAATGCAACCCCGAGATCCCTGTCTCCCCTGGAGAGGAACATTAGGTCCTGGAAACAAGCCTAGATGAGGTCTCTTTGCCCTTCTGTAACTCGAGAGCAATCCCCCGCTCTCCCTGACAACTCGAATGGAAGATTGGACTTCCCTGGGCCAACACAAGAGGAAGCCTGAATTCCCCTTCGTAACTCGAGAATCCCACCGCAACTCGAGAAAAAGCACTTGGTTCCCTCGTCATCGCAAGATGAGGCCCTTGCCCGCTACAGCTTCTCAAGAAAAGTCCCACGTTCCGTCTTGAAGTGCGAAACGATACTTGACACCCTTGATGTGACCCCAAAAGTTCCCCGAAATATCGGTCTCACTCGAGGTGAACACCGAGGTTCCCGCCACCAGTTTATCTGAGCCCCTTCTCCCCTCCTGTTCGTGATAGGAGGGTCACTTCCCCTGCTTTGTTTGTAAGGGGTTCCCGAACTTCACGGGGCACTTCAGGATGAGGCCGGTCTCACGAGGAAATTCGAGACGTAGCTCGCGGGTGGTGCCACATGCCAAAAGACTGTGATTTCCCGGTACGCTCTTCATAAGAACCCGATGCCTGGACACCTCTTCGAAGGCAACCCTGTGGATGAAGGCACAACACAAAGGGGCACTGACACCCTCGTGCATCGTCCGGAAAAACCCGCAGGTTCCACATACAGCTCAACAAGTGGCTTGTCACCCCTGAAGAACTCGAGAGGCAAGTGGGGTTTCATTCCTCTACACAAGACGAGGCCTGACTCTCCTGTCCCAACTCTGCAGGGACTTTGCGATGCGAATCAGACCAGCGCCAGTGAAGTCACGAGAAGAACGCTGAGGTTCCTGCCTCCACTCGAGATTAGGACCTCTTCCATTGCACGAAAACCAGTGGAGTCCCGAGAGACGCGTCCCAGCTCCACAGTATCCCTGACTTCTCAGAGGCACCCTGAGAAGCTCCCTGAGGTCACCAGCACAATTCGAGTGAACCCAGGGTTTACTGCCGCCACCATAGAAAGAACTCAAGAGTCTTTCTTCAACGCATTTTGAGGCCTGATTCCCCTACCATGACTCGAGGGCAATGACGCGCTCCCTCTGCTACACTCATGAAGCCCTGACTTCCCTGGCGCCACACGAGAGGCTCCCTGAGCTCCCCGTCATACCTCGTGAGAAACCCCACACTGGCGCCGCAGATAGAGAAAACCCACGAGACGCCCCCGTTTTCGCGACATGACGGCCTTCTTTTCTAGCATGGCCTGGAGATCAATCCCGAGTCCTCTCTCCAAACTCCACAGTAGGCTTGACTCCCTTTTGGTCACTCAGTGGACTCCAAGACATACCCGTCGCGAGTCGAGAGGAGAGTGGAGTCTTTTCCTTCCCCACAAGGCGAGGCCTGACTCCTCGGGTGAGTCTGATATGCGAACCGGAGATCCCTGTCGCGCCTGGAGAGAAACATTAGGTCCTGGACACAAGCCTAGATGAGGTCTCTTTTTTCCTGCAGTGACTCGAGAGCAATCCCCAACTCTCCCTTGCAACTCAAATGGAAGACTGGACTTCCCTGGGCCAACAGAAGAGGAAGCCTGAATTTCCTGTTGTAACTCAAGAATCCCGCCACAACTCGAGAAAAACCACATCGTTCCCTATTCATCGCAAGATGCGGCCATTGCCGCTACAGCGTCTCAAAAGAAGTCTTACGTTCCATCTTGAAGTGCGATACGGTACTTGGCACCTTTGATGCGACCCCAAAAGTTCCCCAACACACTGGTCTCACTGGAGGGGAACACCGAGGTTCCCGGCATCACCTCATCTGTGCCCCTTCTCCCCTCCTGATCGAGACAGGAGGGTCGATTCCCCTGCTTTGTCTGCAAGGGGTTCCGACCTTCCCAGCGCACCTCAGGATGAGGCCGGTCTCACGAGGAAATTCGAGACGAACCACGTGGGTGGTGCCACATGCCGAACGCCCCCGATGCCCCGGTCCGCTCTTGAGAAGGCCCTGAGGCCCGGACCCCTCTTCGAAGGCAACCCTGTGGGTGAAGGCACAACACGAAGGGGTTCTGACGTCCCCATGCATAGTATGGAAAAACACGCACATTCCAAACACAGATTGACAAGTGTCCTGTCATTCCTTGAAGAACTAGAGAGGCATGCGGAGTTCCGTTCCTCCACACAAGAGAAGGCCTGACTCTCCTTTCCCAACTCTGCAGGGACCGTGCGATCGGAGTCAGAAATGTAGATGAAACCTGACGTTCCTGCATCAACTCGAAATGAGGCACTGTTCCATTGTGCCATACCCAGTGGAGTTCCGAGAGGCCCCTCCCAAATCCACAGTATCCCTGATTCTCAGAGGCACCCTCAGAAGTTCTCTGCGGTCACTGGCACAAGTCGAGTGAACCCAGGGTTTCCTGCTGCATTCTGAGCAAGACCTCGAGAGACCTTCTTTACCGCATCTTGAGGCCCGATACCCTACCATGACTGGAGAGCAATGACGCATTCCCCTCGCCACACCCATTGAAACCTAACTTCCCTGGCGCCACACGAGAGGCTCCCTGCGCTCCCCGTCCTACCTCATGAAAACCCCACACTGGCACCGCCGCTCGAGAAAACTCACGAGACGCCCCCATCATCGTAAGATGAGGGCCTTCTTTTCATACATGACCTAGAGAGCAATCCCGAGTCCACTCTCCAAACTCCACTGGAGGCCTGACTCCCTTTAGGCCACTCAGTAGCCTCCAAGAGATACACGTCGCTACTCTAGAGGAGAGCGGAGTCCGTTGCTTCCCCTCGAGCAGAGGCCTGACTACTTGGGTGAGTCTGGAATGGGATCCCGAGATCCGTGTCGCCCCTGTAGAGGAAAACTCGGTCCTGGACACAAGCCTAAATGAGGTCTTTTTTGTCCTGCATTGACTCAAGTGCAATCCCCAGCTCTCCCTCCCAACTCGAATGGATGATTGGACTTCCCTGGGCCAACACAAGAGGAAGCCTGTATTCCCCGTTTTAATTCGAGAATCCCGCGGCAACTGGAGAAAAACAACGTGGCTCCTCCGTCATCAAAATATGAGGCCCCTGTCAGCTATAGCGTCTCCAGGGAAGTCCCATGTTCCGTCTTGAAGTGTGAAACGGTAGTTGGCACCCTTGATGCGACCCCCAAATTTCCCTGACACCCCGGTCTCACTCGAGGAGAACATGGAGGTTCCCAGCACCGCTTCAGCTGAGCCTCTTCTCCCCTCCTGATGGCGACAGGAGGGTCGATTCCCCTGCTTTGTCTGGAAGGGGTTCCCAGACTTCCCGGCGAACCTCAGGATGAGGCCAGTATCACGAGGGAAGTCGAGACGTAGCCTCGTGGGTTGTGCCACTTGCCGAAAGACCCCGATTTCCTGGTCCGCTATTGATAAGATCCCGATGCCTGGTCACCTCTTCGAAGGTAACCCTGTGGATGAAGGCACAACACGAAGGGGCACTGACACCCCTCTGCATCGTCCCCCAAAACCTCAGGTTCCACATACAACTCGACAGGTGGCCTGTCATCCCATGAACAACTCGAGAGGCAAGCAGAGTTCCATTACTCCACACAAGACGAGGTCTGACTCTCCTGTCCCAACTCTGCAGGGACCCTGCTATCCGAGTCAGAAATGGAGAGGAACCCTGACGTTACTGCCTCAATCCGAGATTAGGTCCTCTTCAATTGCACCAGTCCCTGTGAAGTCCCGAGAAGCCCCTCTCAACTCCACAGTATCCCTGACTTCTCAGAGGAACCCCGCTAAGCTCCCTGAGGTCATGGGCACAAGTCGAGGGAACCCAGGGTTTCCTGCCACACCCCGAGAAAGACCTCGAGAGTTCTTCTTCGAAGCGTCTTGAGGCTTGATTCCCCTACCATGACTCGAGAGCAATGAGGCGCTCCCCCACGCCACGTCCATGGAGACCTGACTTCCGTGGCACCACAGGAGTCTCCCTGAGCTCCCCGTCCTATCTCGTGAGAAACCCCAACCAGGCACTGCACCTTGAGAAAACCCACGAGACGCCCCCGTCATCGCGAGATGAGGGCCTTCTTTTCCTGCATGGCCTAGAGAGCAATCCCGAGTCCTCTCTCCAAACTCCACAGGAGGCTTAACTCCATTTAGGTCACTCTTGGGCTCCAAGGGATACCCGTCGCGACTCGAGAGGAGAGCGGAGTCCATTCATTCCCTTCGAGACGAGGCCTGACTCCCCGGGTGAGTCTGGAATGCAACCCCGAGATCCCTGTCGCCCCTGGAGAGAAAAACTCGGTCCTGGACACAAACCTAGATGAGCTCTATTTTGCCCTTCAGTGACTCGAGAGCAATCTCCAGCTCTCACTTGCAACTCGAATGGAAGATTGGACTTCCCTGGGCCAACACAAGAAGAAACCTGTATTCCCCATCGTAACTCAAGAATCCTGCCGCAACTCGAGAAAAAACACGTGGGTCCCCCGTCAGCGCTAGATGAGGCCCTTGCCCACTACAGCGTCTAAAGAGAAGTCCCAGGTTCCATCTTGAAGTGCGAAACGGTACTTGGCACCCTTGATGCAACTCGAAAAGTTACCCGTCTTTCACTCAAGGAGAGCACCGAGGTTCCCGGCACTACTTCATCTGAGCCCTTTCTCTCCTCCTGATCCCGAAAGGAGGGTCGATTCCCCTGCTTTGTTTGGAAAGGGTTCCCGGACTTTCCTGCGCGCCTCAGGATGAGGCCGGTCTCACGAGGAAATTCGAGACGTAGCCTCGTGGGTGGTGCAACATGCTGAAAGAACCCAATTTCCCGGTCCGCACTTGAGGAGAACCCGATGCCCGGACACCTCTTCGAAGGCAACCCTGTGGATGAAGGCACAACAGGAAGGAGCACTGACGCCCCCGTGCATCTCCGAAAAACCCGCAGGTTCCACACACATCACGAAAAGTGGTGTCATCCTTGAACAACTTGAGATGTAAGCGGAGTTCCATTCCTCCGCAGAACACGAGACCTGACACTCCTGAGCAAACTCAACAGGGACCCTGCGATCTGAGTCAGATCCGGCCTCCAGGAAGTCAGGAGCAGAACCCTGAGGTTCCTGCCTCAACTCGAGATGAGGCCCACTTCCATTGCACCAAACCCAGAGGAGTCCCGAGAGGCCTCTCCCAAATCCACAGTATCCCTGACTTCTCAGAGGCACCCTGAGACGCTCCCTGAGGTCACCGGCACAAGTCAAGGGAACCCAGGGTTTCCTGCCGCAACCCTAGAAAGACATCGAGAGTTCTTTTTCTACCCGTCATGAGGCCCGATTCCCCTACCCTGACTTGAGAGCAATGACGCGCTCCCCCTTGCCCCGCCAATGGAGACCTGACTTCCCTGTTGCCACACGAGAGGCTACCTGAACTCCCCGTCGTACCTCGTGAGAAACCCCACACTGGCGCCGCAGCTCTAGAAAACACACGAGACGCCCCCGTCATCTCGAGATGTGGGCCTTCTTTTCCTGCATGGCCTGGAGAGCAATCCCGAGTCCTCTCTCCAAACTGAAGAGGAGGGTTGACTCCCTTTAGACCACTCAGTGGGCTCCAAGAGATACGCGTCGCTACTCGAGAGGAGAGCCGAGTCCTTTGCTTCCCCTCGAGACGAGGCCTCACTCCCTGGGTGAGTCTGTAATGCAAACCCGAGATCCCTGTCGCCCTTGGAGAGGATCATTGGGTCCTGAACACAAGGCTAGATGAGGTCGCTTTTGCCCTGCAGTAACTCGAGAGCACTCCCCAGCTTTCCCTTGCAACCCGAATGGAATATTGGACCTCCCTGGGCCAACACAAGAGGAAGCCTGAATTCCCAGTAGTAATTCGAGAATTCCACCTCAACTTGAGAAAAACCACGTGGTTTCCCCTTCATTGCAAGATGAGGCCCTTGCCCGCTCCAGCGTCTCAAGAGTAGTCCCACGTTCTGTCTTCAAGTGCAAAATGATATTTGGCACCCTTAATGCTACCCCAAAAGTTCCCCGACATATGGGTCGCACTCGAGGGGAACACCGAGGTTCCTGGCACCACTTCATCTGAGCCCCTTCTCCCCTCCTGATCGCGAAAGGAGGGTCGATTCCCCTGCTTTGTCTGCAAGGGGTTCCTGACCTTCTCCATGCACCTCAGATGAGGCTGTCTCACGAGGAAACTCGAGACGTAGCCTCGATGGTGGTGCCACATGCCGAAAGACCGCGATTTCCCGATCCGCTCTTGATAAGAACGCGATGCCCAGACACCTATTCGAAGATAGTGTGGATGAAGGCACAACACGAAGGGGCACTGACACCCCCGTGCATCGTCCGGAAAAGACCGCAGGTTACTCATACAGCTCAACAAGTTCCTGTCACCCAGTGAACAACTCGAGAGGCAAGCGGAGGTCCATTCCTGCACACAAGACAAGGCCTGACTCACCTCTCCCAAATATGCAGGGGGCTGCGATCGGAATCAGAAATGGAGAGGAACCCTGAGGTTCCTGCCTCCCCTCGAGATGAGGCCCCCTTCCATTTCACCAAACCCAGTGGAGTCCCGAGAGGTCTTTCCCAACTCCACAGTATCCCTGACTTCTCAGAGGCACCCGGAGAATCTCCCTGAGGTCACCGGCACAAGTCGAGGGAACTCAGGTATTCTTGCCAAGACCCGAGAGAGATCTTGAGAGTCCTTCTTCAACGCGTCTAGAGGCCTGATTCCCCTACCATGACTCGAGAGCAATGACGCGCTCCCCCTTGCCACACGCATCGAGACCTAACTTCCCTGGCGCCACACAAGAGGCTCCCTGAGCTCCCCGTCGTACCTCCTGAGAAACCAACACAGGCGCTGCAGCTCGGTAAAACCACTGAGACCCCCCCCCCCCGTCATCGTGAGATGAGGGCCTTCTTTTCCTGCATGTCCTGGAGTGCAATCCCGAGTCCTCTCTCCAAACTCCAGAGGAGGCTTGACTCCCTTTAGTCCACTCAGTGGGCTCCAAGAAATACCCGTCGCGACTCGAGAAGAGAGATAAGTCCTTTGTTTCCCCTCGAGACGACGCCTGACTCCTGGGTGAGTCTGGAATGCAACCCCAAGATCCCAGTCACCCCTTGAGAGGAACATTAGGTCCTAGACACAAGCCTGGATGAGGTTTCTTTTGCCCTGCAGTGACTCGAGCGCAACCCCCAGCTCTCCCTCGCAACTCGAATGGAAGATTGGGCTTCCCCGGGCCAACACAAGAGGAAGCCAGAAATCCCCTTCGTAACTCGAGAATCCCGCCGAAACTCGAGAAAAACCACGTGTTTCCAACGTCATCCCAAGATGAGGCCCTTGCTGCTATGGCCTCTCAAGAAAAGAACCACGTTCCGTCTTGAAGTGCGAAACGGTACTTTGCACCCTTGATGCGACACCAAATGTTCCTGGACACGCCGGTCTCACTCGACAGGAACACCGAGGTTCCCGCACCACTTCATCTGAGCACCTTCTCCCCTCCTGTTCGAGACAGGAGGGTCTATTCCCCTGCTTTGTTTGGAAGGGGTTCCCCACATTCCCAGTGCAGCTCAGGATGAGGCCGGTCTCACGAGGAAATTCGAGACATAGCATCGGGGGTGGTGTCACATGCCGAAATACCCCGATTTCCCGGCCCACTCTTGAGAAGAACCCGATGCCCGGACACCTCTTCGAAGGCAACCCTGTGGACGAAGGCACAAAACGAAGGGTCACTGACACTCCCGTGCATCATTCGGTAAAAGCCTCAGGTTCCACACACAGCTCGACAAGAGGCCTGTCATCCCATGAACAACTCGAGAGGCAAGCAGAGTTCCATTCCTCCACTCAAGACGAGGCCTGACTCTCCGGTCCCAACTCTGAAGGGACCCTGCGATCAGAGTCCGAAATGGAGAGGAACCCTGAGGTTCCTGACTCCACTCGAGATGAGGCCCTCTTCCATTACACCAAAAACAGTGGAGGCCCGAGAGGCCCCTCCCAAATCCACAGTATCGCGACTTCTCAGAGGCACCCTTAGAAGCTCCCTGAGGTCACCGGCACAAGTCGAGGGAACACAGGGTTTCCTGACGCAACCCGAGAAAGACCTCAAAAATCCTCCTTCACGCGTCTTGAATCCCGATTCCCCTACCATGACTCGAGAGCAATGACGCGTTCCCCCTCGAAACTCGCATGGAGACTTGACTTCCCTGGCGCCACACGAGAGGCTCACTGAGCTCCCCGTCATACCTCGTGAGAAATCCCACACTGGCTCCCCAGCTCGAGAAAGCCCACGAGACGCCTCCGTCATCGCGAGATGAAGGCCTTCTTTTCCTGCATGGCCTGGAGAGCAATCTCGAGGCCTCTCTTCAAACTCCACAGGAGGCCTGACTCCCTTTAGGCCACTCTGTGGGCTCTAAGAGATACCCATTGGGACTCGAGAGGAGAGCGGAATTCTTTGCTTCCCCTATATACCAGGCCTGACTCCTCAGGTGAGTCTGGAATGCAACCCCGAGATCCCTGTCGCCCCTGGAGAGGAACATTAGGTCCTAGACACAAGCATAGATGAGGTCTCATTTGCCCTGAAGTGACTCGAGAGCAATCCCCTGATGTCCCTCGCACCTCGAATGGAAGAATGGACTTCCCTGGGACAACACAAGAGGAAACCTGAATTCCCCATCGTAATTCGAAAATCCCGCCGCAACTCGAGGAAAACCACGTGGTTCCCCCGTCATCGCAAGATGAGGCCCTTGCCAGCTACAGCGTCTCAGGAGAAGCCCCACGTTCCATCTTGAAGTTTAAAACGATAATTGGCAACCTTGATGTTACCACAAAAGTTCCCCGACACCCTGGTCTCACTCGAGGGGAACACCAAGGTTCGGTGCACCGCTTGTTCTGAGCCCCTTATCCCCTCCTGATCGCGATGGGAGGGTCGATTACCCTGCTTTGTCTGGAAGGGGTTCCGGACCTTCCCGGCGCACCTCAGGATGAGGCCGGTCTCACGAGGAAATTCGAGACGTAGCCTTGTGGTTGGTGCCACACACCGAAAGACCCCGATTTCCCTGTCTGCTCTTGATAAGAACCCAATGCTAGGACACCTCTTCGAAGGCAATCCTGTGGACGAAGGCACAAAACGAAGGGGTCTGACACCCTCCTGCATCGTTGGAAAAGCCCGCAAGTTCCACATACAGATCGACAAGTGGCCTGTCACCCCGTGAACAACTCGAGAGGCAAGAGGAGTTAAATTCCTCCACACAAGACAAGGCCTGACTCTCCTGTCCCAACTCTGCATGGACACTGAGATCCGATTCAGAAATGGAGAGGAACCATGAGGTTCCTGCCTCAACTCGAGATAAGGCCCTCTTCTACTGCACCAAACCCAGTGGAGTTCGGAGCGGCCCCTCCCAACTGCACAGTATCCCTGACTTCTCAGAGGCACCCTGAGAAGCTCCCTGAGGTCACGGGCATAAGTCGAGGGAACCCAGGGTTTCCTGCCGTAACCTGAGAAAAATCTCGAGAGTCCTTCTTCACGCGTCTTGAGGCCCGATTCCCCTACCATGACTGGAGAAAAATGACGCGCTCCCCCTCGCCACGCGCATGAAGATCTGACTTCCCCGGCACCACATGAGAGTCTCCCTGAGCTCCCCATCGTACCTTGTGAGAAACCCCACACTGGCGCCGCAGCTCGAGAAAACCCACGAGACGCCCCTGTCATGGTGAAATGAGGGCCTTCTTTCCTGCATGACCTGAAGAGCAATCCCGAATCCTCTCTCCAAACTCCAAAGGAGGCTTGACTCCCTTTAGGTCACTCAGTGGGCTCCAAGAGATACGCGTCGATACTCAGGAGGAGAGCGGTGTCCTTTGCTTCCCCTCGAGATGAGGCCTGACTACGAGGGTGAGTCTGGAATGCAACCCTGGATCCCTGTCGCCCCTGGAGAGGAACCTTAGGTCCTGGACAAAAGCCTAGAGGAGGTCTCTTTGGCCCTGCAGTGACTCACGCACAACCCCTAGCTTTCCCTTGCAACTCGAATGGAAGATTGGCCTTTCTGAGCCAACAAAAGAGGAAGCCTGAATTTCCAGTTGTAATTTGAGAAACCCGCCGCAACTCGAGAAAAATCACGTGGTTCCCTGTATTGCAAGATGAGGCCCTTGCCCCCTACAGCGTCTCAAGAGAAGTCTCACATTCCGTCTTGAAGTGCAAAACAGTACTTGGCACCCTTGATGCGACCCCAAAAGTTCCCCTATATACCGATCTCACTAGAGGGGACACTGAAGTTCCCGGCACCACTTCATCTGAGGCCTTTCTCCTCTCATGATCACGATAGGAGGGTCGATTCCACTGCTTTGTCTCGAAGGGGTTCCCGACCTTCCCAGCGCACCTCAGGATGAGGCCGGTCTCACGAGGAAATTCGAGACGTAGCCTCGAGGGCCATACTACATGCCGAAAGACCCCGATTCCATGGTCCACTTTTGATCAAAACCAGACTCCTGGACACCTCTTCGAAGGCAAGCCTGTGGATGAAGGCACAACACGTAGGGGCACTGACACCCCGTGCATCTTCCGGAAAAACCCGCAGGTTCTCACACAGCTCCACAAGTGGTCTGTCACCTCGTGAACAACTCGAGAAGCAAGCGGAGTTCCATTCCTCCACACAAGACGATGCCTGACTCTCCTGTCACAACTCTAGGGACCTTGCGCACCGAGTCAGAAATGGAGAGGAAGCCTGAGGTTCCTGCCTCCACTCAAGACGAGGCCTTTTCCATTGCCGCAAAACCAGAGGAGTCCCGAGAGGCCCGTCCCAAATCCACAGTATGCCTGACTTCTCAGAGGCACCCTGAGAAGCTCCCTAAGGTCACCGGCAGAAGTCGACGGAACCCATGGTTTCCTGCCCCAACCTGAGAAAGACCTTGAGAGTCCTGCTTTAACGTATCTTGAGGCCCGATTCCCGTACCATATCTCGAGAGCAATGACGCGCTCCCCCTTGCCATGCGCATGGAGACCTGACTTCCCTGGCGCCACACGAAAGGCTCTCTGAGCTTCCCGTCGCACCTCGTCAGAAACCGCACACTGGCACCACAGCTCGAGAAAACCAACAAGACGCCCCTGTCATCGCGAGATGAGGATCTTCTTTTCCTGCATGGCCTGGAGAGCAATCCCGAGTCCTCTCTCCAAACTCCACAGGGGGCTTGACTCCCTTTAGGCCACTCAGTGGGCTCCAAGAGACACCTGTGGCGACTCGAGAGGAGAGCGGGGTCCTTTGCTTCCCCTCGAGTCGAGCTCTGACTCCCAGGATGCGTCTGGAATGCAAACCCGAGATCGCTGTCGGCCCTGGAGAGGAATATTAGGTCCTGGACACAAGCCTAGATGAGGTCTCTTTTGCCCTGCAGTGACTCAAGAGCAAACCCCAGCTCTCCCTCGAAACTCGAATGGAAGATTGGACTTCCCTGGGCCAACACAAGAGGAAGCCTGAATTCCCCGTCGTAACTCGAGAATCCCGCCGCACCTTGAGAAAAACCACGTGATTCCCCCGTCATCCCAAGATGAGGCCCTTGCCCTCTACAGCGTGTCAAGTGAAGCCCCAAGTCCGTATTGAAGTTCAAAACGGTACTTGGCACCCTTGAAGCGACCCCAAAAGTTTCCCGACACACCGGTTCCACTCGAGGGGAACACCGAGGTTCCCGGCACGACTTCAACTGAGCCCTTTCACTCCTCCTGATCGCGACAAGATGGTCGATTCCCCTGCTTTGTCTGGAAGGGGTTCCCGATCTTCATGGCGCACCTCAGGATGACACCAGTCTAACGAAGAAATTCGAGACGTAGCCTCATGGATGGTGCCACGTTCTGAAAGACCCCGATTTCCTGCTCCGCTATTGATAAGAACCCGATGTCCAGACACCTCTTTGAAGGCAACCCTGTGGATGAAGGCACAACACGAAGGGGCACTGACCCCCTCATGCATCTTACGGAAAAAACCGAAGGTTCCACTCACAGCTCAACAAATGGTCTGTTATCCTGTGAACAACTCGAGAGGCAAGTGGAGTTCCATTCGTCCACACAAGACGAGGCCTGACTCTCCTGTCCCAATTCTTCAGGGACCCTGTGGTCGGAGTTTAAAATGGAGAGGAACCCTTAGGTTCCTGCCTCAACTCGAGATGAGAACCTTTGCCATTGCACCAAACCCAGTGGAGTTCCGAGAGCCCCTCCCAAGTCCACAGTATGCCTGACTTCTCAGAGGCACCCTGAGAAGCTCCCTAGGTCACCGGTACAAGTCGAGGGAACCCAGGGTTTCCTGCCACAACCTGAGAAAGACCTTGAGACTCCTTCTTCAACGCGTCTTGAGTCCCGATTTCCCTACCATGACTCGAGAGCATTTATGGGCTCCCCCTCATCACACGCATAGACACCTGACTTTCCTGGCGCCACATGAGAGGCTCCCTGAGATCCCTGTTGTACCTCGTGAGAAAATTCATACTTGCGCCCCAACTCGAGAAAACCCACAAGACGCCCCCGTCATTGCGAGCTGAGGGCCTTCTCTTCCTGTATGGCCTGGAGAGCAATCCCGAGTCCTCTCTCCAACTCCACAGGAGGCTTGACTCCCTGGAGGCCACTCAGTGGGCTCCAAGAGATACCTATCGTGACCCAGGAGGATATCAGAATTATTTGCTTCCCCTCGAGCCGAGGCCTGACTCACTGGGTGAGTCTGGAATGCATCCCCGTGATCCCTATCGCCCCTGGAGAGGAACATTAGGTCCTGGACACAAGCCTAGATGAGGTCTATTTTGACCTGCCGTGACTTGAGAGCAATTCCCACCCAGCTCTCTCTGGCAACTCGAATGGAAGAATGGACTTCCCTGGGCCAACAGAAGAGGAAGCCTGAATTCCCCGTCGTAAGTCAACAATCCCATCGCAACTCGAAAAAAACCACGTGGTTTCCCCTTCATCACAAGATGAGGCCCTTGCCCACCACAGCGTCTCAAGAGAAGTCCCACGTTTCGTCTTGAAGTTTGAAACAGTATTTGGCAAGCTTTGTGAGACCCCAAAAGTTCCCTGACATACCAGTCTCACTCAAGGGGAACACCGAGGTTCCCGGCACCACTTCATCTGAGCCCCTTCACCCCTCCTGATCGCGACACTAGGGTCGATTAACCTGCTTTGTCTGGAAGGCTTTCCCGACCTTCCAGGGGCACCTCAGCATGAGGCCTGTCTCACGAGGAAATTCGAGATGTAGCCTCGTGTGTGGTGCCGCATTCCAAAAGACCCCGATTTCCTGGTCCGCTCTTGATAAGAACCCGATGCCCGCACACCACTTCGAAGGCAACCCTGTGGATGAAAGCACATCACGAAGGGGCACTGACACCGCCGTGCATTGTCTGGAAAAAACCGCAGGTTCCACACACAGCTCGACAAGTGGCCTGTCACTCCTTGAACAACTTGAGAGGTAAGCGGAGTTCCATTCCTCCACACAAGACGAGGCCTGACTCTCCTGTCCCAACTCTGCAAGGACCCTGCGATCTGAGTCCGAAATGGAGAGGAACCCTGAGGTTCCTTCCTGATCTCAAGATTAGGCCCTCTTCCATTGCAGCAAACCCAGTGGAGTCCCGAGAGGCCTCTCCCAGCTCCATAGTATCCCTGACTTCTCAGAGGCACCCTGAGAAGCTACCTGAGGTCACAGGCACAAGTCGAGGGAACCCAGGGTTTCCTGCCGCAACCCGAGAAAGACCTCGAGCGTCCTTTTTCATTGTGTTGAGCCCTGATTCCTCTACCATGACTCGAGAGCAATGACGTGCGCCCCCTCGCCACTCGTATGGAGACTTGACTTCCCTGACACCACACGAGAGGCTCCCTGAGCTCCCGGTCGTACCTTGTGAGAAACCCCACACTGGCACCGCAGCTCCAGAAAAACCACGAGACTCCCCCGACATCGCGAGATGAGGGCCTTCTTTTCCTGCATGGCCTGGAGAGCAATCCCGCGTGCTCTCTCCAAACTCCACAAGAGAGGAGCCAAGATTGCTGAGGAGTAGGACGGGGAGAACTCTTTTCCCCCCCAAACAATTTCATCAAAAGAGCATTTAAACGTCGAGTAAATTCCACAATACAACTTATGAATGCTGCCAGAGGACATCAGGCACCCAGAAAAGCAACCCAACTCTTGGAAAGTAGGTAGGAAAAAGTATAAAAGACAAAAAAAGAGACAAAAGAGGGAGGGAGGGATTTCTGTCCCGGGAAGATAGTCTTAAAAAGAGAAAAGTTTCCAAACACCAGGAAAGCTTTTCACTGCCAAATCTTTGCCAAGCTTTGGAAGCACAAAGGGCAACATAAGGGGGATAGAAATAAATAAACAATTAAAACTCGCAGATTGCAAGCCCTACGGTAACTCCCCCAGCCGCGAAGCAGTGCAGACGCCTGCTCACACCATTAGCAAGCAGGGGCTGGGCAGGGAGGCGCGGCGCGGGCTGCATCGCTTAGAGTAAGAATCTGGCCTGAATACCATAGGCGCTATCTGAACGAAATAACTTGGGCTAGCAAACCAGACTCTGGGATATCTACCACGCAAAAAGCCAGCCCTAACCTAAGACACCGCCAGGCCCGCGCACGGTACAAAGGACTGAACAGAGATAGCCGGCTGCAGACCTTCCCCCTCCGGTGACAGGCAGCCAGAGCCGGAAGGGGGCAATTGCAGCCCCAGAGAGACATTATCTATAAAACTGTAAGCAGGCTTCTTTGCTAACTAAAACTTCTTGGGGATCTGGACGGTCAACATCTGCCTGAGAAAGTGCGCCTGTTTTACACCCAGATAACCGAGTGGCGGGGAGGCGATAAGTCACAACATTGGCGCTCGCCAAACACCTCATCACCTGAGCTGCTCGGACCTGGGAAGAGCACAAAACGCAGGCCGAACTGAGTCTGTGCCTCTGAGGACTACCCGAGTACCTGAACCTGAGCGGCTTGGACCTGGGAGGTGCATGCAGCCCAGGGCCAGCCTCGGATTGTTCCCGGTGGAACAACCTAGAGCCCGAGCAGTGTGGGCAGGAAGGCTACACGCGCTGTGAGCGGGGGCAGACCCAGTGTGGCTGAGGCACTGCGAACGCACGCCAGTGTTATTTGTTTGCAGCATCACTCCCTCCCTCCCTCCCCACAGCGCAACTGAACAAGTGAGCCTAAAAAAAAAAAGTGTCCTCCACCGTCCCCTTTGTGTCAGGGCGTAAACCAGACACTGAAGAGACCAGCAAACAAAAGAAGCTATAACAGAGGGAAACACCTTGGAAGCTACAGGCAATAGATTAAAACCCTGTGGTTATTAGGACTACATAGGAAGGCGCCTATAGATCTTGAGAAATATAAGTCGGACCAAGGAACTAGCCAAAAATGAACCGAACCCACGATACTCACCACAAAACCAGAGAAAGTCCTATATATATTTTTATGATCATTCTTTCTTTTTTTTAATTTTTTTAATTTTAAGTCCTCTATTGTTCATTTAATTTTCACTTTTATAACCTATTACTTTCCAAAAAAAAGACCCTATTTTTTTCTTCTTCAGCAAACTTCATATATATATATTTATATATATATATAATAATTTTTTGACCTTGTTTTTTTGTTTTGTTTTTTTTTCTTCTTTTCTTTAACATTGTATTTTTGAAATTCCAAACTGTACTCTAGATTTTTAATTTATGCTTTTTGATATTTGATATCAATTTTGTACCTGTAGTTTCTTTATAATTTTTGCGACATTGCTTGTTTTTGTTTGTTTGTTTTCTCTTTAGTTTTCTTCTTCCTTTTTTTTAACATTGTATTTTTGAAATTCCAAACTCTACTCTAGATTTTTAATTTTTGCTTTTTGGTATTAGTTATCAATTTTGTACCTGTATTTTCTTGATAATTTTTGCGACCATGTTTGTTTTTCTTTGTTCGTTTTTTCTCTCTTTCTTTTCCTTCTTCTTTTCTTTAACATCGTATTTTTGAAATTCCAAACTCTACTCTAGATTTTTAATTTTTGCTTTTATGTATTTGTTACCAATTTTGTACCTTTAAGAACCCAATCTTCAGTACCCATTTTTCACTAGGGAGCGAGATTACTGGCTTGACTGCTCTCTCTCCCTTTGGACTCTCCTTTTTCTCCACCAGGTCGCCTGTGTCTCCTCCCTAACCCCTCTCTACTCTACCCAACTCTGTGAATTTCTGTGTATTCCAGACGGTGGAGAACACTTAGGGAACTGATTACTGGCTGGATCTGTCTCCCTCCTTTTCATTCCCCCCTTTTATCCTTCTGGCCACCTCTGTCTCCTTCCTCCTTCTTCTCATCTCTGTATAACTCTGTGAACATCTCTGAGCGGTCCAGTTGTGGAGTGCACATAAGGAAGTGACGACTGGCCAGCCCACTCTCTCCACTATTGATTCCACCTGATCTCATTTGGGTCACCTCTAACTCCCTCCTCCCTCTTCTCTTCTCCATGTAACGCTGTGAACCTTTCTGAGTGACCCTCACAGTAGAGAAACTTTTCTTCTTTAACGTAGATGTTTTATCAATGGTGCTGTATAGAAGGAGAAGTTTTGAAACTACTGTAAAAGTAAGACAGTTAACTGGAAGCAGGAGGCTTAAGTCCAAACCCTGCCTCCAGGGAACTCCTGACTCCAAGGAACATTAATTGACAGGAGCTCATCAAATGCCTCCATACCTACACTGAAATCAAGCACCACACAAGGGCCAACAAGTTCCAGGGCAAGACATACCAAGCAAATTCTGCAGCAACAAAGGAACGCAGCCCTGAGCTTCAAGATACAGGCTGCCCAAAGTCACCCCAAAACCACAAACATCTCATAACTCATTACTGGACACTTCATTGCACTCCAGAGAGAAGAAATACAGCTCCACCCACCAGAACATGGACACAAGCTTCCCTAACCAGGAAACCTTGACAAGAAACCTGTACAAACCCACACACAACGAGGAAATGCCAGAGTAAAGAACTCCACAAACTGCCAGAATACAGAAAGGACACCCCAAACTCAGCAATTTAAACAAGATGAGACAGAGGAATACCCAGCAGATAAAGGAACAGGATAAATGCCCACCAAACCAAACAAAAGAGGAAGAGATAGGGAATCTACTTGATAAAGAATTCCGAGTAAGGATAGTGAAATGGATCTAAAATCTTGAAATTAAAATGGAATCACAGATAAATAGCCTGGAGACAAGGATTGAGAAGATGCAAGAATGGTTTAACAAGGACCTAGAAGAAATAAAAAAAGAGTCAATATATAATGAATAATGAAATAAATGAAACTAAAAACACTCTGGAGGCAACAAATAGTAGAATAACAGAGGCAGAAGATAGGATTAGTGAATTCGAAGATAGAATGGTAGAAATAAATGAATCAGAGAGGATAAATGAAAAACGAATTAAAAGAAATGAGCACAATCTCAGAGACCTCCAGGACAATATTAAACGCTACAACATTCGAATCATAGGGGTCCCAGAAGAAGAAGACAAAAAGAAAGACCGTGAGAAAATACTTGAGGAGATAATAGTTGAAAACTTCCCTAAAATGGGGAAGGAAATAATCACTCAAGTCCAAGAAACCCAGACAGTCCCAAACAGGATAAAGCCAAGGCGAAACCCCCCAAGACACATATTAATCACATTAATAAAAATCAAACACAAAGAACAAATATGAAAAGCAGCAAGGGAAAAACAACAAATAACACACAAGGGAATTGCCATAAGGATAACAGCTGATCTTTCAATAGAAACTCTTCAAGCAAGGAGGGAATGGCAAGACACACTTAAAATGATGAAAGAAAATAACCTACAGCCCAGATTATTGTACCCAGCAAGGATCTCATTCAAGTATGAAGGAGAAATCAAAAGCTTTTCAGACAAGCAAAAGCTGAGAGAATTCTGCACCACCAAACCAGCTCTCTAACAAATACTAAACAGGAAACACAAAAACGGTGTATAAATTCGAACCCCAAACAATAAAGTAAATGGCAATGGGATCATACTTATCAGTAATTACCTTAAACGTAAATGGGTTGAATGCTCCAACCAAAAGACAAAGACTGGCTGAATGGATACAAAAACAAGACCCCTACATATGTTGTCTACAAGAGACCCACCTCAAAACAGGGGATACATACAGACTGAAAGTGAAGGGCTGGAAAAAGATTTTCCATGCAAATAGGGACCAAAAGAAAGCAGGAGTAGCGATACTCATGTCAGATAAAATAGACTTTAAAACAAAGGCTGTGAAAAGAGACAAAGAAGGTCACTACATAATGATCAAAGGATCAATCCAAGAAGAAGACATAACAATTATAAATATATATGCACCCAACATGGGAGCACCACAGTATGTAAGACAAATGCTAACAAGTATGAAAGGAGAAATTAACACTAACACAATAATAGTTGGAGATTTTAATACCCCACTCACACCTATGGATAGATCAACTAAACAGAAATTTAACAAGGAAACACAAACTTTAAATGATACAATAGACCAGTTAGACCTAATTGATATCTATAGGACAATTCATCCCAAAACAATGAATTTCAACTTTTTCTAAAGTGCACATGGAACCTTCTCCAGGATAGATCACATCCTGGGCCATAAAGCTAGCATTGGTAAATTCAAAAAAATAGAAATCATTCCAAGCATCTTTTCTGACCACAATGCAGTAAGATTAGATCTCAATTACAGGAGAAAAACTATTAAAAATTCCAACATATGGAGGCTGAACAACACGCTGCTGAATAACCAACAAATCACAGAAGAAATCAAAAAAGAAATCAAAATTTGCATAGAAACGGATGAAAATGAAAACACAACAACCCAAAACTTGTGGGACACGGTAAAAGCAGTCCTAAGGGGAAAGTTCATAGCAATACAGGCACACCTCAAGAAACAAGAAAAAGGTCAAATAAATAAACTAACTCTACACCTAAAGCAACTAGAAAAGGAAGAAATGAAGAACCCCAGGGTTAGTAGAAGGAAAGAAATCTTAAAAATTAGAGCAGAAATAAATGCAAAAGAAACAAAAGAGACCATAGCAAAAATCAACAAAACCAAAAGCTGGTTCTTTGAAACGATAAATAAAATTGACAAACCATTAGCCAGACTCATCAAGAAACAAAGGGAGAAAAATCAAATCAATAAAATTAGAAATGAAAATGGAGAGATCACAACAGAAAACACAGAAATACAAAGGATCATAAGAGACTACTATCAACAATTATATGCCAATAAAATGGACAACGTGGAAGAAATGGACAAATTCTTAGAAAAGTACAACTTTCCAAAACTGGACCAGGGAAGAAATAGAAAATCTTAACAGACCCATCACAAGCACGGAAATTGAAACTGTAACCAAAAATCTTCCAGCCAACAAAAGCCCAGGTCCAGACGGCTTCACAGCTGAATTCTACGAAAAATTTAGAGAAGAGCTAACACCTATCCTGCTCAAATTCTTCCAGAAAATTGCAGAGGAAGGTAAACTTCCAAACTCATTCTATGAGGCCACCATCAGCCTAATACCAAAACCTGACAAAGATCCCACAAAAAAAGAAAACTACAGGCCAATATCACTGATGACATAGATGCAAAAATCCTTAACAAAATTCTAGCAATCAGAATCCAACAACACATTAAAAAGATCATACACCATGACCAAGTGGGCTTTATCCCAGGGATGCAAGGATTCTTCAATATCCGCAAATCAATCAATGTAATACACCACCTTAACAAATTGAAAAATAAAAACCATATGATTTTCTCAATAGATGCAGAGAAAGCCTTTGACAAAATTCAACATCCATTTATGATAAAAAAATCTCCAGAAAGCAGGAATAGAAGGAATATACCTCAACATAATAAAAGCTATATATGACAAACCCACAGCAAACATTATCCTCAATGGTGAAAAATTGAAAGCATTTCCTCTAAAGTCAGGAACAAGACAAGGGTGCCCACTTTCACCATTACTATTCAACATAGCTTTGGAAGTTTTGGCCACAGCAATCAGAGCAGAAAAAGAAACAAAAGGAATCCAAATTGGAAAAGAAGAAGTAAAACTCTCACTGTTTGCAGATGACATGATCCTCTACATAGAAAACCCTAAAGACTCCAGCAGAAAATTACTAGAACTAGCCAATGACTATAGTAAAGTTGCAGGATATAAAATCAACACACAGAAATCCCTTGAATTCCTATACACTAATAATGAGAAAACAGAAAGAGAAATTAAGGAAACAATTTCATTCACCATTGCAACGGAAAGAATAAAATACTTAGGAATATACCTACCTAAAGAAACTAAAGACCTATATATAGAAAACTATAAAACACTGGTGAAAGAAATCAAAGAGGACACTAATAGGTGGAGAAATATACCATGTTCATGGATTGGAAGAATCAATATAGTGAAAATGAGTATACTACCCAAGGCAATTTATAGATTCAATGCAATCCCTATCAAGCTACCAACAGTATTCTTCACAGAGCTAGAACAAATAATTTCACAATTTGTATGGAAATACAAAAAACCTCGAATAGCCAAAGCGATCTTGAGAAAGAAGAATGGAACTGGAGGAATCAACCTACCTGATTTCAGGCTCCGCTACAAAGCCACAGTTATCAAGACAGTATGGTACTGGCACAAAGACAGAAATATAGATTAGTGGAACAAAATAGAAAGCCCAGAGATAAATCCACACACATATGGACACCTTATCTTTGACAAAGGAGGCAAAAATATACAATGGATTAAAGACAATCTCTTTAACAAGTGGTGCTGGGAAATCTGGTCAACCACTTGTAAAAGAATGAAACTAGAACACTTTCTAACACAATACACAAAAATAAACTCAAAATGGATTAAAGATCTAAACGTAAGACCAGAAACTATAAAACTCCTAGAGGAGAACATAGGCAAAACACTCTCTGAAATACATCACAGCAGGATCCTCTATGACCCACCTCCCAGAATATTGGAAATAAAAACAAAAATAAACAAATGGGGCCTAATTAACCTTAAAAGCTTCAGCACATCAAAGCAAACTATTAGCAAGGTGAAAAGACAGCCTTCGGACTGGGAGAAAATAATAGGAAATGAAGCAACTGACAAACAACTAATCTCAAAAATATACAAGCAACACCTACAGCTCAACTCCAGAAAAATAAATGACCCAATCAAAAAATGGGCCAAAGAACTAAATAGACATTTCTCCAAAGAAGACATACAGATGGCTAACAAACACATGAAAAGATGCTCAAAATCACTCATTATCATAGAAATGCAAATCAAAACCACTATGAGGTACCATTTCACGCCAGTCAGAATGGCTGCAATCCAAAAGTCTACAAATAATAAATGCTGGAGAGGGTGTGGAGAAAAGGGAACCCTCTTACACTGTTGGTGGGAATGCAAACTAGTACAGCCACTATGGAGAACAGTGTGGAGATTCCTTAAACAACTGGAAATAGAACTGCCTTATGATCCAGCAATCCCACTGCTGGGCATGCACACTGAGGAAACCAGAAGGGAAAGAGACACGTGTACCCCAATGTTCATCGCAGCACTGTTTCTAATAGCCAGGACATGGAAGCAACCTAGATGTCCATCAGCAGATGAATGGATAAGAAAGCTGTGGTACATATACACAATGGAGTATTACTCCGCCATTAAAAAGAATAGAATGAATCAGTTCTAATGAGGTGGATGAAACTGCAGCCTATTATACAGAGTGAAGTAAGCCAGAAAGAAAAACACCAATACAGTATACTAACGCATATATATGGAACTTTGAAAGACGGTAACAATAACCCTGAGTACGAGACAGCAAAAGAGACACTGATGTATAGAAGAGTCTTATGGACTCTGTGGGAGAGGGAGAAGGTGGGAAGATTTGGGAGAATGGCATTGAAATATGTAAAATATCATGTATGAAAAGAGTTGCCAGTCCAGGTTTGATGCATGACACTGGATGCTTGGGGCTAGTGCACTGGGACGACCCAGAGGGATGCTATGGGGGGGAGGAGGGAGGAGGGTTCAGGATGGGGAGCACATGTATACCTGAGGCGGATTCATTTTGATATTTGGAAAAGCTAATACAATTATGTAAAGTTTAAAAATAAAATAAAATTAAAAAAAAAATCCACAGGAGGCTTGACTCCCTTTAGGCCACTCAGTGGTCTCCAAGAAATACCCGTCGGGACTCGAGAGCAGAGCAGAGTCCTTTCCTTCCTCTCGAGATGAGGCCTGACTCCTCGGGTGCGTCTAAAATGCAACCCCGAGATCTCTGTCGCCCCTGGAGAGGAACATTAGGTCCCGGACACAAGCTTAGATGAGGTCTCTTTTGCCTTGAAGTGACTCGAGAGCAATCCCTAGCTCTCTCTCGCAACTCTAATGGAAGATTGGACTTCCCTGGGCCAACACAAGAGGAAGCCTGAATTACCCATCATAACTCGAGAATCCCGCCGAAACTCGAGAAAAACCACATGGTTACCCCGTCATCGCAAGATGAGGCCCTTGCCCGCTACAGCGTCTAAAGAGAAGTCCCAGGTTTCTTCTTGAAGTGTTTTCACACTTCAAGTGTGAAAACTTGGCACCCTTGATGCGATTCCAAAAGTTCCCCAACACCCTGGTCTCTCTCGAGGGGAACACCGAGGTTCCCGGTACGACTTCATCTGAGCCACTTCTCCCCTCCTGATTGCGACTGGAGGGTCGACTCCCGTGCTTTGTCTGGAAGGGGTTCCCAACCTTCCCGGCGCACCTCAGGATGAGGCCGGTCTAACGAGAATATTTGAGACGTAGCTTCATGGGTGGTAACACATGCTGAAAGACCCCGATTCCCCGGTCCGCTCTTGATAAGAACCCGATGCCCGGACACCTCTTCAAAGGCAACCCTGTGGAAGAAGGCACAACACGAAGGGGCACTGACACCCTCGTGCATCGTCCGGAAAAACCCGCAGATTCCAAACACAGTTCGACAAGTTGCCTGTCACCCCATGAATAACTCGAGAGGCAAGCGGAGTTCCATTCCTCCTTACAAGACGAGGCATGACTCTCCTGTCCTAACTCTGCAGGGACCCTGCGATCAGAGTCAGAAATGGAGATGAACCTTGAGGTTCCTGCCTCCACTCGAGATGAGGCCCTCTTCTATTGCACCAAACCCAGTGGAGTCCCGAGAGGGCCCTCCCAAATCCAGGGTATCCCTGACTTCTCAGAGGCACACTGAGAAGCTCCCTGAGGCCACCGGCACTAGTCGAGGGAACCCAGGGTTTACAGCCGTGACCCAAGAAACACCTTGAAAGTCCTTCTTTAACGGTTCTTGAGGCCCAATACACCTTCCATGACTCTAGAGCAATGACGCGCTCCCCCTCGCAATGCGCATGGAGACCTGACTTCCCAAGCGCCACATGAGAGGCTCCCTGAGCTCCCCGTAGTACCTCATGAGAAACCCCACACTGGCGCTGCAGCTCGAGAAAACCCACGAGACGCCCCCTTCATCGCGAGATGATGGCCTTCTTTTCCTGCATGGCCTGGAGAGCAATCCCGAGTCCTCTCTCCAAACTCCACAGGAGGCTTGACTCCCTTTAGGCCACTCAGTGGGCTCCAAGAGATACCCGTCGCAACTCGAGAGGAGAGCGGAGTCCTTCGCTTCCCCTCGAGACAAGGACTGACTCCCCGGGTGCATCAGGAAAGCAACCCCGAGATCCCTATCCCCCCTGGAGACGAACATTATGTCCTGGACACAAGCCTAGATAAGGTCTCTTTTGCCCTGCAGTAACTCAAGCGCAATCCCTAGCTCTCCCTCGCAACTCGAATGGAAGACTGGACTTCCCTGGGCCAACACAAGAGGAAGCCTGAATTTCCTGACCTAACTCGAGAATCCCGCCACAACTCGAGAAAAACGACGTGGTTAACCCGTCACCACAAGATGAGGCCCTTGCCAGCTACAGCGTCTCAAGAGAAGTCTCACGTTCCGTCTTGAAGTTTGAAACGGTACTTAGAACCTTTGATGTGACTCCAAAAGTTCCCCGACATCCCAGTTTTACTCGAGGGGAACATCGAGGTTCCCGGCACCACTTCATCTGAGCCCCTTCTCCCCTCCTGATCGGGACAAGAGGGTCGATTCACTTGCTTTGTCTGAAAGGGTTACCGACCTTCCTGGTGCACCTCAGGTTGAGGTCCGTCTCAAGAAGAAATTCGAGACGTAGGCTTGTGGGTGGTGCCACATGCCAAAAGACCCTGATTTCCTGGTCTGCTCTTGATAAGAACCTGAAGGCTGGATACCTCTTCGAAGACAACCCTGTGTATGAAGGCAAAAAACAAAGGGGAACTGACACCCCCATGCATCGTCCGGATAAAACCGCAGGTTCCACACACAGCTCGACAAGTGGCCTGTTATCTGGTGAACAACTCGAGAGTCCAGTGGAGTTCCATTCCTCCACACAAGACGAGGCCTGACTCTCCTGTCCTAACTCTGTAGGGACTCTGTGTTCAGAGTCAGAAATGGAGAGCAACCCTGAGGTTCCTGCTTCAAATCGAGATGAGGCCCTCTTCTGACAAGGTCCAGCCTCGGCTGGTCCAGGGTTTTCGAAGGGGAGACAGAGTAGGCGACCTATTGATTTATTTATCAAAGATATAAAGAGTAATAGAATGAGGATAGCTCAGTAGGAAAATTTAGTGGAGAAAAGAAGCTGAGTAGCTTGGTTTATGCGGAAAATCAGTATAACCCGTGACACCAGGTTAGCTCTTACCACGGAGGCCGCAGTCTCCCTCTCGAATAGCGAAAAGTGCCCCACCTTAGACACCTTCTCAAGTGGTCTTCGAAGCCCAGGCAAATAAATGGTCGCAGAGGATATCCGCGCTCCAGATGGACACTCATCTGAAAATTGAGGGGAAGAATGACATTAGGAGACTAAGCGTTGGCAATCAAGGCCCGTAGCTTTAGTTTCAACAGGGGTTTTTATACCCTAAGTTACACATAGAGGATAATGGGGATGCAAAGTCAGCAGCCTTTGATCCTTATCAAAAACCAGGGTTTCTTTCCTGCAAATGTATCATATACAAATGGTTTAGGTGATTTACATCATCTTCTAGCCAGAAGACCTATTAACATTTTATGACTCTTGACAAAGACTTATCAACCGTAAGACTTATTTTCTCTAAGAGTAATTATTTTAAGGTTTGGCCCCATCTTTCGAAGATAAAATTGCATTCCTATAGGGCAGATATGTAATGGGTTTACAACAAAGGAAAGAATTTATTACCTTAAGGGTCTAAAGTTAGTAACACCAAGGCCACTACTTATTTCTTCTACATACCAACTATATTAATTAATACACATTCAATTATACAATTCAGGGGATGTGGAAACTTGGCAACAAGCATTGGTTCATCAATGAAATCTTTTACTAGTTTTATTCTGACAGTTTCTAACTCTCTGAGAGGCTCTAAGCTATTTGAATATCTTAAACTTCCCATGCCTCTCGAGGCTCGGAGACTGTAAACAATTGTATGCATTGCTGTAGGAGACCGGGTAAACTTGTCAGGCGAGTTAGAGAGCCATCTGACGTGTTTGGATTTAAACACTCCTAATTGCCCAGGAACTTTATTAATTGGAGCTGTAAGTTAGCTCTTTGACAGAAAGAGTGAGATGGTGGTGGGGGACAGCCCCCAGTAAAGTCAGAGGTGAGAGCACAAAGCAATAAAGTAGGCAGACACTGGTTTTGGGGGGTAGATGCTCAAGAATATCCGGGAGGACTCCCGAGGCTCGATCCCGCCTTTGTGTATGCCCAGCCTCCTTCCTCATGACCTTTGTCACGAGTGGAATGTCTCTCGCCGGCTCCCGGCATGTCCCCGTTTTTTATTTCTTAAAACAGCCAGATGTAGCTCAGTCGCGAGCCTCTGAATACTCTGCCGAAGAATCCTGACAATACAAGGAAGAATGATTATGAGAAGCAGAATTAAAGCAGCCACCGCAGCATAGCTAAAGACATTAGACAGAATATTCTTTCCTGAGATGTAGTTAGGGAAAGTATGGAAGAAATCATTTGCTGTTCCAGCAGCAGTAAAATCTAATCAGGAGTGCTCCATGGTTGCTATTTGATAGTGAAGTTTCCCTACGTCTCAACCAATGTCAGAGCTGTTCCAGATACCTGAAATATGGTTTTTAATCTTTTCCCATTCAAAATCTGTCTCATTTACTTTCAGGGGTGTTCCACATATCCACCGATAGTCAGCATGACAAGACAATGCCATTTTCACCTTTAAAGCCTGCAATTCAGTCCCAATATGTATTACTGCTTCCTCTAGGGCGTCTACCCTCATTTCTAATTTTCTCTCTATAGCTTCCTGTGTTGCCAATGTTAAAGAAACATTTTTGGACATAGAATCAACATATTGAGCAGTATGTACTTGTTGAGTCAATGATATTGCTGCCACAGTAACAGAAGTGATTGCACTTATCAAAGCTGCTGTTCCCAAGATAATTAAGCCCACAAACCGTCGTGTTTGCATTAAATCCTGTAGTTGTTGTAATACAGCAAGACCATAATTCAATAAGTGGTTACATCATAAGATAAGGTGGATGTTGTAGCATTACAAAGGAGCAAACATTATATTGAGGGTTTAAACAAGATGAACCAGGGAGCAGCTGTAGGCGTCAGCCCGGGGGAGCAGTGTCCCCAGCATCAGGAGGCAGAATGCGAGCGGCAGGCTGTGGGCCAAGGCGCCTATGGTGGGCGGAGGGGCAGGGTTCGTGGTTTAGGGCTAGCCGCCACCGCTTGGGCTCAGGGCGGTCCCCTCTCGCCGGTGGGGCCACGCTGGTCTGGACAGCACTCCGCGGGTGCGCTTTCCTCTCTGGCCCTCACTCGCTGCACAGACTTCTTTGCTCTAGGTCACGGGGTGCAGTGAGGTGGGTGCGAGGCGCTGCTGGTGGCACGGAGGCGAGAGCTGGCTGGGGGAGGGGGAGCGAGCGAGTGCGCGCGCCGCAAACCTGGTCTTTGGGGAATGTGACATGACGAATTTGTCTGAGATCCAAACCGGAGAATCTGCATTCTGTAGAAATATACAAGCATACCCTCTCCCACAAGTTACCAACACATCTGGCCTTTTTCACTCTCCCGTAAGGAGGCCTTTTTACTTGACCAGGGGCCGAGTCGTAGCCTGTAATTCAGGCATCTAGTGTCTCATCATTGTAGTCTGCCCCTGTGTGTTTACGTTTAAGTGATTAATTACAATTGGAAGATAACTTCACTATTTGTCTAGCTGTTTCCCTATGGATATGTTAATTTAGGTCTAATGTTTAGTTTAGGTCTCTGTATAAATTTAAGTAATAAATGTATAACCTCCTTATCTCATTTTGGTATACAGGTATACAGATATACCTAAATGCAAAATGCATTTATATATGTATTTATATATGGCAACAAGTATAAAGTTATTGACATATAATATATATAAATCAATATACTTGAATTAATCTTTATAATTAATATATTAATTAATATATATTACAACAATACAACACATACACAGCTAATACCAACCAACACAAACCAATATACTGTAATAATACATGTCACACATTTATAATTATACAGTATATAGAACATTTATCATCACAGCACATCAATCCATACCAATTAATATCAGCCACACACACATTATATTCTGCCATATATATTTAATTATACAGTATATATATATGTTTGTGTATATAGTATACATATTAATTTATATACAAATTAATTAAGTATAGATCTATAAATAGAATTAGGTATACCTTTATTATATTTTATTTATACCCATACCTAATTAGGCAAACTGTAATTAGGCAAATACATTTATATTATGTATTTATAACAATATATAAAGTATTGTTAAATGTACCACCTGTACAGCATCTCCACCCCACATACCACTTTCTCTAATCCCACCAACTCATTTTCAGTATTATGTGTTGGCCAGGAGCTGGGCCAGTCTTTCCCAGCAATGTTAAGAGACGTCTGTTCCTGTGTCTAATAGCCCTGGCATTTTATTCTCTTGAATTAAAAGATCTTTTAAAGGCCTTGGAACTGTAATTTCCTGCACCCAAAAGGCTAGATCACTAGATCCAAATGTTTTGTGGCTCTTAGCTTGAGAAGTCAAGTTTTTCCTTGTCTGATAGTAAGGTAAAAGTAAAAGCTGTGTTACTCTTTGACCTTTATTAATTTGTACAGTTTTGATAGGCAGTGAGATCAAGACTTTAATTTCTCAATATCATCAGAATCTACTACACCATGCACCAGCGAAATTTCTTTTCTTTCTTTTTTTTTTATTTAATTTTTTTTTAAAAGAAAGCAAGCTACGCCCCAGGACAAATCTTACAATGTCCTCAGATAGGGGGCCAGCCACTCCGGTTGGAATTGGAATAAGCGGCACATCAGGGGTTAATATTGTTATTAAATCTCCTTGCCTTTTCGCTTTTCTCCTAGCCTGGGTGAGACCCCCCTGAGGGAGTTTTCTCCAAGGAGCACGCTCTGAATATTGTGTACTAAAAGCTCCTTTGTTTAAAAAACTTTTTATCTTCCTCAGTCTTAGGCAACACTTTGGGAGGCTTTGGGGGCAAAGTGGGGAACTCCTGGGTCCTGGGAGGCACAATCGAAGGCGGTGGTGGTCTCCTTAAATCAGAAAGTGGTGGATAAGTTTTTTAAAGGTTTGTGCAGAGGGGGAGGGAGCTCGCCAGGGCTCTCGGCCGCAGCGTCCTGTAAGCCCTCTCCTTACTCGGGAGGTATACCACTTTCTCCCTCCTTTTTTTTTTTTTTTCAATGGCAGAAAATATGATCTGTGCAGTAAATGGAGACTCACCACCATCCACCTCTATAGCCTCCCCCATAGGCTATTTAACAGCCTCGTGACGGAGGTCCAGGACATTTATAATCATATTCCACAGTCAATAAATATTTGTCTATTCTTAGATGCAGAGAAATCCATTTTTAATTTTTTTTTTAATTTTAGAGAATATTTTTATTTATTTTGTAACCTCTTTACCCTGGCTAAACTGCAGAGGGGACTAGAAAAGAAGCCTCAAGGTGAGGATCGAGTTCATCCTTGGGACTAGAGAAAATCCTTCTCCGGGAAACTCCTAGCGGTGGCCCTTTACCCCGACATGGAGGAGGAGGCATAGGGGGATGGGAGCGTCCGGAAGTTTTCCTCTTCTGTTCCGGAGATCCTTTAACTGTTTGGTAACTAAATCTTACGAACTGTCTGATCGGGGATGTTTCCCTCAACCTCCTAGGAGCGGATGGTCTGATTAGGGATGTTTTCTTAAACTTTTAGGAGCATCTTTAGCTAAAAAAAAAAAAAAAAAAAAAAAAAAAAACAATCCTCATCAGAATGGCATCGAGCTGCTGTTTCCTCTAAACCTTTTTCAAATTGAGGGGAGAGCTGATCTTTCTTTTCATCCCTATCTTTTACATGCTCATTGGCAGTCATAGCGGCTAGCCATTCATTTAGCTGTCGATAGCTAGGTATAGCCTCTTCATTTTCACTTTTCTTTATAACAGGTACCTTTTCAGATTTGCTTTTTTGTTTAACAGGTACTTTTCCAACTTTACTTTCCTCTTTAACAGGTACCTTTTCAAATTCATGAGCTGGATCTAAAACATCTCTAGTCATATTCCACAGAGGAAAGGTGTAAGTAGGGATTTTTTCCAAACCTTGCTGAGCACAATAAGCTCTTAGCTGTTTTCCTAGTTTTTTCAAGATATCTAGGTTAACAGTGCCTTGTTGTAGAAACCAAGGGCAGTGGTCTTGTACAAATGTAAAAAATGATTGAATGGAAGATGTTTTAACCTTGATTCTTCTTTTACTTAATAACTGTAAAATTACTCCTATAAAGAGCTGTCTTTCATTTGATTCAGTGTTGCCCATGTCATAAAATTAAGGATAGTAAAAGATTTTGCTTTTAGCTATCTAAAGATTAGGCCCTTTTTGTCAGCCTTTTTAGAAACCGTTTTTTCTCTCTAACTCTTCAACACTTCCCACTCCTCTCGCCCTGTCTATTCTACAGGGGGATCTGCAGCCCCCTAAGTGGGATCCTATCTGTCCTGAAAACTGAACACTGGGGGAATGGGGTTGGGGATTTACCTTCGAAATGCCTGTCTCGGGCGCCACCTGCAGAGGTCCAGCCCCAGCTGATCCAGGGTATTTGAAGGGAAGATGGAGTAGGCGACCTATTTATATATTTATTTATTCATCAAAGATATACAGAGTAATAGAATGAGGATAGCTCAGTAGGAAAATTCAGTGGAAAAAAGCAGCTGAGTAGCTTGGTTTATGCGGAAAATCAATATAACCCGTGACACCAGGTTAGCTCTGACCACGGAGGCTGCAAGTGCCCTATAGAAAAGAGGAAGTTGCCCCACCTTAGACACCTTATCGAGTAGGTCTTCGAAGCCCAGGCAAATAAATGGTCGCAGAGGATATCCGCGCTCCAGATGGACACTCATCTGAAAATTGAGGGGAATAATGACATGGGGAGACCAAGCGTTGGCGAGCAAGGCCCGTAACTTTATTTTCAAGACAGGTTTTAATACCCTAAGTTACACATAGAGGATAATAGGGGATGCAAAGTCAGCAGTCTTTAATCCTTATCAAAAACCAGGGTTTCTTTTCTGCAGATTTATCGTATAAAAATGGTTTAGATGATTTACATCATCTTCTGGCCAGAAGACCTATTAACATTTTATGACTCTTGACAAAGACTTATCAACCATAAGAGTTATTTTCTCTAAGAGTAATTGTTTAAGGTTTGGCGCCATCTTTCGAAGATAAAATTGCATTCCTATAGGGAGGATGTGTAATGGGTTTACAACAAAGAAAAGAATTTATTACCTTAAGGGTCTAAAGTTACTAACATCAAGGCCAGTACTTATTTTTTCTACATACCAACTATATTAATTAACACACATTCAAGGATACAATTCAGGGGATGTGGAAACTTGGCAAAAAGGATTGGTTCATCAATGAAATCTTTTACTAGTTTTATTCTGACAGTTTCTAACTCTCTGAGAGGCTCTAAGCTATTTGAATATCTTAAACTTCCCGTGCATCTCGAGGCTGGGAGACTGTACACAATCGTATGCATAGCTGTAGGAGACCGGGTAAACTTGTCAGGCGAGTTAGAAAACCATCTGAGGGGTTTGGATTTAAACACTACTAATTGCCCAGGAACATTATTAGTTGGAGCTGTAAGTTAGCTCTTTGACAGAGAGAGTGAGATGGTGGTAGGGGACATCCCCAGTAATGTCAGAGGTGAGAGAACAAAGCCATAAAAAAGGCAGACTTTGGTTTTTGGGGGTAGATGCTCAAGAATATACGGGGGAACTCCCGGAGGCTCGATCCCGCCTTTGCGTATGCCGAGACTCTTTCCTCATGACATTTGTCACGAGTGGAATGTCTCTCGCTGGCTCCCGGCAATCTTCCATTGCACCAAACGCAGTGGAGTCCCGAGAGGCCCCTCCCAACACCACAGTATCAGTGTCTTCTCAGAGGCACCCTGAGCAACTCCCTGAGGTCACCGGCACAAGTCGAGGGAACACAGGGTCTCCTGCCGCAACCCGAGAAAGACCTCAAGAGTCCGTCTTCAACGCATCTTGAGGCCGGATTCCCCTACCATGACTCGAGAGCAATGACACGCTCCCCCTCGCCATGCGCATGGACACCTGACTTCACTGGCGCCACATGAGAGGCTCCCTGAGCTCCCCGTCATACCTCGTGAGAAACCCCACACTGGCGCCGCAGCTCAGGAAAACCCACGAGACGCCACCGTCATCGCGAGATTGGGGACTTCTTTTCCTGCCTGACCTGGAGAGCAATCCCTGGTCCTTTCTCCAAACTTCACAGGAGGCTTTACTCCCTTTAGGCCACTCAATGGGCTCCAAGAGATACCTGTCGCGACTTGAGAGGAGAGCAGAGTACTTTGTTTCCCCTCGAGATGAGGCCTTACCTCGGGTGAGTCTGGAATGCAACCCCGAGATCCCTGTTGCCCCTGGAGAGGAACATTATGTCCTGGACAAAAGCCTAGATGAGGTCTATTTTGCCCTACAGTGACTCGAGAGCAACACCCATCTCTCCCTCGCAATTCGAATGGAAGATTGGTCTTCACTGGGCCAACACAAGAGGAAGTCTGAATTTCCCGTTGTAACTCGAGAATCCCGCCGCAACTCTTAAAAACCACGTGGTTCCCCATTCATCGCAATATGAGGCCTTTGCCCGCTACAGAGTCTCAAGAGAAGTCCCATGTTTCGTCATAAAGTTCGAAATGCTACTTGGCACCCTTGATGCGACCCCAAAAGTTCCTCAATATACCGGTCTCACTCCAAGGGAACACCGAAGTTCCTGGCACCACTTCATTTGAGCCCCTTCTCCACTCCTGATCACGGCAGGAAGGTTGATCCCCCTGCTTTGTCTAGAAGGCGTTCCCGACCTTCATGGCGCACCTCAGGATGAGGCCAGTCTCACGAAGAAATTCGAGACGTAGCCTCGTGTTGGTGCCACGTGCCGAAAGACCCCGATTTCTCGGTCTTGCTCTTGATAAGAACCCGATGCCCGGACACCTCTTCTAAGGCAACCCTGTGGATGAAGGCACTACACGAGGGGGCACTGGCAACCCTGTTCATCGTCCAGAAAATCCCACAGGATCCACATACAGCTCCACAACTGGCCTGTCACCCCTTAAACAACGAGAGAGGCAAGCGGAGTTCCCTTCCTCAGACAAGACGAGGCCTGAGTATCCAATCCCAACTCTGCAGGCACGCTTCGATCTGAGTCAGAAATGGAGAGGAAACCTGAGGTTCCTGCCTCAACCCGAGATGAGGCCCTCTTCTATTAAAACAAACCCAGTGGAGTCCCAAGAGGCCACTCCCATCTCCACAGTATCCCTGACTTCTCATAGGCATTCTGAGAAGCTCCTTGAGGCCACCGGCAAACGTCGAGGGAAATAAGGGTTTCCTGCCACAACCGAAGAAAGACCTCGAGAGTCCTTCTTCAACGCGTCTTGAGGTCAGATTCCCCTACCATGGCTCGAGAGCAATAATGCGCTCCCCCTCGCCACGCACATGGAGACCTGACTTCCCTGGCGCCACATGAGAGGCTCCCTGAGCTCCCTGTCGTACCTCGTGTGAAACCCCACACTGGCGCCGCAGCTCGAGAAAACCCACAAGACCCCTCCGTCATCGCGAGATGAGGGCCATCTTTTCCTGCATGGCCTGGAGAGCAGTCCCAAGTCCTCTCTCCAAACTTCACAGGAGGCTTGACTCCCTTTAGGCCACAAAGTGGGCTCCAAGAGGTGCCCGTCGCAACTCGAAAGGAGAGCAGAGTCCTTTGCTTCCCTTCGACACGAGGCCTGACTCCCTGGGTGAGTCTGGAATGCAAACCTGAGATCCCTGTGGCCCTTGGAGAGGAACATTAGGTCCTGGACACAAGCCTAGATGAGGTCTCCTTTGCCCTGCAGTGACTCGAGCGCAACCCCCAGCTCTCGCTCGCAACTCGAATGGATGATTGGACTTCCCTGGCCCAACACAAGAGGAAGCCTGAAATCCCCGTCGTAACTCGAGAATCCCGCCGCAACTCGAGAAAAACCACGTGGCTCCCCCGTCATCGCAAGATGAGGCCCTTGGCCGCTACAGCGTATCAAGAGAAGTCCCACGTTCCATCCTGAAGTACAAAACGGTACTTGGCACCCTTGATGCGACCCCCAAAGTTCCCTGACATACCGGTCTCACTCGAGGGAAACACCAAAGTTCACGGCACCACTTCCTGTGAGCCCCTTCACCCCCCCGATCGCAACAGGAGGGTCGACTCCCATGCTTTGTCTGCAAGGGGTTCCCGACGTTCCCCGCGAACCTCTGGATGAGTCCGGTCTCATGAGGAAATTCGAAAAGTAGCCTCATGGTTGGTGCCACATGCTGAAAGATCCCGAATTCCCGGTCCACTCTAGATAAGAACCTGACGCCCGGACATCTCTTCGAAGGCAACCCTGTGGATGAAGGCACAACACGAAGGGACACGGACATCCCCATGCATCGTCTGGAAAAACCCGCCGATTCCACTCACAGCTCCAAATGTGGACTGTCACCCCGTGAACAACTCGAGAGGCAAGTGAAGTTGCATTCCTTCACACAAGACGAGGCCTTACCCTCCTGGCCTAACTCTTCAGGGACCCTGCGATCGGAGTCAGAAATGGAGAGGAACCCTGAGGTTCCTGCCTCAACTAGAGAAGAGGCCCTCTTCCATTGAACCAAACTCAGTGGTGTCCCGAGAGGCCCCTCCCAACACCACAGTATCCCTGAATTCTCAGAGGCTCCCTGAGAAGCTACCTGAGGTCACTGGCACAAGTCGAGGGAACCCAGAGTTTCCTGAGTAACCCGAGAAAGACTTGGAGAGTCCTTTTTCAACGTCTCTTGATGCCCGATTCCCCTACCATGACTCCAGAGCAAGGACGCGCTCCCCTTGCCACAAGCAGGAAAACTGACTTCCCTAGTACCACACAAGAGGCTCCCTGAGTACCCCATCGTACCTCGTGAGAAAACACACAGTGGCGCCACAGTTCGAGAAAAACCACAAGATGCCCCCGTCAAGGAGAGATGGGGGCCTTCTTTTCCTGCCTGACCTGGAGAGCAATTCCTGGTCCTCTCTCCAAACTTCACAGGAGGATTGACTCCCTTTAGGCCACTCAGTTGGGTCCAAGAAATACCCGGTGTGACTCGAGAGGAGAGCAGAGTCCTTTGCTTCCCTGGAGACGAGGCCTGACTCCCCGGGTGAGTTTGGAATGCAACCCCGAGATCCCTGTCGCCCCTGGAGTGGAACATTATGTCCTAGACACAAGCCTAGATGAGGTCTATTTTGCCCTACAGTGACTCGAGAGCAACCTCCATCTCTCCCTCACAATTTGAATGGAAGATTGGTCTTCCCACGGTCAACACAAGAGGAAGTCTGAATTTCCCATCGTAATTCGAGAATTCAGCCTCAAGTCTTAAAAACCATGTGGTTCCCCCTTCATTGCAATATGAGGCCCTTGCCAGCTAGAGTCTCAAGAGAAGTCCCACGTTCCATCTTAAAGTTCGAAATGCTACTTGGCACCCTTGATGAGACCCCAAAGTTCCCCAACATACCGGTCTCACTCCAGGGGAAGACCGAAATTCCCGGCGTCTCCATGGAAGTCCCATGTTCCGTCCTTAAGTGTGAAACGGTACTTGACACCCTTGATGAGACCGCAAAAGTTCGCCGACACGCTGGGTGCCTCGAGGGGAACACCGAGGGTCCCGGCACCACTTCATCTGAGCCCCTTCTCCCCTCCTGATCGCGACAGGAGAGTCGATTCCCCTGCTTTCTCTGGAAGGGGTTCCCGGCCTTCCTGGTGCACCTCAGGATGAGGCCAGTCTCAGGAGGAAATTCGAGACTAGCCATGTGTGAGGTGCCACGTGCCGAACGACCCCGATTTTCCGGTCCGCTCTTGATAAGAACCCGATGCCCGGACACCTCTTCGAAGGCAACCCTGTGAGTGAAGGCACAACACGAAGGGGCACTGACACCCCCGTGCATCATCCGGAAAAACCCGCAGGGTCTACACACAGCTCGACAAGGGGCCTGAGACTCCCGGAACAACTCGAGAGGCAACCAGAATTCCATTCCTCAGACAAGACGAGGCATGACTCTCCTGTCCCAACACTGCAGGGACCGTGCAGTCGGAGTCAGAATCGGAGAGGAAGCCTGAGGTTCCTGCCTCCCCTCGAGATGAGGCCCTCTTTCATTGCGCCGAACCCAGCAGAGTCCCGAGAGGCCCTGCCAACTCCACAGCATCCCTCACCTCTCAGAGTCACCATGGGAAGTTCCCTATAGTCCCCTACAGAAGTCGAGGGAAACGAGGGTTTCCCGCCGCCACCCGAGAAAGAACTCGAGAGTCCTTCTTCAACGCGTCTTGAGGCCCTAGTCACTTCCCATGACTCGAGAGTGATGACCAGCTCCCCCTCGGCATGCGCATGGAGACATGAGTTCCCTGGCACCGCACGAGAGGCTCCCTGAGGTCCTCGTCATGCCTCGTGAGAAAACACCCATGGGCGCCGCAGCCTGAGGAAACCCATGAGACGCCCCCGTCATCGCTAGATGAGGGCCTTCTTTTCCTGCCTGGCCTGGAGAGCAATCCCGAGTCCTCTCTCCAAACTGAAGAGGAGGCTCGACACCCTTGAGTCCACTCATTGGGCTCCAAGAGATCCGTGTCGCGACTTGAGAGGAAAGCGGAGTCCTCTGCTTCCCCTCGAGGCGAGGCCTGACTCCCTGGGGGAGTCTGGAATGGAAACCCGAGATCCCTGTCTTCCCTTGAGAGGAATATTAGGTCCTGGACACACGCCTCGATGAGGTCTCTTTGGCCCTGTAGTGACTCGAGCAGAACCCCCAGCTTTCCCTCGCAACTCCAGGGGAAGATTGGGCTTCCCAGGGCCAACCCAAGAGGAAGCCTGAAATCCCCTTCGTTTTCGAGAATCCAGACTCAACTCGAGAAAAACGACGTGGTTCCAACGTCTTCACAGAATGAGGCCCTTGCCCGCTACAGCGTCTCCAGGGAAGTCCCATGTTCCGTCCTGAAGTGGGAAACGGTACTTGGCTCCCTTGTTGCGACCCCTAAAGTTCCCTGAAATGCCGGGTTCCCTCGAGTGGAACACATAGAGTTCCGGCCCCACTTCATGTGAGCCCCATCTCCCCACCTGATCACCACAGGAGAGTCGATTCCCCTTCTTTGTGTGGAAGGTGTTCCCGGCCTTCCCGGCGCACCTCAGGATGATGCTGGTCTCACGAGGAAATTCGAGATGAGCCACGTGGGTGCTGCCACATGCCGAACGACCCCGATTTCCTGGTCCGCTCTTGAAATGAACCCAATGCCCGGACACCTCTTTGAAGGAAACCCTGTGGGGGAAGGCACCAAACGAAGGGGCAATGACACCCCTGTGCATCTTCTGGAAACACCCGCAGGTTCCACACACAGCTCGACAAAGGGCCTGAGACCCACTGAACGACTCAAGAGGCAAGCAGAGTTCCATTACTCAGACAAGACGAGGCCTGACTCTCCTGTCCCAACCCTGCAGGGACCCTGCGGTCGGAGTCAGAAATGGAGAGGAAGCCTGAGGTTCCTGCCTCCAATCGAGATGAGGCCCTCTTTCATTTCGTCAAACCTAGTGGAGTCCCGAGAGGCCCCTCTAACTCCTCAGTATCCCTCACCTCTCAGAGGCACCTGGGAAGTTCCCTAAGGTCCCCGGTAGAGGTTGAGGGAAATAAGTGTTTCCCGCCCCTACCCAAGAAAGACCTCGAGAGTCCTTCTTAAATGCGTCTTGAGGCCCTAGTCCCTCCCATGACTCCAGAGCAATGACGCGATCTGCCTGGCCACACGCATGGAGGCCTGACTTCTCTGGCGCCACACGAGAGGCTCCCTGAGCTCCCCATCATATCTCGTGAGAAACCCCACACTGACGCCGCAGCTCGAGAAAACCCATGAGATGCTCCCGTCATCAAGAGAGGAGGGCCATCTTTAACTGAATGGTATGCAGATCAAGCGTGAACCTTCTGTCCAAGCTACACAGGACGCTTGACTCCCTTTAGGCCACTCATTGGGCTCCAAGAGTTACACGTCGTGACTCGAGAGGATAGTGGAGTCCTTTGCTTCCCCTCGTGATGAGGCCTGATTCCCCGGGTGAGTCTGGTATGCGACCCCCAGATCCCTGTCGCCCCTAGGGACGAACATTAAGTCCTGGACACAAGCCTAGATGAGGTCTATTTTGCCCTGCAGTGACTCGTGGACAATCCCCAGCTCTCCCTTGAAACTCGAATGGAAGATAGGACTTTCCTGGGCCAACACATGATGAGGACTGTATTCCCCGTCAAAACTCGAGAATCCCGCCACAACTCGAGAAACGCCACGTGGTTCCCCCGTCATCGCAAGATGAGGCCCTTGCCCCCTACAGCGTCTCAAGAGAAGTCCCACGTTCCGTCTTGAAGTGCAAAACGGTATTGGCACCCTTGATGCGACCTCAAAAGTTCCTCGACACACCGGTCTGACTCGAGGAGAACACCGAGGTTCCCGGCACCACTACATCTGGGCCCCTTCTCCCCTCCTGATCGTGACAGGAGGGTTGATTCCCCTGTTTTGTCTTGAAGGGGTTCCCGCCTTTCCCGGTGCATCTCAGGATGAGGCCGGTCTCACGAGGATATTCGAGACATAGCCTCGTGGATGGTGACACATGCCGAAAGACCCCGATTTCCCGGTTCACTCTTGATAAGATCCCAATGCCCGGACACCTCTTTGAAGATAACCCTTTTGATGAAGGCACAACACGAAGGGGCACTGACACCCCCAGGTATCATCCAGAGAAACCCGCAGGTACCACACACAGCTCGAGAAGTGACCTGTCACCCCGTGAACAACTGGAGAGGCAAGCAGAGTTCCATTCCTCCACACAAGACGAGGCCTGACTCTCCTGTTCGAACTCTGCAGCGAAACTGCGATCCAAGTCAGATCTGGCCCAGGGGAGGTCAGGAGAGGAAACATGAGTTTATTGCCTCCACTCGAGATGAGGCCCTCTTCCATTGCACCGAACCCAGTGGAGTCCCGAGAGGCCCCTCCCAACTGCACAGTATCCCTGACTTCTCAGAGGCACCCTTAGACCTTCCTGAGATCACCGGCACAAGTCGAGGGAACCAAGGGTTTCCTGCCCCAACCCGTAAAAGACCTCGAGAGTCCTTCTTCAACGCGTCTTGAGGTGCGATTCCCCTGCCATGACTCGAGAGCAATGACGCGCTCCCCCTAGCCACGTGCATAGAAACCTGACTTCCCTGGCACCACAGGAGAGGCTCCCTGAGCTCCCCATTATACCTCGTGAGCAACACCACACTGGAGCCGCAGCTCGAGAATACACACGAGACGCCCCAGTCCTCACGAGATGAGGGCCTTCTTTTGCTGTATGGCCTGGAGAGCAATCCTGAGTCCTCTCTCCAAACTCCACAGGAGGCTTGACTCATTTTAGGCCACACAGTGAGCTCCAAGATATACCCGTCGCGACTCGAGAGGAGAGCGGTGTCCTTGGCTTCCCCTCGAGACGAGGCCTGATTCCCAGGGTGAGTCGAGAATGCAATGCCGAGATTGCTGTCGCCCCAGCAGAGGAACATTAGGTCCTGGACACAAGCCTAGATGAGGTCTATTTGGCCCTGCAGTGTCTCGAGAGCAATCCCCAGTTCTAACTCGCAATTCGAATGAAAACTGGACTTCCCTGGGCCAGTTGAAGAGGAAGCCTGAATTCCCCGTCGTAACTCGAGAATCCCGCCACAACTCAAGAAAAACCACGTGGTTCCCCCGTCATTGAAAGATGAGGCCCTTGCCCGCTACAGCGTCTCAAGAGAAGTCCCTCGTTCCGTATTGAAGAGCGAAAAGTTACTTGGAACCCTTGATGCGACCCCAAAAGTTCCCCAACATACCAGTCTCACTTGAGGAGAACACCGAGGTTCCCGGCACCACTTCATCTGAGACTCTTCTCCCCTCTTGATCGCGACAGGAGGTTCGATTCCCCTGCTTTGTCTGGAAGGCGTTCCCGACCTTCCTGGCGCACATCAAGATGAGGCCAGTCTCACGAGGAAATTCGAGACATAGCCTCATGGGTGGTGCGACATGCCAAAAGACCCCGATTCCCTGGTCCGCTCTTGATAAGAACCCGATGGCAGAACCCAACTCGAAGGCAATCCTGTGGATCAAGGCACAACACGAAGGGGCAGTGACACCCCGGTGCATCGTCCAGAAAAACCCGCAAGTTCCACATACAAATCGACAAGTGGCCTGTCACCCCATGAACAACGCGAGAGTCAAGCGGAGTTCCATTCCTCCACACAAGACGAGGCCTGACTCTCCTGTCCCAACTCTGCAGGGACTCTGGGATCCGAGTCAGATCCGGCGCATTCGAAGCCAGGAGAGGAACCCTGAGTTTCCTGCCTCAACTTGTCATGAGGCCCTCTTCCATTGCACCAAACCCAGTGGAGTTCCGAGAGGCCCCTCCCAACTCCACAGTGACCCTGACTTCTCAGAGGCACGCTGAGAAGCTTCCTGAGGTCACTGGCACAAGTCGATGGAACCCAGGGTTTCCTGCTGCAACCCAAGAAAGACCTTGAGAGTCCTTCTTTAACACATCTTCAGGCCCAATTCCCTTACCATGACTCGAGAACAATGACGGGCTCCCTCTCACCACGTGCATAGAGACCTGACTGCCCTGGCACCACGTGAGAGGCTCACTGAGCTCCCAGTCTTACTTCGTGAGAAACCCCACACTAGCGCCACAGCTCGAGAAAACCTACGAGACGCCCCAGTCATTCGGAGATGAGGGCCTTCATTTCATGCATTGCCTGGAGAGCAATCCCGTGTCCTCCCTCCAAACACCAGAGGAGGTTTGACTCCCTTTAAGCCACTCAGTGGGCTCCAAGACATACCCGTCCGACTCGAGAGGAGAGCAGAGTCCTTTGCTTCCCCTCGAGACGAGGCCTGACTCCAAGGTGAGTCTGGAATGCAACCCCGAGATTTCTGTCGAGTCTTGAGATGAACATTAGGTCCTGCACACAAGCCTTGGTGGGGTCTCTTTTGCCTTCAGTGACTAGAGCGCACCTCCAGCTCTTCCTCGAATCTCGAATGGAAGATAAGACTTTTGTGGGCCAACACAAGAGGAAGCATGAATTCCCTGTGGTAACTCAAATATCCCACCGCAACTCGAGAAAAACCAAGTGGTTCCGCAGTCATTCCAAGATGAGGCCCTTGCCCGCTGGAGCACCCCAAGAGAAGTCCAACGTTCCATTTTGAAGAGTGAAATGGTACTTGGAACGCTTTATGCAACCCCAAAAGTTACCCGACATACCGGTCTCACTTGAGGGAAACACCGAGGTTCCCAGCAGCACTTCATCTGAGCCACTTCTCCCCTCCTGATCGCCACAGGAGGGTCGATTCCTCTGCTTTGTCTGGAAGAGTTTCATGACCTTCGCGGCAAACCTCAGGATGAGGCCGGTTTCATGAGGAAATTCGAGACAACCCACGTGGGTGCTGCCAAATGCTGAACGACCCCGATTTCCCAGTCCGCTCTTCATAAGAACCCGATGCCCGGACACCTCTTCGAAGGCAACCCTGTGGATGAAGGCACAAATCGAAGGATCACTGACACCCCCGTGCATCGTCTGGAAAAACCTGCAGATTCCACACACAGTTTGACAAGGGGCCTGAAACCCGATGAACAACTCGAGAGGCAAGCGTAGTTCCATTCCTCAGAAAAGACGTAGCCTGACTCTCCTGTCCCAACTCTGCAGGGACCCTGCGGTCTGAGTCCGAAACAGAGAGGAAGTCTGAGGTTCCTGCCTCCCCTCGAGATGAGGCCCTCTTCCATTGCGACAAACCCAGCGGAGTCCCGAGAGGCCCCGCCAACTCCACAGTATCCATCAACTCTCAGAGACACCCTGGGAAGTTCCCTAAGGTCCCCGGCAGAAGTCGAGGGAAATGACTTTTCCCGATACAACCCAAGAAAGACCTCGATAGTCCCTCTTCAACGCGTCTCGAGGCCCTAGTCCCCTCCCGTGACTCGAGAGCCATGACGCGCTCCCCCTCGCCACGCGCATGGAGACCTGACTTCCCTGGCGCCGCACGAGAGGCTCCCTGAGATCCTCATCGTGCCTCGCGAGAAAACCCCCAAGGGCGCCGCAGCTCGAGGAAACCCCTGAGATGCCCCCGTCCTCACGAGGTGAAGGGCCTTCTTTTCCTACATGGCCTGGAGAACAATCCCGAGCCCTCTCTGCAAAATGAAGAGGAGGCTTGACTCCACTGAGGCCACTAGGGGGCTACAAGAGATCCGCGTCGCGACTCGGGAGTACAGCGGAGTCCTTGGCTTCCCCTCGAGACGAGGCCTGGCACCCCGGGGGATCCTGGAATGCAACCCCGAGATCCCTGCCTTCCCTGGATAGGAACATTAGGTCCTGGACACACGCCTAGATGAGGTCTCCTTGGCCCTGCAGTGACTCAAGGCAGCCCCCAGCTTTCCCTCGCCACTCGAATGGAAGACGGGGCTTCCCAGGGCCAACAGAGGAGGAAGCCTGTAATCCCCGTCGTCACTCGAGAATCCCACCGCAAATCGAGAAAAAACACGTGGTTCCAACGTCTTCGCAAGATGAGGCCCTTGCCCACTACGGCGTCTCAAGGGAAGTCCCATGATCCGCCCTGAAGTGCGAAACGGTACCTGACACCCTTCGTACGACACCCAAAAGTTCCCCGACACGCCGGGTTCCCTCGAGGGGAACACCGAGAGTCCCGGCACAGCTTCATCTGAGCCCCTTCTCCCCTCCTGATCGCGACAGGAGAGGCGATTCCCCTGCATGGTCCAGAAGGGGTTCCCGGCCTTCCCGGCGCACCTCAGGATGAGGCCGGTCTCACGGGGAAATTCGAGACGAGCCACGTGGGTGGTGCCACATGCCGAAAGCCCCCGATTCCCTACTCCGCTCTTGAGAAGGACCCGAGGCCCGGACCCCTCTTCGAAGGCAACCCTGTGGGTGAAGGTACCACTCGAAGGGGCACTGACACCGCCGTGAGTCGTCCGGAAAAACCCGCGGTTTCCACACACAGCTCGACGAGGTGCGTGAGACACCCTGAGCAATTCGAGAGGCAAGCGGAGTTCCCTTCCTCAGACAAGACGAGGCCTGACTCTCCTGTCCCAACTCTGCAGGGACCCTGTGGTTGGAGTCCGAAAAGGAGAGGAAGCCTAAGTTTCCTGTCTCCCCTCGAGATGAGGCCCTCTTCCATTGCGCCAAGCCCAGCGGAATCCCGAGAGGCCCCGCCAACTCCACAGCATCCCTCACCTATCAGAGGCACCATGGGAAGTTCCCTCAGGTACCTGGCAGAAGGCGAGGGAAATGAGGCTTTCCCGCCGCAACCCCAGAAAGACCTCGAGTGTCCTTCTTCAATGCGTCTGGAGGCCCTAGTCCTCTCCCATGACTCGAGAGCCATGACGCGCTCCCCCTCGCCACCCGCACAGAGACCTGACTTCCCTGGCACCACACGAGAGGCTCCCTGAGATCCTCGTCTTGCCTCGTGAAAAACCCCCACGGGCGCCGCAGCTCGAGGAAACCCCTGAGATGCCCCAATCATCGCGAGGTGAGGGCCTTCTTTTCCTGCCTGACCCAGACCGCAATCCTGAGTCCTCTCTCCAAACTGAAGGGAAGGCCTGACTCCCTTGAGGCCACTCAGTGGGCTCCAAGAGATCTGCGTCGCGACTTGAGAGGAGAGCGGCATCCTTTGCTTGCCCTCGAGGCTAGGCCTGACTCCCCGGGGGAGTCTGGAACGCCACCCTGAGATCCCTGTCTTCCCTTGAGAGGAACGTTAAGTCCCGGACACAGGCCTAGATGAGGTCTCTTTGGCCCTGCAGTGACTCGAGTGCAACCCCAAGCTTTCCCTCACAACTCGAATGGAAGATTAGGCTTCCCGGGGCCAACACAAGAGGAAGCCTGAAATCCCCGTCGTAACTCTAGAATCCCGCCGCAACTCGAGAAAATCCACATGGTTCCAACGTCTTCGCAAGATGAGGCCCTTGCCCGCTACGGCGTCTCAAGGGAAGTCCCAGGTTCTGTCCTGAAGTGCGAAATGGTACCTGACTCCTTTCATGCAACCCCCAAAAGTCCCCCACACGCCGGTTTCCCTCGAGGGTAACACCGAGGGTTCCGGACCCACTTCATCTGAGCCCCTTCTCCCCTCCTGATGGTGACAGGAGAGTCGATCCCCCTGCGTTGTCTGGAAGGGTCCCCGGCCTTCCCGGCACACGTCAGGATGAAGCCGGCCTCACTAGGAAATTTGAGACTAGCCCCGTGGGTGATCCCACATGCCGAAAGACCCCGATTTCCCGGTCCGCTCTTAAAAAGAACCCGAGGCCCAGACACCTCTTCGAAGGCAACCCAGTGGGTGAAGGCACAACACGAAGGGGCACTGTCACCATCGTGCATTTCCGGAAATACCCGCAGGTTCCACACACAGCTCAACAAGGGGCCTGAGACCCCCTGAGCACCTCGAGAGGCAAGCGGAGTTCCCTTCCTCAGACAAGACGATTCCTGACTCTCCTGTCCCAACTCTGCAGGTACCCTGCGGTCGGAGTCCGAAACGGAGAGGAAGCCTGAGGTTCCTGCCTTCCCTGGAGATGAGGCCCTCTTCCATTGCGCCAAACCCAGCAGAGTCCTGAGAGGCCCCGGCAACTCCACAGCATCCCTCATCTGTCAGAAGCACACTGGGAAGTTCCCTAAGTTCACCGGTAAACTTTTATTGCACAAGGGCCCATGAAAAGGCCCACGCAGCAGGACAGCCACAGATTCTGTCTGCCATTAAAGGGCAGTAAGGTGCCCTCCCCTCTTCTTTGCTGCCTCGGCGGCCACCAGGGTGAAATTCGCATACCCTTCCCTTTCCCATCCTAGCAGGTGCTCCAGGGCCCGCTGGCCTACAAAGTGCCAGAAGCAGGGCTGGGCCAGCCAGCCAGAATTCAGGGTTCTGTCCCTTGGACTTCCAGCGGACACTAGGCTGCTTGGGAAAACCGCGCAGACTCTGAGGATTTTCAGCAGAGGGGTGGAGCGGTAAAGGCCTTGACCCCAAAGACGAGGCCTTCCTGCGACCGCCAGGTTGGGGAGCTCTGAGACTGTGCCAACACAGGGCGGAATACATGGTTCCCTGCTCCACGCAGTCCCCGTTCCCTTACCTGTGTTCCGCACCCCTCCACTGTGGCCAATGGATGCCGATCCTTGGGGATCCAGGAGTTCACGAAATGGGCATTCCCAGCCGCAATGGCGACCCCCAACAGCACATCTGGAAAGCCCTCCCCCACCCCTGCCAGGAGCCGACCCCCGCTGCGAACGGACCCCCACCCCGCCCCGCGCCGCCAGGTTTCGTCCCGGCCCTGCCGGGCTCCCGGCAGGTTCCCAGCCACATTGGCGACCCCCGGGAGCACAACAGGGACCGACCCCCCACCCACAGCGAGCGGAATCTCGACCTGTGCAGCCCAGGTTTACCCCACCCTGGCTGCGCTCCCGGCGTGTTTCCAGCCGCAGTGGCCATCTCCGAGAGCACAACTGGGAAGCCCTCCCCTACCCCCGCCAGGAGCCGACACCCGCCCTGCGCCGCCCGGGGCGCCCCACCCCTGCCGCGCTCCAGGGGCGCTGCCCACCTTCACCAGCGGCTCTCGGTGAGCCCCGTCCCCACGCCCGGTTCCAGGAGAGGCTCTCGGACCTCGCTGCTGCCGCCAGGTCAAACATGAGGACAATACATACACCCCACAGAGACAATCCAAGCTGTCTATGATTTAGGGATAAAACGAGGACTACAGAAAGGCAAGATGACCTGACCTAGGAGGGCCATGATATTCTATAGAACCAGACAAAGTTGGTTACCAAGGAAACTTTTTTCCTTGGAACCCGGAAAGCTGGTTCTTTGCATATGCAATGACCAACAATTAGCTTGTTACCCAAGCCTGCCTTACTGCCACCTCCATCCCCCCACTCCCCAGAAGACTGGCTCAAAGAAATATTTTAAATCTCAGGCGGAAACCTGGAAGATGTCTTGTCTGTCTGTTTGGATTAAGGTATGTGTCAGTGTGAGCCTTGTGTTTTTTGATAATATTGCTCAAGTTCTGAGTTCTGATTTCAATGGTCTCAAGACAAGGCAGCCCTTCCAAATCAAACTGCTGGAAATACAAGAAAACATTGACCTAAATGAATGTCAGAGTCCCGTGAACTGGGAACTAGTCAATATTAAATATCTAGTATTTTTGGTTTTGCTCCTCCATTATAGACATGTCTAAGAGTCAACAACATTAAGCACAACATGTTCATAGTGCCTAGGTTTTTTTTGAGGTAAAAATTGCTCTATTGTTATATCTGTCACAAGCTTGTCAGCAAGAAACTACCTGGAACCGACAACAACAAAAGTAAAAAATGTAAATGTGATATGAGCTTTTAGACAAACTCTTTACAATAATTATACTCTAAAATATCTGCCTCTCATAGTCTTGATTGAAGGCAGAGGAGAAGGGGATGACAAGGGTACGATGGTTGGATGGCATCACTGCCTCGATGGACATGAGTTTGAGCAAGCCCCTGGAGCTGGTGACAGACACGGAAGCCTGGCGTCCTTCAGGCCACGGGGTCCCAAAGAGTCAGACACGACTGAGCAACTGAACTGAACTGAACTAACAAACGTTTCTCTAGGTGTTTTGGTTACCCGAGTTTCTATCCTTGTGACGACAGTGTATTGAATAGCTAGGTCATTTCCAAATAAATGAAAGTTCTGAAACATTCACGACTTGAAAGGACCTCCCTTTTACACAGAAACAAAAGAGATTTTTGACTCTCCATGAATAGTGTCCGGAACCATACTGACATGTTAAATGTAAGAAAGCAATTGTTTTGTTTTGTTTTGTTCTGTTCTTGGGGGTGGGGGGAGGGGGGCGGGCTATAGCCAATGCCAATATAAAAGTCAGTTCTTGGTTGCTGAAGGGAAATGTATGACTTGTTATATCAAGAAAGTATGTGGAATGCAATGGCACTTGAGGAAGGAAAACGAAGTAGTTCTGTCTTACAGGTGGCAGTTTCAGGATGGGAGAAGCAAAGGAATGGGTACAGAATGGGATAAGGAGGTTGTAGGGAAAGTGGACCCCCAGAAAAGAGTTCTGTGCCTAGCACAAGTTTTCTTGAGATGTCGAACTGCCTTTGCTAATGGAGTTTAAGTTTCTTTACCTCTTAAGTGATCTCTTCTAGGTTGACCTAGAACAGAAATCTTTTGTTAGCTTTGGCTAAGTGGAGAAGTAGTGTTTCACGGTGACATATGTGATCCTTCCTGACTGTTTGCAGCCCTTTTGATATCGATGCCTTGCTTCTGCTGCTGCTGCCGCCGCCGCTGCTGCTAAGTCGTTTCAGTCGTGTCCGACTCTGTGCGACCCCATAGACGGCAGCCCACCAGGCCCCGCAGTCCCTGGGGTTCTCTAGGCAAGAACACTGGAGTGGGTTGCCATATCCTCCTCCCATGCATGAAAGTGAAAAGTGAACGTGAAGTTGCTCAGTGGTGTCCGACTCTTAACCACCCCATGGACTGCAGCCTACCAGGCTCCTCCATCCATGGGATTTTCCACGCAAGAGTACTGGAGTGGGGTGCCATTGCCTTCTCCCATATCTATGCACAAGCCTGCCTAAATAATTGACTTCTAGCTAGCTTTGGGATGCCAATGACCATCCACGCTTACCAGGCAACAGAGAAGAGAAAAACACTTACCACAGGAGGTCCTGGTAAGGAACAAGGAACTAACAAGCTCCCACCTACCAGGATTCTGCAGAGGTCAACAAGAGGTCAGCAAGAGATGAGAGACTGCAGTCCAGAGGTCCTAGCTACTTCCATCTAGCAACAAACACCCAGCATAGTCAAAACGATTTCAATGTTAAAGAATAAATAAATAAATAAATAAATAAAAGGACAGAAGTTCTTTGAACACATGTCTGAATTTAGGGGTGAGGCATTACATATGTGTCCCAGGATAATCTTAAAGTGTCAGAAAGTAAAGAAATTAAAGACAACTATCAAGCTGTCCAAACTGATAAAAATGAATGATTACACAGTTTTATCTGTATACATTAGCAGACTATAATCTGAAAAGGAATTTTAAAAAATTCCCTTTCAATAATATCAACATGAATAAAACACTTTGCCATGGATGTAACGAGGATGACAAGACTGGCACACTGGAAATTATACACCCTGGCTGAAAACTATCCTGAATACATGGACAGATATTCCATAACGATGGAAAGACTTAAGATGGCAATACCATGGAATGCATCTTCAATCTGAAATGAAGATTTGATATGATTTGATCGCTCAGAGCTTTTGTGTCATCAAGTGTTATTAAAGTATTAAAGAGATAGAGAAAGCTGCTGACTTAGACTCGAGGCGGGGTGGGGGGGGGTAGTAAGAGTACCCCCTGCTGGTCTTTAGCCAGATATTCTACAGGCACTAGCAGTCAGCTAAGGAAAGAAAGGAACTGTTTCAGGGAATGGCACCAGGCCCCTCCCCCACGACATGCATTGAGATAATATTGGCAGCAGGTGAGTCATCCCGGGCCAAAACTTGATTGACATGAATCTTGAAGAAAGGCAGTATTGCAGGCAAATATATCATTTCCTTAACATAGATAAGGAGAACAAGCTAGGAGGAAAACATGCTGTTTTGTTCAAATCGCTTCTGAGCCTTTTGGGGGAACCGACCTGAAGCCAGAGTCTAGCGGAAATACATAGGATATTTACATCGCTTAAGACAAACATTTTCTTAGGAAAAAATGCATTGCTTAGCTCAAGGTTTGTCTGCGAAATTCTTACACATCAGGAGATGGCTCCGAGCTGGGTTTCCACACACAAGAACATCCATGCAAAGGACAAGCCTGCACAGCCCATCTGCCCCCCTCCCCCACAGCCAGCAGCATTTCCAAGTGACCTCCTAAGGCCTTCCCCAAAATACAGGGGCACCTCTGGGTTTCCCGTTTCCCTCACTTCGAACACTTTTCTTAAAAAAAAAAATCCTGCACACTTCTTGATAGAATGCCACAGTGCAAGGAATACAGTCCTTCAATATTTAAACCTCCATTTGCAAAACACTTGGAGCTTGGTTTTGTTTTGTTTTGTTTTTTAATTACACCACCACATAATTTAAAACTTTTACACGTTCTAATTATTCAGTTCCAAAACACCAAACTTTTATTGCACAGGGTCCTCATGAAAAGGCCCACGCAGCTGGACAACCACAGATTCTGCCATGAAAGGGCAGCAAGGTGCGCTCCCCACTTCTTTGCTGCCTGGGCGGCCACCAGGGTTTGAAATCCATGCACCCTACTAAGTTTCTAGGGTGCAATCCATGGACCCTTCCCTTTCCCATCCCAGCAGGTGCTCAAGGGCCCGCTGGCTTACAAAGTGCCAGAAAAGGGCTGGGCCAGCCGGCCAGAGTTCAGTGTTCTGTCCCTTGGACTTCCAGCGGACACTAGGCTGCTTGGAAAAACCGCGCAGACTCTGAGATTTTTCAGCAGAGGGGTGGAGCGGTAAAGGCCTTGACCCCAAAGGCAAGGCCTTTCTGCGACCGCCAGGTTGGGGAGCTCCAAGAATGTGCCAACAGACGGCGGAATACTTGGTTCCCTGCTCCACGCAGTCCCAGTTCCCTTACCTGTGGTCCGCAGCCCTCCGCTGCACCCACGGGATGGCGACCTTGGGGACCCAGGAGCGGACGAAATGGGCGTTCCCAGCCGCAGTTGCAACCCCCGAGAGCGCAACTGGGAACCCCTCCCCATCCCCCCCGTGATCCGACCCCGCCCCGCTCCGCCAGGGTTAGCCCCGCCCCTGCCGCGCTCCCTGCGCGTTCCCAGCCGCAGTGGGGTCCCCGGGAGCACAACTGGGACCGACCCCCACCCAAAGCCATCTGAATCTCGACCCCCGCAGCCCGGGTTTACCCAGTCCCGGGTGCGCTCCCGGCGCGTTTTCAGCCTCAGTGTCCACCTCTGAGAGCACAACTGGGAAGCCGGCCCCCACCCCCGCCAGAAGCCGACCCCCGCCCCACGCCGCCCGCGTTCGCCCCGCCCCTGCACGGTCCAGGTACCTTCCCAGCTTCTAGCGTTCACGCCCGGGTAGGATCAGGATGCAGGAGTATGGGAGATGTGTCTGGAGCCTGACAGCCTCAGCTCCGCTCTGGCCTGCCCTTTGGACCTAGGAGCCAGGCCAACTTGCAGAGGGCTTAGGGCCCCATTGTATGCAAACTACCAAGGCCTACCGCAAGGAGAGCTCTGTCCGAGGGAAGGGAAGTGCCCCAGGCTGCGTTCCCAAGCTGTTGCTTGGCAATGCAGACTCAGCGGTAAACGGAGGGAATCAGGCTCTCTGTAGCCGCAGCTTCACACACAGGTGTGTCTCCGTAGGAATCAAGAAAGATCCTGACAGGGTGAGGTTCATTAGAGCTATACTAAAGAGCAAAGGCTTGTCCATGTGGTCTTGCCTTCCCCTGTGCCTTTGGGCCTCCAGGCTCGGCCCCAGCTCCGTGGAAACAACCCCTGAGAAAATATCTTCAAGATCCACTTTTCCCAGTGTCTGGGAACCGGGGTTCGTAGGAGGAGAGAAAAGCAAGCCTCCATCGGGAACAAAAATGCAGCCCACCTGCCTGTGTTTTGAAGCCTCTATTTGGAAGGAATGGGTTAGCTTCTCCTAAAGGAGACCTCCAGATCTGCTCAGAAGTTGGTAATTCCAGAGGCAGGGTACTGGTTCCTGACTGCCCTTTGCTAGCCTTGCAAGGACATTCCAAGATTCTAGAGTTATATTCCATGAAGGAGCAGGCTTCGGGAATGTGTCAGAGGGGACTGGCTCCTTATTGGCCTCAGCTCAGCTATTGCCTTTCCATTCAAACTAGGACAAGGGCCTAGTTTATGAAGTGTAAGGGTCTTCTTCTTTGAAACTGCCAAGGGCTACAGCAATGAGACTTCTGTCAAGGCGAGGGAAGCCTAAGAGGACGGATTCTCAAGCAGGTGCTTTGCTACAAAGCATCAGCACCCCACGGAGAGAACCAAGATCCCTGTTCCCCAATGTTGGGAGTGTAGCTTCACACACAGAGTTGTCTCTATAGGAGCCAAGAATGTTCCTGAGAGATTAGGTTCACTAAACCTCTCCTACAGAGCATAGACCTGTCCATGTGGTTTTTCCTTCCCCTGTGAGTTGGGTCCCCGAAGTCCGCCACACCTCCGGGGAAACTGTCCCTGAGAAAAGATCTCCAGGAACGGCTTCGCTGAGGCTGGGAAACGCTGTTCACAGGAAGTAAGGCAAGCGAATCTCCTGCAGAGAAAAAGAGGCCTTACTGTCCCTGGAGGAGCAGGCTGTCAGAGTGTGTGAAACCTGACTGTTGCCTTGCTGGCCTCAGTTCCACCATTGCCTGTTCCTCCGAACTAGGACCCAGGCCTATTTGGAGAAGCGTTTGGGTGCGGATTTCTACAAAGTGCCAAGGGCTACAGCAGTGAGAATTCTCTCAGCCGTCAGGGAGAGCATTTTATGGATTCTCAAGCTGTTTTCTGAACGACAGGGTCAAAATGAACTGAGAAAATCAGGCTCTCTGTGCCCCTATGTTAGGTACGCAGCTTCACACACAGAAGTGTCTCTATAGGAGCCAAGAATGTTCCTGAGAGATGAGGTTCACTAGAAGTCTGCTACAGAGCATAGACCTGTCCATATGGTTTTGCCTTGCCCTGTGAGTTGGGTCCCTGAAGTCCGCCCCAGCTCAGGGGAAGGAGCCCCTGAGAAAAGATCTCCAGGGACCGCTATTCCCCCAGGCTGGCAAACGCAGTTCACAGGAGGTAACACAAGCGAGCCTTCTGCAAGGCACAACAGGCCTTAGTGTCCCTGGACGATCAGGCTGCAAGAGTGTGTGAGACCTGACTGGTGCCTTACTGGCCTCAGCTCCGCCATTGCATGTTCCTCTGAACTAGGACCCAGGCCTACTAGGAGAAGGGTTTGGGTATGGATTTCTAAATACTGCCAAGGGGTATAGCAATGAGAACTGTGTCACGGGTAAGGAAGAGCATTGTATGGATTTTCAAGCTGTTGTTTGAACGACAGCTTCAAAGCTGCACAGAGAGAATCAGACTCTGTGTCTCCATGTTCGGTACACAGCTTCACAGACAGGGGTGTCTCCATAGGAAACAAGAACGTTCCTGACAGAGTGAGGTTCACTAGAGCTCTCCTAGAGAGCAAAGACTTGTCCATGTGGTTTTTCTTCCCCTGTGCGTTTGGGGCTCCAGGCTCGGCCCCAGCTCCGTGGAAACAACCCCTGAGAAAAGATCTTCAAGATCCGCTTTTCCCAGAGGCTGGGATGTGGGGTTCATAGGAGGCGGGAAAAGCAGGCCTCCTTCAGAGAGCAAGAGGCAGCCAAGCGGCCTGCGTTTGGAAGCCTCTATTTGGAAGAATGGGTTAGCTTCCCCTAAGGGAGACCTCCAGATCTGTTCAGAAGTCGGTAATTCCAGAGGCAGTGTGCAGGGTCCTGACTGCCCTTTGCCAGCCTTGCAAAGACATTCCTAGATTCTACAGTTATCTTCCTGAAGAAGCAGGCTTTGGGAATATGTCAGACTTGACTGGCGCCTTATTGGCCTCAGCTCAGCTATTGCCTTTCCATTCAAAGTAGGACAAGGCCCTACTTTATGAAGGGTAAGGGTCTTCTTCTTTCCAAACTGCCGAGGGCTACAGCAATGAGACCTCCGTAAATGCGAGGGAAGCATAAGCGGATGGATTATCAGGAAGGTTCTTTGCCACCAAGCATCAGCACCCCACGGAGAGAATCAGGCTCCCTTTGCCCCTATGTGGGGTGTGTAGATTCATACACAGTGGTGTCTCTACAGGAGCCAAGAATGTTCCTGAGAGATGAGGCTCACAAGAGCTCTCCTACAGAGTGCTCACCTGTACATGTGGTTTCACCTTCCCCTGTGAGTTGGGTGCCCGAGGTCCACCCCAGCTCCGAGAAAACAGCCTCTGCGAAAAGATCTCCAGGAACCACTTTTCGCCCAGGCTGGGAAAAGCTGTTCACAGGAAGTAAGGCAAGTGAGCCTCCTGCAGAGAAAAAGAAGCCTTACTGTCCCTGGAGGAGCAGGCTGCCAGAGTGTGTGAAAACTGACTGGTGCCATACTGGTCTTAGCTCTGCCATTGCTTGTTCCTCTGAACTGGGACTCAGGCCTACTTGGAGAAGGGTTTAGGTGCAAATTTCTACAAACTGCCAAGGGCTACTGCAATGAGAACTCTCTCAGAGGTAAGGGCGAGAATTGTATGGATTCTCAAGCTGTTTTCTGAACGACAGCATTAAACCTGCACAGAGAGAATCAGGCTCTTTGCCACCATGTTGGGTACGCAGTTTCACACACAGAGGTGTCCGCATAGGAGCCAAGAACGTTCGTCAAAGACTGAAGTTCACTAGAGCTCTCTTAGAGAGCAAAGACTTGTTCATGTGGTTTTGCCTTCCCCTGTATGTGTGGGTCTCTGGGCACAACCCCAGCTCCGTGGAAACAACCCCTGAGCAAAAATCTCCAAGATCTGCTTTTCCCCCATGCTGGGAACCAGGGATCATAGGAGGCAGGAAAAGCAAGCCTCCTTCAGGCAAGAAGAGGCAGCCAACTAGCCTGTGTTTGGAAGCCTCTATTTGCAAGGAATGGGTTAGCTTCTCCAGAAGGAGACCTCCAGATCTGCTCAGAAGATAGATATTCCAGAGGCAGGGTCGAGGTTCCTGACTGCCCTTTGCCAGCCTTGCAAAGACATTCTTAGATTCTAGCAATATTTTCCATGAAGGAGCAGGCATCGGGAATATGTCAGAGTTGACGGGTGCCTTACTGGCCTCAGCTCAGCTATTGCCTTTCCTTTCAAACTAGGATCAGGGCCTACTTGGTGAAGGGTAAGGGTCTACTTCTTTCCCAACTGCCAAGAGACACAGCAATGAGACCTCTGTCAAGGCGAGGGAAGCGTAAGAGGATGGATTCTCAAACAGGTGCTTTGCCACAAAGCATCAGCACCCCACGGAGAGAATCAGGCTCCCTGTGCCCCTATGTTCGGTGTGTAGCTTTACACACAGAGGTGTCTCTGTACGAGCCAAGAATGTTCCTAAGAGATGAGACACACTAACGTCTCCTACAGAGCATAGACCTGTCCATGTGGTTTTCCCTTCCCCTGTGAGATGGGTCCCCGAGGTCCACCCCAGCTCTGGGGATAGAGCCCCTGAGAAAAGATCTCCAGGAACCGTTTTTTACCCAGGCTGGGAAACGCAGTTCACAGGAGGCAAGGCAAGCGAGCCTCCTGCAGGGAAAAATAGGCCTTACTGTCCCTGGAGGTGCAGGCTGCCAGAGTGTGTGACACCTGACTGGTGCCTTACTGACCTCAGCTCCGCCATTGCATGGCCATCCAAACCAGGACCCAGGCCTACTTGGAGAAGGGTTTGGGTGCGGATTTGTAAAAACTGCCAAAGGCTACAGCAATGAGAAGTCTCTCAGAGTTAAGGGAGAGCATTGTATGGATTCTCAAGCTGTTGTTTGAACGACAGCTTCAAAGCTGCAAAGAGAGAATCAGGCCCTGTGTGCCCCCTTGTTGGGTACACAGCTTCACACACAGGGGTGTCTCCATAGGAGTCAAGAACGTTCCTGACACAGTAAGTTTCACTTAGAGGTCTCCTGGAGAGCAAAGAGTTGTCCATGTGGTTTTCCTTCCCCTGTGCGATTGGGTCTCTGGTCTCGGCCCCAGCTCCATGGAAACAACCCCTGAGAAAATATCTTCAAGATCCGCTTTTCCCAGAGGCTGGGAACAGGGCTTCATAGGATGCGAGAAAAGCAGGCCTCCTTCGGGCGCGAAAAGGCAGCCAACTGGCCTGTTTGGAAGCCTCTATTTGGAAAGAATGGGTTAGCTTCTCCTAAAGGAGACCTCCAGATCTGCTCAGAAGTCGGTAATTCCAGAGGCAGGGTGCTGGTTCCTGACTGCCCTTTGCCAGCCTTGCAAAGACATTCCCAGATTCTAGAGTTATTTTCCATGAAGGTGAAGGCTACGGGAGTATGTCAGACTTGGCAGGCACCTTATTGGCCTCAGCTCAGCTATTACCTTTCCATTCAAACTAGGACAAAGGCCTACTTTATGAAGGGTAAGGGTCTTCTTCTTTCCAAACTGCCAAGGGCTACAGAAATGGGACCTCTGTCAAGGCGAGGGAAGCCTAAGTGGATGGATCATCAAGCAGGTGCTTTGCCACAAAGCATCAGCACCCCACGGGGAGAATCAGGCTCCATTTGCCCCTATGTTGGGTGTGTAGCTTCACATACAGAGGTGTCTCTATAGGAGGCCAGAATGTTCCTGAGAGATGAGGTTCACTAGAGCTCTCCTACAGAGCATAGACCTGTCCATGTGCTTTTGCCTTCCCCTGTGAGTTGGGTCCTCGAGGTCCTCCCCAGCTCCGGGGAAGGAGCCCCTGAGAAAAGATTTCCAGGGACCTCTTTTCCCCCAGGCTGGGAAATGTAGCTCACAGGAGGGAAGTCAAGTGAGCCTCCTGCAGGGAAAAAGAGGGCTTACTGTCCCTGGACGATCAGGCTGCAGAGTGTGTGAGACCTGACTGGTGCCTTACTGGCCTCAGCTCCGCCATTGCATGTTCCTCTGAACTAGGACCCAGGACTACTTGGAGAAGGGTTTGGGTGCGGATTTCTAAAAACTGCCAAGGGCTTCAGCAATGAGAACTCTGTCACGGGTAAGGAAGAGCATTGTATGGATTTTCAAGGTGTTTTTTGAACGACATCTTTAAAGCTACACAGAGAGAATCAGGCTCTCTGTGCCCCCATGTTGGGTACGCAGCTTCGCACACAGGGGTGTCTCCATATGAATCAAGAATGTTCGTGACAGAGTGAAGTTCACTAGAGCTCTCCTAGAGAGCAAAGACTTGTACATGTGGTTTTTCTTCCCCTGTTAGTTTGGGTCTCCAGGCTTAGCCCCAGCTCCGTGGAAACAACCCCTGAGAAAAGATCTTCAAGATCCGCTTTTCCCAGAGCCTGGGAATCTGGGTTCATAGGAGGCAGGAAAAGCAAGCCTCCTTCGGGCACGAAGAGGCAGCCGACCGGCCTGTTTTTGGAAGTCTCAATATGGAAGGAATGAGTTAGATTCTCCTAAAGGAGACCTCCAGATCTGCTCAGAAATCGGTAATTCCAGAGGCAGGGTACTGGTTCCTGACTGCCCTTTGCCAGCCTTGCAGAGACATTCCTAGATTCCAGCGTTATTTTCCATGAAGGAGCAGGCTTCGGGAATATGTCAGACTTGACTGGCGCCTTATTGGCCTCAGCTCAGCTCTTGCCTTTCCTTTCAAACTAGGACAAGGGCCCACTTTATGAAAGGTAAGGGTCCTCTTCTTTCCAAACTGCCAAGGGCTACAGCAATGAGACCTCTGTCAAGGCGAGGGAAGCGTAAGCTGATGGATTCTCAAGCAGGTGCTTTGCCACAAAGCATCAGCACCCCACGGAAAGAATCTGGCTCCCTTTGCCCCTACGTTGCGTGTGTAGCTACACACAGAGGTGTCTCGATAGGAGCCAAGAATGTTCCTGAGAGAGGAGGTTCACTGTTGGGGGCCAGAGTGAGGCACTCCGCCCATGGCAAAGGTCATGAGGAAGGAGGCTCGACATACGCAAAGGCGGGATCGAGCCTCAGGAGTCCCCCTGGAAATCCTCGAGCATCTACCCCCATCACCAGAGCCTGCCTACCTTACTATTTTGTGCTCTCACCTACACCTCTGACTTTACGGGGGGCTGTCCCCCACCACCTCTTTCGGAGAAGGAGTTAACCTAGAGCTCCAGTTGATAAAAACCCCTGGGTGTGACAAGAGTGTTTTAACCTACAAACTCCTCTGAAGGTTCTCTAGCCTGCCTGACAGGCTTGTCCGGCCACATGTGATTGCTCACAGCCTCCCAACCATGAGAGGCACGAGATGCTTTAAACCTTCTAAAAACAGGTTCCTTAGAAAAGTTAGAAAATTATTAGTATAAGTATAATGGGCTGATTAGAAATCATATTGGTGAAGGGTTTTTCATTTGTTGAGCTGATGTTTACTGCTAAGTCTCCACATCCCCTGCCCTTATACACATTAATAAATATATAGAAGAAATAAGTATTAACCTTTGATATAAATCACGTTAGACCTTAGGCTAAGTAAATTCTTTCCTTAACTAAAACCCACTACACCCTCACCCTATAGGAATGTAACTTTATTTGGGTGGCGTCTGTTTTAAGAATAATCACCCCTGGAGAAATAAGTGTCCTGGTTGACTGACCGCTGTCACAAGGAGAGGGTCGTAAATTGTCAGCAGGCCCCCCGGCTAGAAGATGATGTAACACCCCTAAGACCTCTGTATACTTTTGTATGAAGCACCTGACTTTGATAAAAGTCAGGACTGCTGACCCCACGTGACTTTTGCATAACATCTCAGTGTATAAAAGTAGACCATGGAAAATAAAGAATTGGGATCAGTTTCTCGAAATACTGGTCTCCCCATGTCTCTCTCTCTCTCTCACTCTGGTTGAGTCTCCATCTGGAGCGCGGAACCCACCAAGCTTACTAATTTTGCCTGGGCTTCTAAGATCCGACCGGGGAATCCTCAGTGTCTCCTCTCCTTCGGGAGAATGGAAGGACGCCTGAGGCCTACGTAAGTGGTGCAAGCTTCTTGTCTTGAAGTTTTATTGGTCCCCCGCGTAAACCAAGCTACTCAGCCTCTTTTCTCCACTGAATTTTCCTACTGAGCTATCCTCATTTTATTACTCTTTATATCCTTAATTAACGTTTAATTAAGCAGTTGTTCCCTGACCCTCGCCTACGCCGTCTCTGCTTCGAATACCCTGGATCAGCTGGGGCTGGACCCCGGCAGTTCACTAGAGATCTCCTACAGAGCATAGACCTGTCCATTTGGTTTTGCCTTCCCCTGTGAGTTGGGTCCCCGAGGTCCGCCCCAACTCTGGGGAAACAGCCCCTGAGAAAAGATCTCCAGGAACTGCTTTCCGCCCAGGCTGGGAAACGCTGTTCACAGGAAGTAAGGCAAGCGAGCCTCCTGAAGGGAAATAGAGGCCTTACTGTCCCTGGAGGAGCAGGCTGCCAGAGTGTGTGACACCTGACTGGTGACTTACTGGCCTCAGCTCCGCTATTGCATGTTCATCTGAACTTGAACCCAGGCCTACTTGGAGAAGTGTTTGTGTGCCGATTTCCAGAAACTGCGAAGGGCTACAGCAATGATAACTCTCTCAGTGGTAAGGGAGAGCATTGTGTGGATTCTCAATTTGTTGTTTGAACGACAGCGTCAAAGCTGCACAGAGAGAATCAGGTCTCTGTGTCTCTATGTTGGCTATGCAGCTTCCCACACAGAGATGTCCCCGTTGGAGCCAAGAACATTCCGCATAGACTGAGGTTCACTAGAGCACTCCTAGAGAGCAAAGACTTATCCATGCGGTTTTCCCTTCCCCTGTGCGTGTGGGTCTCCGGGATCGGCCCCTGCTCCGTGGAAACAGCCTCTGAGAAAAGATCTCCAAGAACCTCTTATCCCCCAGGCTGGGAAGCGGAGTTCGCAGGAGGTGGGATAAGCAAGCTTCCTTCGGCAAGAAGAGACAGCCAACCGGCCTGTGTTTGGAAGCCTATATTTGCAAGGAATGGGTTAGTTTCTCCTGACCGAGACCTCCGGATGTGCTGAGAAGACAGAAATTCCAGAGGCAGGGTCGAGGTTCCTGACTGCCCTTTGCCAGCCTTGAAAAGACATTCCCAGATTCTAACGTTATTTTCCATGAAGGAGCAGGCATCGGGAATATGTCAGACTTGACTGGCGCCTTACTGGCCTCAGCTCAGCTACTGCCTTTCCATTCAAACAAGGACAAGGGCCTACTTTGTGAAGGGTAAGGGTCTGCTTCTTTCCAAACTGCCAAGGACTACAGCAATGAGACCTCTGTCAAGGTGAGGGAAGCCTATGCGGATGGATTCTTAGCAGGTGCTTTGCCACAAAGCATCAGCACCCACGGAGAGAATCAGACTCCCTTTGCCACTATGTTGGGTGTGTAGCTTCATGCACAGAGGTGTCTCTGTAGAAGCCAAGAATGTTCCTGAGAGATGAGGTTCACTAGAGCTCTCCTACAGAGCATAGACCTGTCCATGTGGTTTTGTCTTCCCCTGTGAGTTGGGCCCCCGAGGTCCGACCCAGCTCCAGGGAAACAGCCCCTGAGAAAAAATCTCCAGGAACAGCATTGCGCCCAGGCTGGGAAATGCAGTTCACAGGAGGCAAGGCAAGCGAGCCTCCTGCAGGGAAAAAGAGGCCTTACTGCTCCTGGACGATCAGGCTGCAAGAGTGTGTGAGACCTCACTTGTGCCTTACTGGCCTCAGCTCCGCCGTTGCCTGTTGTTCCGAGCTAGGACCCAGGCCTACTTGGAGAAGGGTTAGGGTGCGGATTTCTACAAACTGTCAAGGACGACAGCAATGAGAATTCTCTTAGCAGTAAGGGAGAGCATTGTATGGATTCTCAAGCTGTTGTTTGAATGACAGCTTCAAAGCTACACAGAGAGAATCAGGCTCTCTGTTCCCCTATTTTGGCTGTGCAGCTTCACACACAGAATTTGACTCTGTTGGAGCCAGAAATATTCCTGAAAGACTTAGGCTCACCAAAGCTGTCCTCCAGAGCAAAGACATTGGATGTGGTTTTGCCTTCCCTTGCCAGTATGGGTCCCCTAGCTTGGCCCCAGCTCCGGGGATACAGCCTCTGAAAAAAATCTTCCAAGAAGCGATTTTTCCTCCAGGCTGTTAAGCGGAATTCGCAGTTTGCAAGTTAAGGAAGCCTGCTTCGTGGAAGAGCAAGCAGCCAACTGGCCCTGTGTTAGGAAGCCTGTATTTGAAAGGAATGGGTTAGCTTCTACAGCGGGAGAACCTCAGATCTGCTCAGGGGGCTGAAATACTAGAGTCAGGGTCGAGGTTCTCCCTTGTCCTTTGCGCACCTTGCAAAGACATTCCTAGCTTCTAGCGTTAGTGTCCCTGTAGTAGCAGGCTGCAGGAGCGTGTGATAAATGACTGCCGCGTTCCTGTCCTCAGCTCCGCTATTGACTTTCTATTCGAACTAGAACCCAGGCCTACTTTGAGAGGGGTTAGGGTCCAGTGTTTCCAAACTGCCAAGGGCTACGGCAATGCGAGCTCTGTCAGAGGTAAGAAAAGAGCAATTGGTTGGATTCTTCAGCTGCTGCGTGGCTGCACAGCTTCCGCGCTGCATGGAGAGCATGAGGCTCCTTGTGGCCCTATTTTGGGTACGCAGCAACATGCACACAGAATGTCTGTGTTCACTTATGTACAGGCTTATGTACACTAGAGCTCTCCTACAGAGCAAAGACCACTCAGTGGGCTCCAAGAGATACCTGTCGCGGCTCGAGAAGAGAGTGGAGTCCTTTGCTTCCCCTCGAGATGAGGCCTGACTCCCCGGGTGAGTATGGAATGCAACCCCAAATCCCTGTCGCCTATGGAGAGGAACATTAAGTCCTGGATAGAAGCCTAGATGAGGTCTAGTTTGCCCTTCAGTGAATGGAGCCCAATCCACAGCTCTCCCTGGCAACTCGAATGGAAGATTAGACTTCCTGGGCCAACACAAGAGGAAGCCTGAATTCCCCGTCGTAACTCGAGAATCCCAACGAAACTCGAGAAAATCCACGTGCTTCCCTCGTCATCGCAAGATGAGGCACTTTGTCCGCTACAGCATCTCAAGAGAAGTCCCACGTTCCATCCTGAAGTGCGAAACGGTACTTAGCACCCTTGATGCGACCCCAAAAGTTCCGCGACATACCAGACTCACTCAAGGGGAACACCGAGGTTCCCGGCACCACTTCATCTGACCCCTTCTCCTCTCCTGATTGCGACAGGAGGGTCGACTCCCCTTCTCTGTCTGCAAGGGCTTCCCGACCTTCCGGGCGCACCTCAGGATGAGGCCGGTCTCATGAGGAAGTTCGAGACGTAGCCTCGTGGGTGGTGCCACATGCCGAAAGACCCCAATTTCACGGTCCACTCTTGAAAAGAACCTGATGCCAGCACACCTCTTTGAAGGAAAACCTGTGGATGAAGGCACAACACGAAGGGGCACTGACACCCGCGTGCATCGTCCAGAAAAACCCGCAGGTCCCACAGACATTTCGACAAGTGGCCTGTCACCCTGTAAACAACTCGAAAGGCAAACGAAGGTCCATTCCTCAACAGAAGACTAGGTGTGACTCTCTTGTCCCTACTCTGCAGGGACCATGGGATCCGAGTCAGAAACGGAGAGGAAGCCTGAGGTTCCTGCGTCCACTCGAGATGAGGCCCTCTTCCATTGCACCACACCCAGTGGAGTCCCGAGAGGCCCCTACCAACTCCACAGTATCCCTGAGTTCTCAGAGGCACAATGAGAAGCTCCCTGAGGTCACAGGCACAAGTCGAGGGAACCCTGGGTTTTCTGCCATGACTCGAGAAAGACCTCGAGAGTGCTTCAAAATGTGTTGAGTCGCGATTCCCCTACCATGACTCGAGAGCCATGACACGCGCCCCCTCTTCACGCGCATGGAGACCTGACTAACCTGGCACTGCACGAGAGGCTCCCTGAGATCCTCATCGTACCTCGTGAGGAAACCCACACTGCCGCGGCAGCTCGAGGAAACACATGAGACACCCCGGTCATCGCGATGTGACGGCCTTATATTCCTGCATGGCCTGGAGACCAATCATGAGTCCTCTCTCCAAACTGAAGAGCAGGCTGGACTCCGTTGAGGCCGCTCAGGGGGCTCCAACAGATCCTTGTCGCGACTCGAGAGGAAAGCGGAGTCCTTGGCTTCCCCTCGAGACGAGGTCTGACTCCCCGGGGGAGCCTGGAATGCAACCCCGAGATGCCTGCTTTCCCTGGAGAGGAATAGTAGGTCCTGGACACACGGCTAGGTGAGGTCTCTTCGGCCCTGCAGTGACTGGAGCGCAACCCCCAGATTTCCCTTGCAACTCGAGGGGAAGATTGGGCTTCCCAGGGCCAACCCAAGAGGAAGGCTGAGATCCCCATTGTAACTCGAGAATCCCGCCGCAACTCGAGAAAAACCACGTGGTTCCCACCTCTTGGCAAGATGAGGCCCTTGCCCGCGACGGCGTCTCAAGGGAAGTCCCCTCTTCCGCCCTGAAGGGCGGAAAGGATCCTGCCAGCCTTCATGCGACCCCCAAAAGTTCCCCGACACGCCGGGTTCCCTCGAGGGGAACACCGAGGGTCCCGCAACCGCTTCCTCTGAGCCCCTTCTCCCCTCCTGATCGCGACAGGAAAGTCGATTCCCCTGCGTGGTCTGGAAGGGGTTCCAGGCCTTACCGGGGCACCTAAGGATGAGGCCGGTCTCACGAGGAAATTCGAGACGAGCCACGTGGGTGGGGCCACATGCCGAACGACCCCGATTCCCCGGTCCGCTCTTGAGAAGGACCCGCGGCCCGGACCACTCTTCGAAGGCAACCCTGTGGGTGAAGGCACAACAAGAACGGGCACTGCCACCCCCGTGCATCATCCGCAAAGACCCGTGGGTTCCACACACAGCTCGACGATGGGCCTGAGACCCCCTGAGCAACTCGAGAGGCAAGCGGGGTTCCCTTCCTCAGACAAGACGAGGCCTGACTCTCCTGTCCCAACTCTGCAGGGACCCTGCGGTCGGAGTCCGAAACGCAGAGGAAGCCTGAGGTGCCTGCCTCCCCTCGAGGTGAGGCCCTCTTCCGTTGCGCCAGACCCAGCGGAGTCCCGAGGGGCCCCGCCACCTCCACAGGATCCCTCGCCTCTCAGAGGCACCCTGGGAAGTTCCCTAAGGTCCCCGGCAGAAGGTGAGGGAAACGAGGTTTTCCCGCCGCCGCCCGAGAAAGACCTCGAGAGTCCTTCTTCAACGCGTCTCGAGGCCCTAGACCCCTCCCGTGACTCGAGAGCCATGACGTGCTCCCCATCGCCACGCGCATGGAGACCTGACTTCCCTGGGGCCGCACGAGAGGCTCCTTGAAATCCTCGTCGTGCCTCGGGAGAAAATCCAAACGGGAGCCGCAGCTCGAGGAAACCCCTGAGACGCCGCCGTCCTCGCGAGCTGAGGGCCTTCTTTTCCTGCATGGCCTGGAGAGCAATCCCGGGTCCTCTCTCCAAACGGAAGAGGAGGCTGGACTCCCTTGAGGCCGCTCAGGGGGCTCCAAGCGACTCGCGTCGCGACTCGAGAGGAGAGCGGAGTCCTTGGCTTCCCCTCGAGACGAGGCCTGACTCCCCAGGGGAGACTGGAATGCAACCCCGAGATCCCTGCCTTCCCTGGAGAGGAATATTAGGTCCCGGGCACACGCCTAGGTGAGGTCTCTTAGGCCCTGCAGTGACTCGAGCGCAACCCCCAGCTTTCCCTCGCAACCCGAGGGGAAGATTGGGATTCCCAGGGCCAACCCAAGGGGAAGGCTGAGATCCCCGTCGTAACTGGAGAATCTCGCCGCAACTCGAGAAAAACCACGTGGTTCCCACCTCTTGGCAAGATGAGGCCCTTGCCCGCCACGGCGTCTCAGGGGAAGTCCCCTGTTCCGCCCTGAAGGGCGAAACGGTCCCTGACAGCCTTCCTGCGACCCCCAAAACTTCCCTGACACGCCGGGTTCCCTCGAGGGGAACACCGAGTATCCCGGCACCGCTTCATCGGAGCCTCTTCTCTCCTCCTGATCGCGACAGGAGAGTCGATTCCCCTGCGTGGTCTGGAAGGGGTTCCCGGCCTTCCCGGCGCACCTCAGGATGAGGCCGGTCTCACGAAGAAATTCGAGACGAGCCACGTGTGTGTTGCCACATGCCGAACGCCCCCGATTCCCCGGTCCGCACTTGAGAAGGACCCGAGGCCTGACCACTCTTCGAAGGCAACCCTGTGGGTGAAGGCAGAACACCAAGGGGCACTGCCACCCCCGGGCATCGTCCGCAAAGACCCGCGGGTTCCACACACAGCTCGACGAGGGGCCTGAGACCCCCTGAGCAACTCGAGAGGCCAGCGGGGTTCCCTTCCTCAGACAAGACGAGGCCTGACTCTCCTGTCCCAACTCTGCAGGGACCCTGAGGTCGGAGTCCAAAACGGAGAGGAAGCCTGAGGTTCCTGCCTCCCCTCGAGGTGAGGCCCTCTTCCGTTGCGCCAGACCCAGCGGAGTCCCGAGGGGCCCCGCCATCTCCACAGGATCCCTCGCCTCTCAGAGGCACCCTGGGAAGTTCCCTAAGGTCCCCAGCAGAAGGCGAGGGAAACGAGGGTTTCCAGCCGCCTCCCGACAAAGACCTCGAGAGTCCTTCTTCAACGCGTCTCGAGGCCCTAGTGCCCTCTCGTGACTCGAGAGCCATGACGCGCTCCCCCTCGCCACGCTAGGAGACCTGACTTCCCTGGCGCCGCACGAGAGGCTCCCTGAGATCCTCGTCGTGCCTCGGGAGAAAACCCCCACGGGCGCCGCAGCTCGAGGAAACCCCTGAGACGCCCCCGTCCTCGCGAGCTGAGGGCCTTCTTTTCCTGCATGGCCTGGAGAGCAATCCCGGGTCCTCTCTCCAAACGGAAGAGGAGGCTGGACTCCCTTGAGGCCGCTCAGGGGGCTCCAAGAGACCCGCGTCGCGACTCGAGTGGAGAGCGGAGTCCTTGGCTTCCCCTCGAGACGAGGACTGACTCCCCGGGGGAGCCTGGAATGCAACCCCGAGATCCCTGCCTTCCCTGGAGAGGAATCTTAGGTCCCGGACACACGCCTAGGTGAGGTCTCTTCGGCCCTGCAGTGACCCGAGCGCAACCCCCAGCTTTCCCTCGCAACTCGAGGGGAAGATTGGGCTTCCCAAGGCCAACCCAAGAGGAAGCCTGAGATCCCTGTCGTAACTCGAGAATCCCGCCGCAACTCGAGAAAAACCACGTGGTTCCCACCTCTTGGCAAGATGAGGCCCTTGCCCGCTACAGCTTCTCAAGAAAAGTCCCACGTTCCGTCTTGAAGTGCGAAACGATACTTGACACCCTTGATGTGACCCCAAAAGTTCCTCGAAATATCGGTCTCACTCGAGGTGAACACTGAGGTTCTCGGCACCAGTTTATCTGAGCCCCTTCTCCCCTCCTGTTCGTGATAGGAGGGTCACTTCCCCTGCTTTGTTTGTAAGGGGTTCCCGACCTTCACGGGGCACTTCAGGATGAGGCCGGTCTCATGAGGAAATTCGAGACGTAGCTCGCGGGTGGTGCCACATGCCAAAAGACTATGATTTCCCGGTACGCTCTTCATAAGAACCTCATGCCTGGACACCTCTTCGAAGGCAACCCTGTGGATGAAGGCACAACACAAAGGGGCACTGAGACCCTCGTGCATCGTCCGGAAAAACCCGCAGGTTCCACATACAGCTCAACAAGTGGCTTGTCACCCCTGAAGAACTCGAGAGGCAAGTGGGGTTTCATTCCTCTACACAAGACGAGGCCTGACCCTCCTGTCCCAACTCTGCAGGGACTTTGCAATCTGATTCAGACCAGCGACAGTGAAGTCACGAGAGGAACGCTGAGGTTCCTGCCTCCACTCGAGATTAGGACCTCTTCCATTGCATGAAACCCAGTGGAGTCCCGAGAGACGCGTCCCAGCTCCACAGTATCCCTGACTTCTCAGAGGCACCCTGAGAAGCTCCCTGAGGCCACCAGCACAATTCGAGTGAACCCAGGGTTTACTGCCGCTACCATAGAAAGAACTCAAGAGTCCTTCTTCAAAGCGTTTTGAGGCCTGATTCCCCTACCATGACTCGAGGGCAATGACGCACTCCCTCTGCTACACTCATGAAGCCCTGACTTCCCTGGCGCCACACGAGAGGCTCCCTGAGCTCCCCGTCATACCTCGTGAGAAACCCCACACTGGCGCCGCAGATAGAGAAAACCCACGAGACGCCCCCGTTTTCGCGACATGACGGCCTTCTTTTCTAGCATGGCCTGGAGAGCAATCCTAAGTCCTCTCTCCAAACTGCACAGTAGGCTTGACTCCCTTTTGGTCACTCAGTGGACTCCAAGACATACCCGTCGCGACTCGAGAGGAGAGCGGAGTCTCTTCCTTCCCCTCGAGGCGAGGCCTGACTCCTCGGGTGAGTCTGATATGGGAACCGGAGATCCCTGTCGCCCCTGGAGAGAAACATTAGATCCTGGACACAAGCCTAGATGAGGTCTCTTTTTTCCTGCAGTGACTCGAGAGTAATCCCCAACTCTCTCTCGCAACTCGAATGGAAGACTGGACTTCCCTGGGCCAACAGAAGAGGAAGCCTGAATTTCCCGTTGTAACTCAAGAATCCCGCCACAACTCGAGAAAAACCACGTCATTCCCTCTTCATCGCAAGATGCGGCCATTGCCGCTACAGCGTCTCAAAAGAAGTCTTACGTTCCATCTTGAAGTGCGATACGGTACTTGGCACCTTTGATGCGACACCAAAAGTTCCCCAACACACTGGTCTCACTGGAGGGGAACACCAAGGTTCCCGGCATCACCTCATCTGTGCCCCGTCTCCCCTCCTGATCGAGACAGGAGGGTCGATTCCCCTGCTTTGTCTGCAAGGGGTTCCGACCTTCCCGGCGCACCTCAGGTTGAGGCCGGTCTCACTAGGAAATTCGAGACGTAGCCTGGTGGGTGGTGCCACATGCGGAAAGACCCCGATTTCCCGGTCCGCTCTTGATAAGAACCCGATGCCCGCACACCACTTCGAAGGCAACCCTGTGGATGAAAGCACATCACGAAGGGGCACTGACACCGCCGTGCATTGTCTGGAAAAAACCACAGGTTCCACACACAGCTCGACAAGTGACCTGTCACTCCTTGAACAACTCGAGAGGCAAGCGGAGTTCCATTCCTCCACACAAGACGAGGCCTGACTCTCCTGTCCCAACTCTGCAGGGACCCTGCGATCTGAGTCCGAAATGGAGAGGAACCCTGAGGTTCCTTCCTGATCTCGAGATTAGGCCCTCTTCCATTGCAGCAAACCCAGTGGAGTCCCGAGAGGCCTCTCCCAGCTCCATAGTATCCCTGACTTCTCAGAGGCACCCTGAGAAGCTACCTGAGGTCACAGGCACAGGTCGAGGGAACCCAGGGTTTCCTGCCACAACCCGAGAAAGACCTCGAGCGTCCTTTTTCATTGTGTTGAGCCCTGATTCCTCTACCATGACTCGAGAGCAATGACGTGCGCCCCCTCGCCACTCGTATGGAGACTTGACTTCCCTGACACCACACGAGAGGCTCCCTGAGCTCCCGGTCGTACCTTGTGAGAAACCCCACACTGGCACCGCAGCTCCAGAAAAACCACGAGACTCCCCCGACATCGCGAGATGAGGGCCTTCTTTTCCTGCATGGCCTGGAGAGCAATCCCGCGTGCTCTCTCCAAACTCCACAAGAGAGGAGCCAAGATTGCTGAGGAGTAGGACGGGGAGAACTCTTTTCCCCCCCAAACAATTTCATCAAAAGAGCATTTAAACGTCGAGTAAATTCCACAATACAACTTATGAATGCTGCCAGAGGACATCAGGCACCCAGAAAAGCAACCCAACTCTTGGAAAGTAGGTAGGAAAAAGTATAAAAGACAAAAAAAGAGAAAAAAGAGGGAGGGAGGGATTTCCGTCCCGGGAAGATAGTCTTAAAAAGAGAAAAGTTTCCAAACACCAGGAAAGCTTTTCACTGCCAAATCTTTGCCAAGCTTTGGAAGCACAAAGGGCAACATAAGGGGGATAGAAATAAATAAACAATTAAAACTCGCAGATTGCAAGCCCTACGGTAACTCCCCCAGCCGCGAAGCAGTGCAGACGCCTGCTCACACCATTAGCAAGCAGGGGCTGGGCAGGGAGGCGCGGCGCGGGCTGCATCGCTTAGAGTAAGAATCTGGCCTGAATACCCTGAGCGCTATCTGAACGAAATAACTTGGGCTAGCAAACCAGACTCTGGGATATCTACCACGCAAAAAGCCAGCCCTAACCTAAGACACCGCCAGGCCCGCGCACAGAACAAAGGACTGAACAGAGATAGCCGGCTGCAGACCTTCCCCCTCTGGTGACAGGCAGCCAGAGCCGGAAGGGGGCAATCGCAGCCCCAGAGAGACATTATCTATAAAACTGTAAGCAGGCTTCTTTGCTAACTAAAACTTCTTGGGGATCTGGACGGTCAACATCTGCCTGAGAAGGTGCGCCTGTTTTACACCCAGATAACCGAGTGGCAGGGAGGCGATAAGTCACAACATTGGCGCTCGCCAAACGTCTCATTACCTGAGCTGCTCGGACCTGGGAAGAGCACAAAACGCAGGCCCAACCGAGCCTGTGCCTCTGAGGACTACCCGAGTGCCTGAACCTGAGTGGCTTGGACCTGGGAGGTGCATGCAGCCCAGGGCCAGCCTCGGATTGTTCCCGGTGGAACAACCTAGAGCCCGAGCAGTGTGGGCAGGGAGGCTACACGTGCCGTGAGCGGGGGCAGACCCAGTGTGGCTGAGGCACTGTGACCGCACGCCACTGTTATTTGTTTGCAGCATCACTCCCTCCCTCCCCACAGTGCAACTGAACAAGTGAGCCTAAAAAAAAAAGTGTCCTCCACCGTCCCCTTTGTGTCAGGGCGTAAACCAGACACTGAAGAGACCAGCAAACAAAAGAAGCTATAACAGAGGGAATCGCCTTGGAAGCTACAGGCAATAGATTAAAACCCTGTGGTTACTAGGACTACATAGGAAGGTGCCTATAGATCTTGAGAAATATAAGTCGGACCAAGGAACTAGCCAAAAATGAACTGAACCCACGATACTCACAACAAAACCAGAGAAAGTCCTAGATATATTTTTATGATCATTCTTTCTTTTTTTTAATTTTTTTAATTTTAAGTCCTCTATTGTTCCTTTAATTTTCACTTTTATAACCTATTACTTTGCAAAACAAAAAGACCCTATTTTTTTCTTCTTCAGCAGACTTCATATATATATATATATATATATATATATATATATATATATATATAATAATTTTTTGACCTTGTTTTTTTGTTTTGTTTTTTTTTTTCTTCTTTTAACTTTGTATTTTTGAAATTCCAAACTCTACTCTAGATTTCTAATTTATGCTTTTTGGTATTTGATATCAATTTTGTACCTGTAGTTTCTTTATAATTTTTGCGACATTGCTTGTTTTTGTTTGTTTGTTTTCTCTTTAGTTTTCTTCTTCCGTTTTTTTAACATTGTATTTTTGAAATTCCAAACTCTACTCTAGATTTTTAATTTTTGCTTTTTGATATTAGTTATCAATTTTGTACCTGTATTTTCTTGATAATTTTTGCGACCTTGTTTGTTTTTCTTTGTTCGTTTTTTCTCTCTTTCTTTTCCTTCTTCTTTTCTTTAACATCGTATTTTTGAAATTCCAAACTCTACTCTAGATTTTTAATTTTTGCTTTTATGTATTTGTTACCAATTTTGTACCTTTAAGAACCCAATCTTCAGTACCCATTTTTCACTAGGGAGCGAGATTACTGGCTTGACTGCTCTCTCTCCCTTTGGACTCTCCTTTTTCTCCACCGGGTCGCCTGTGTCTCCTCCCTAACTCCTCTCTACTCTACCCAACTCTGTGAATTTCTGTGTATTCCAGACGGTGGAGAACACTTAGGGAACTGATTACTGGCTGGATCTGTCTCCCTCCTTTTCATTCCCCCCTTTTATCCTTCTGGCCACCTCTGTCTCCTTCCTCCTTCTTCTCGTCTCTGTATAACTCTGTGAACATCTCTGAGCGGTCCAGTTGTGGAGTGCACATAAGGAAGTGACGACTGGCCAGCCCACTCTCTCCACTATTGATTCCACCTGATCTCATTTGGGTCACCTCTAACTCCCTCCTCCCTCTTCTCTTCTCCATGTAACGCTGTGAACCATTCTGAGTGGCCCTCACAGTAGAGAAACTTTTCTTCTTTAACGTAGATGTTTTATCAATGGTGCTGTATAGAAGGAGAAGTTTTGAAACTACTGTAAAAGTAAGACAGATAACTGGAAGCAGGAGGCTTATGTCCAAACCCTGACTCCAGGGAACTCCTGACTCCAAGGAACATTAATTGACAGGAGCTCATCAAATGCCTCCATACCGACACTGAAATCAAGCACCACACAAGAGCCAACAAGTTCCAGGGCAAGACATACCAAGCAAATTCTCCAGCAACAAAGGAACGCAGCCTTGAGCTTCAAGATACAGGCTGCCCAAAGTCACCCCAAAACCACAGACATCTCATAACTCATTACTGGACACTTCATTGCACTCCAGAGAGAAGAAATACAGCTCCACCCACCAGAACACGGACACAAGCTTCCCTAACCAGGAAATCTTGACAAGACACCTGTACAAACCCACACACAGCGAGGAAATGCCACAGTAAAGAACTCCACAAACTGCCAGAATACAGAAAGGACACCCCAAACTCAGCAATTTAAACAAGATGAGACAGAGAAATACCCAGCAGATAAAGGAACAGGATAAATGCCCACCAAACCAAACAAAAGAGGAAGAGATAGGGAATCTACCTGATAAAGAATTCCGAATAAGTATAGTGAAATGGATCTAAAATCTTGAAATTAAAATGGAATCACAGATAAATAGCCTGGAGACAAGGATTGAGAAGATGCAAGAAAGGTTTAACAAGGACCTAGAAGAAAAAAAAAAGAGTCAATATATAACGAATAATGCAATAAATGAAATTAAAAACACTCTGGAGGCAACAAATAGTAGAATAACAGAGGCAGAAGATAGGATTAGTGAATTCGAAGATAGAATGGTAGAAATAAATGAATCAGAGAGGATAAATGAAAAACGAATTAAAAGAAATGAGCACAATCTCAGAGACCTCCAGGACAATATTAAACGCTACAACATTCGAATCATAGGGTTCCCAGAAGAAGAAGACAAAAAGAAAGACCGTGAGAAAATACTTGAGGAGATAATAGTTGAAAACTTCCCTAAAATGGGGAAGGAAATACTCACTCAAGTCCAAGAAACCCAGAGAGTCCCAAACAGGATAAAGCCAAGGCGAAACCCCCCAAGACACATATTAATCACATTAACAAAAATCAAACACAAAGAACAAATATGAAAAGCAGCAAGGGAAAAACAACAAATAACACACAAGGGAATTGCCATAAGGATAACAGCTGATCTTTCAATAGAAACTCTTCAAGCAAGGAGGGAATGGCAAGACATACTTAAAATGATGAAAGAAAATAACCTACAGCCCAGATTATTGTACCCAGCAAGGATCTCATTCAAGTATGAATGAGAAATCAAAAGCTTTTCAGACAAGCAAAAGCTGAGAGAATTCTGCACCACCAAACCAGCTCTCCAACAAATACTAAACAGGAAACACAAAAACGGTGTATAAATTCGAACCCCAAACAATAAAGTAAATGGCAATGGGATCATACTTATCAGTAATTACCTTAAACGTAAATGGGTTGAATGCTCCAACCAAAAGACAAAGACTGGCTGAATGGATACAAAAACAAGACCCCTACATATGTTGTCTACAAGAGACCCACCTCAAAACAGGGGATACATACAGACTGAAAGTTAAGGGCTGGAAAAAGATTTTCCATGCAAATAGGGACCAAAAGAAAGCAGGAGTAGCGATACTCATATCAGATAAAATAGACTTTAAAACAAAGGCTGTGAAAAGAGACAAAGAAGGTCACTACATAATGATCAAAGGATCAATCCAAGAAGAAGATATAACAATTATAAATATATATGCACCCAACGCGGGAGCACCACAGTATGTAAGACAAATGCTAACAAGTATGAAAGAAGAAATTAACACTAACACAATAATAGTTGGAGATTTTAATACCCCACTCACACCTATGGATAGATCAACTAAACAGAAATTTAACAAGGAAACACAAACTTTAAATGATACAATAGACCAGTTAGACCTAATTGATATCTATAGGACATTTCATCCCAAAACAATGAATTTCACCTTTTTCTAAAGTGCACATGGAACCTTCTCCAGGATAGATCACATCCTGGGCCATAAAGCTAGCCTTGGTAAATTCAAAAAAATAGAAATCATTCCAAGCGTCTTTTCTGACCACAATGCAGTAAGATTAGATCTCAATTACAGGAGAAAAACTATTAAAAATTCCAACATATGGAGGCTAAACAACACGCTGCTGAATAACCAAAAAATCACAGAAGAAATCAAAAAAGAAATAAAAATTTGCATAGAAACGGATGAAAATGAAAACACAACAACCCAAAACCTGTGGGACACGGTAAAAGCAGTCCTAAGGGGAAAGTTCATAGCAATACAGGCACACCTCAAGAAACAAGAAAAAAGTCAAATAAGTAACCTAACTCTACACCTAAAGCAACTAGAAAAGGAAGAAATGAAGAACCCCAGGGTTAGTAGAAGGAAAGAAATCTTAAAAATTAGAGCAGAAATAAATGCAAAAGAAACAAAAGAGACCATAGCAAAAATCAACAAAACCAAAAGCTGGTTCTTTGAAACGATAAATAAAATTGACAAACCATTAGCCAGACTCATCAAGAAACAAAGGGAGAAAAATCAAATCAATAAAATTAGAAATGAAAATGGAGAGATCACAACAGAAAACACAGAAATACAAAGGATCATAAGAGACTACTATCAACAATTATATGCCAATAAAATGGACAACGTGGAAGAAATGGACAAATTCTTAGAAAAGTACAACTTTCCAAAACTGGACCAGGGAAGAACTAGAAAATCTTAACAGACCCATCACAAGCACGGAAATTGAAACTGTAATCAAAAATCTTCCAGCCAACAAAAGCCAAGGTCCAGACGGCTTCACAGCTGAATTCTACGAATAATTTAGAGAAGAGCTAACACCTATCCTGCTCAAACTCTTCCAGAAAATTGCAGAGGAAGGTAAAGTTCCAAACTCATTCTATGAGGCCACCATCAGCCTAATACCAAAACCTGCCAAAGATCCCACAAAAAAAGAAAACTACAGGCCAATATCACTGATGAACATAGATGCAAAAATCCTTAACAAAATTCTAGCAATCAGAATCCAACAACACATTAAAAAGATCATACACCATGACCAAGTGGGCTTTATCCCAGGGATGCAAGGATTCTTCAATATCCACAAATCAATCAATGTAATACACCACCTTAACAAATTGAAAAATAAAAACCATATGATTTTCTCAATAGATGCAGAGAAAGCCTTTGACAAAATTCAACATCCATTTATGATAAAAACTCTCCAGAAAGCAGGAATAGAAGGAACATACCTCAACATAATAAAAGCTATATATGACAAACCCACAGCAAACATTATCCTCAATGGTGAAAAATTGGAAGCATTTCCTCTAAAGTCAGGAACAAGACAAGGGTGCCCACTTTCACCATTACTATTCAACATAGCTTTGGAAGTTTTGGCCACAGCAATCAGAGCAGAAAAAGAAACAAAAGGAATCCAAATTGGAAAAGAAGAAGTAAAACTCTCACTGTTTGCAGATGACATGATCCTCTACATAGAAAACCCTAAAGACTCCACCAGAAAATTACTAGAACTAGTCAATGACTATAGTAAAGTTGCAGGATATAAAATCAACACACAGAAATCCCTTGAATTCCTATACACTAATAATGAGAAAACAGAAAGTGAAATTAAGGAAACAATTTCATTCACCATTGAAATGGAAAGAATAAAATACTTAGGAATATACCTACCTAAAGAAACTAAAGACCTATACATAGAAAACTATAAAACACTGGTGAAAGAAATCAAAGAGGACACTAATAGATGGAGAAATATACCATGTTCATGGATTGGAAGAATCAATATAGTGAAAATGAGTATACGACCCAAGGCAATTTATAGATTCAATGCAATCCCTATCAAGCTACCAAAAGTATTCTTCACAGAGCTAGAACAAATAATTTCACAATTTGTATGGAAATACAAAAAACCTCGAATAGCCAAAGCAAACTTGAGAAAGAAGAATGGAACTGGAGGAATCAACCTACCTGATTTCAGGCTCCACTACAAAGCCACAGTTATCAAGACAGTATGGTACTGGCACAAAGACAGAAATATAGATTAGTGGAACAAAATAGAAAGCCCAGAGATAAATCCACACACATATGGGCACCTTATCTTTGACAAAGGAGGCAAAAATATACAATGGATTAAAGACAATCTCTTTAACAAGTGGTGCTGGGAAATCTGGTCAACCACTTGTAAAAGAATGAAACTAGAACACTTTCTAACACAATACACAAAAATAAACTCAAAATGGATTAAAGATCTAAACGTAAGACCAGAAACTATAAAACTCCTAGAGGAGAACATAGGCAAAACACTCTCTGAAATACATCACAGCAGGATCCTCTATGACCCACCTCCCAGAATATTGGAAATAAAAACAAAAATAAACAAATGGGACCTAATTAACCTTAAAAGCTTCTGCACATCAAAGCAAACTATTAGCAAGGTGAAAAGACAGCCTTCAGAATGGGAGAAAATAATAGGAAATGAAGCAACTGACAAATAACTAATCTCAAAAATATACAAGCAACTCCTACAGCTCAACTCCAGAAAAATAAATGACCCAATCAAAAAATGGGCCAAAGAACTAAATAGGCATTTCTCCAAAGAAGACATACAGATGGCTAACAAACACATGAAAAGATGCTCAAAATCACTCATTATCATAGAAATGCAAATCAAAACCACTATGAGGTACCATTTCACGCCAGTCAGAATGGCTGCAATCCAAAAGTCTACAAATAATAAATGCTGGAGAGGGTGTGGAGAAAAGGGAACCCTCTTACACTGTTGGTGGGAATGCAAACTAGTACAGCCACTATGGAGAACAGTGTGGAGATTCCTTAAACAATTGGAAATAGAACTGCCTTATGATCCAGCAATCCCACTGCTGGGCATACACACTGAGGAAACCAGAAGGGAAAGAGACACGTGTACCCCAATATTCATCGCAGCACTGTTTCTAATAGCCAGGACATGGAAGCAACCTAGATGTCCATCAGCAGATGAATGGATAAGAAAGCTGTGGTACATATACACAATGGAGTATTACTCCACCATTAAAAAGAATAGAATGAATCAATTCTAATGAGGTGGATGAAACTGGAGCCTATTATACAGAGTGAAGTAAGCCAGAAAGAAAAACACCAATACAGTATACTAACACATATATATGGAATTTTGAAAGACGGTAACAATAACCCTGAGTACGAGACAGCAAAAGAGACACTGAGGTATAGAAGAGTCTTATGGACTCTGTGGGAGAGGGAGAAGGTGGGAAGATTTGGGAGAATGGCATAGAAACATGTAAAATATCATGTATGAAAAGAGTTGCCAGTCCAGGTTTGATGCATGATTCTGGATGCTTGGGGCTAGTGCACTGGGACGACCCAGAGGGATGCTATGGGGGGGAGGAGGGAGGAGGGTTCAGGATGGGGAGCACATGTATACCTGAGGCGGATTCATTTTGATATTTGGAAAAGCTAATACAATTATGTAAAGTTTAAAAATAAAATAAAATTAAAAAAAAATCCACAGGAGGCTTGACTCCCTTTAGGCCACTCAGTGGTCTCCAAGAAATACCCGTCGGGACTCGAGAGCAGAGCAGAGTCCTTTCCTTCCTCTCGAGATGAGGACTGACTCCTCGGGTGCGTCTAAAATGCAACCCCGAGATCTCTGTCGCCCCTGGAAAGGAACATTAGGTCCTGGACACAAGCTTAGATGAGGTCTCTTTTGCCCTGAAGTGACTCGAGAGCAATCCCTAGCTCTCTCTCGCAACTCGAATGGAAGATTGGACTTCCCTGGGCCAACACAAGAGGAAGCCTGAATTCCCCATCGTAACTCGAGAATCCCGCCGAAACTCGAGAAAAACCACATGGTTACCCCGTCATCGCAAGATGAGGCCCTTGCCCGCTACAGCGTCTAAAGAGAAGTCCCAGGTTTCTTCTTGAACTCGGCACCCTTGATGCGATTCCAAAAGTTCCCCGACACCCTGGTCTCTCTCGAGGGGAACACCGAGGTTCCCGGTACGACTTCATCTGAGCCACTTCTCCCCTCCTGATTGCGACTGGAGGGTCGACTCCCGTGCTTTGTCTGGAAGGGGTTCCCAACCTTCCCGGCGCACCTCAGGATGAGGCCGGTCTAACGAGAATATTTGAGACGTAGCTTTATGGGTGGTAACACATGCTGAAAGACCCCGATTCCCCGGTCCGCTCTTGATAAGAACCCGATGCCCGGACACCTCTTCAAAGGCAACCCTGTGAAAGAAGGCACAACACGAAGGGGCACTGACACCCTCGTGCATCGTCTGGAAAAAACCCGCAGATTCCAAACACAGTTCGACAAGTTGCCTGTCACCGCGTGAATAACTCGAGAGGCAAGCGTAGTTCCATTCCTCCTTACAAGACGAGGCATGACTCTCCTGTCCCAACTCTGCAGGGACCCTGCGATCAGAGTCAGAAATGGAGACGAACCCTGAGGTTCCTGCCTCCACTCGAGATGAGGCCCTCTTCTATTGCACCAAACCCAGTGGAGTCCCGAGAGGGCCCTCCCAACTCCAGGGTATCCCTGATTTCTCAGAGGCACACTGAGAAGCTCCCTGAGGCCACCGGCACTAGTCGAGGGAACCCAGGGTTTACTGCCGTGACCCAAGAAACACCTTGAAAGTCCTTCTTTAACGGTTCTTGAGGCCCAATACACCTACCATGACTCTAGAGCAATGACGCGCTCCCCCTCGCAATGAGCATGGAGACCTGACCTCCCAAGCGCCACATGAGAGGCTCCTTGAGCTCCCCGTAGTACCTCATGAGAAACCCCACACTGGCGCTGCAGCTCGAGAAAACCCACGAGATGCCCCCTTCATCGCGAGATGATGGCCTTCTTTTCCTGCATGGCCTGGAGAGCAATCCCGAGTCCTCTCTCCAAACTCCACAGGAGGCTTGACTCCCTTTAGGCCACTCAGTGGGCTCCAAGAGATACCCGTCACAACTCGAGAGGAGAGCCGAGTCCTTTGCTTCCCCTCGAGACAAGGACTGACTCCCCGGGTGCATCAGGAAAGCAACCCCGAGATCCCTGTCCCCCCTGGAGACGAACATTATGTCCTGGACACAAGCCTAGATAAGGTCTCTTTTGCCCTGCAGTGACTCAAGCGCAATCCCTAGCTCTCCCTCGCAACTCGAATGGAAGACTGGACTTCCCTGGGCCAACACAAGAGGAAGCCTGAATTTCCTGACCTAACTCGAGAATCCCGCCACAACTCGAGAAAAACGACGTGGTTAACCCGTCACCACAAGATGAGGCCCTTGCCAGCTACAGCGTCTCAAGAGAAATCTCACGTTCCGTCTTGAAGTTTGAAACGGTACTTAGCACCTTTGATGCGACCCCAAAAGTTCCCCGATATCCCAGTTTTACTCAAGGGGAACATCGAGGTTCCCGGCACCACTTCATCTGAGCCCCTTCTCCCCTCCTGATCGGGACAAGAGTGTCGATTCACTTGCTTTGTCTGAAAGGGTTACCGACCTTCCTGGTGCACCTCAGGTTGAGGTCCGTCTCAAGAAGAAATTCGAGACGTAGGCTTGTGGGTGGTGCCACATGCCGAAAGACCCTGATTTCCTGGTCTGCTCTTGATAAGAACCTGAAGGCTGGATACCTCTTCGAAGGCAACCCTGTGTATGAAGGCAAAAAACAAAGGGGAACTGACACCCCCATGCATCGTCCGGATAAAACCGCAGGTTCCACACACAGCTCGACAAGTGGCCTGTTATCCGGTGAACAACTCGAGAGTCCAGCGGAGTTCCATTCCTCCACACAAGACGAGGCCTGACTCTCCTGTCCTAACTCTGTAGGGACTCTGTGTTCAGAGTCAGAAATGGAGAGCAACCCTGAGGTTCCTGCTTCAAATCGAGATGAGGCCCTCTTCTGACAAGGTCCAGCCTCGGCTGGTCCAGGGTTTTTGAAGGGGAGACAGAGTAGGCGACCTATTGATTTATTTATCAAAGATATAAAGAGTAATAGAATGAGGATATCTCAGTAGGAAAATTTAGTGGAGAAAAGAAGCTGAGTAGCTTGGTTTATGCGGAAAATCAGTATAACCCGTGACACCAGGTTAGCTCTGACCACGGAGGCCACAGGCTCCCTCTCGAATAGCGAAAAGTGCCCCACCTTAGACACCTTCTCAAGTGGTCATCGAAGCCCAGGCAAATAAATGGTCGCAGAAGATATCCGCGCTCCAGATGGACACTCATCTGAAAATTGAGGGGAAGAATGACATTAGGAGACTAAGCGTTGGCAATCAAGGCCCGTAGCTTTATTTTCAACAGGGGTTTTTTTTTACCCTAAGTTACACATAGAGGATAATGGGGATGCAAAGTCAGCAGCCTTTGATCCTTATCAAAAACCAGGGTTTCTTTCCTGCAAATGTATCATATACAAATGGTTTAGGTGATTTACATCATCTTCTAGCCAGAAGGCCTATTAACATTTTATGACTCTTGACAAAGACTTATCAACCGTAAGACTTATTTTCTCTAAGAGTAATTATTTTAAGGTTTGGCCCCATCTTTCGAAGATAAAATTGCATTCCTATAGGGCGGATGTGTAATGGGTTTACAACAAAGGAAAGAATTTATTACCTTAAGGGTCTAAAGTTAGTAACACCAAGGCCACTACTTATTTCTTCTACATACCAACTATATTAATTAATACACATTCAAGGATACAATTCAGGGGATGTGGAAACTTGGCAACAAGCATTGGTTCATCAATGAAATCTTTTACTAGTTTTATTCTGACAGTTTCTAACTCTCTGAGAGGCTCTAAGCTATTTGAATATCTTAAGCTTCCCTTGCCTCTCGAGGCTCGGAGACTGTAAACAATTGTATGCCTTGCTGTAGGAGACCGGGTAAACTTGTCAGGAGAGTTAGAGAGCCATCTGACGTGTTTGGATTTAAACACTCCTAATTGCCCAGGAACTTTATTAATTGGAGCTGTAAGTTAGCTCTTTGACAGAAAGAGGGAGATGGTGGTGGGGGACAGCCCCCAGGAAAGTCAGAGGTGAGAGCACAAAGCAATAAAGTAGGCAGACTCTGGTTTTGGGGGGTAGATGCTCAAGAATATCCGGGAGGACTCCCGAGGCTCGATCCCGCCTTTGTGTATGCCCAGCCTCCTTCCTCATGACCTTTGTCACGAGTGGAATGTCTCTCGCCAGCTCCCGGCATCTCCCCATTTTTTATTTCTTAAAACAGCTAGATGTAGCTCAGTCGCAAACCTCTGAATACTCTGCCGAAGAATCCTGACAATACAAGGAAGAATGATTATGAGAAGCAGAATTAAAGCAGCCACCCCAGCATAGCTAAAGACATTAGACAGAATATTCTTTCCTGAGATGTAGTTAGGGAAAGTATGGAAGAAATCATTTGCTGTTCCAGCAGCAGTAAAATCTAATCGGGAGTGCTCCATGGTTGCTATTTGATAGTGAAGTTTCCCTACGTCTCAAACAATGTCAGAGCTGTTCCAGATACCTGAAATATGGTTTTTAATCTTTTCCCATTCAAAATCTGTCTCATTTACTTTCAGGGGTGTTACACATATCCACCGATAGTCAGCATGACAAGACAATGCCATTTTCACCTTTAAAGCCTGCAATTCAGTCCCAATATGTATTACTGCTTCCTCTAGGGCGTCTACCCTCATTTCTAATTTTCTCTCTATAGCTTTCTGTGTTGCCAATGTTAAAGAAACATTTTTGGACATAGAATCAACATATTGAGCAGTATGTACTTGTTGAGTCAATGATATTGCTGCCACAGTAACAGAAGTGATTGCACTTATCAAAGCTGCTGTTCCCAAGATAAGTAAGCCCACAAACCGTCGTGTTTGCATTAAATCCTGTAGTTGTTGTAATACAGCAAGACCATAATTCAATAAGTGGTTACATCATAAGATAAGGTGGATGTTGTAGCATTACAAAGGAGCAAACATTATATTGAGGGTTTAAACAAGATGAACCAGGGAGCAGCTGTAGGCGTCGGCCCGGGGGAGCAGTGTCCCCAGCATCAGGAGGCAGAACGCGAGCGGCAGGCTGTGGGCCAAGGCGCCTATGGCGGGCGGAGGGGCAGGGTTCATGGTTTAGGGCTAGCCGCCATCGCTTGGGCTCAAGGCGGTCCCCTCTTGCCAGTGGGGCCACGCTGGTCTGGATGGCACTCCTCAGGCGCGCTTTCCTCTCTGGCCCTCACTCGCTGCACAGACTTCTTTGCTCTAGGTCACGGGGTGCAGCGAGGAGGGTGCGAGGCGCTGCTGGTGGCATGGAGGCGAGAGCTGGCTGGGGGAGGGGGAGCAAGTGAGTGCGCACGCCGTGAACCTGGTCTTTGGGGAATGTGACATGACGAATTTGTCTGAGATCCAAACCAGAGAATCTGCATTCTGTAGAAATATACAAGCATACCCTCTCCCACAAGTTAGCAACACATCTGGCTTTTTCACTCTCCCGTAAGGAGGCCTTTTTACTTGACCAGGGGCCAAGTCGTAGCCTGTAATTCAGGCATCTAGTGTCTCATCATTGTAGTCTGCCCCTGTGTGTTTACGTTTAAGTGATTAATTACAATTGGAACATAACTTCACTATTTGTCCAGCTGTTTCCCTATGGATATGTTAATTTAGGTCTAATGTTTAGTTTAGGTCTCTGTATAAATTAAAGTAATAAATGTATAACCTCCTTATCTCATTTTGGTATACAGGTATACAGATATACCTAAATGCAAAATGCATTTATATATGTATTTATATATGGCAACAAGTATAAAGTTATTGACATATAATATATATAAATCAATATACTTGAATTAATCTTTATAATTAATATATTAATTAATATATATTACAGCAATACAACACATACACAGCTAATACCAACCAACACAAACCAATATACTGTAATAATACATGTCACACATTTATAATTATACAGTATATAGAACATATACCATCACAGCACATCAATCCATACCAATTAATATCAGCCACACACACATTATATTACTGCCATATATATTTAATTATACAGTATATATATATGTGTGTGTATATAGTATACATATTAATTTATATACAAATTAATTAAGTATAGATCTATAAATAGAATTAGGTATACCTTTATTATATTTTATTTATACCCATACCTAATTAGGCAAACTGTAATTAGGCAAATATATTTATATTATGTATTTATAAAAATATATAATGTATTGTTAAGTGTACCACCTGTACAGCATCTCCACCCCACATACCACTTTCTCTAAACCCACCAACTCATTTTCAGTATTATGTGTTGGCCAGGAGCTGGGCCAGTCTTTCCCAGCAATGTTAAGAGACGTCTGTTCCTGTGTCTAATAGCCCTGGCGTTTTATTCTCTTGAAGTAAAAGATCTTTTAAAGGCCTTGGAACTGTAATTTCCTGCACCCAAAAGGCTAGATCACTAGATCCAAATGTTTTGTGGCTCTTAGCTTGAGAAGTCAAGTTTTTCCTTGTCTGATAGTAAGGTAAAAGTAAAAGCTGTGTTACTCTTTGACCTTTATTAATTTGTACAGTTTTGATAGGCAGTGAGATCAAGACTTTAATTTCTCAATATCATCAGAATCTACTACACCATGCACCAGCGAAATTTCTTTTCTTTTTTTTTTTTTTTTTGTTTAATTTTTTTTTTAAAAGAAAGCGAGCTACGCCCCAGGACAAATCTTACAATGTCCTCAGATAGGGGGCCAGCCACTCCGGTTGGAATTGGAGTAAGCGGCACATCAGGGGTTAATATTGTTATTAAATCTCCTTGCCTTTTCGCTTTTCTCCTAGCCTGGGTGAGACCCCCCTGAGGGAGTTTTCTCCAAGGAGCACGCTCTGCATATTGTGTACTAAAAGCTCCTTTGTTTAAAAAACTTTTTATCTTCCTCAGTCTTAGGCAACACTTTGGGAGGCATTTGGGGCAAAGTGGGGAACTCCTGGGTCCTGGGAGGCACAATCGAAGGCGGTGGCGGTCTCCTTAAATCAGAAAGTGGTGGATAAGTTTTTTAAAGGTTTGCGCAGAGGGGGAGGGAGCTCGCCAGGGCTCTCGGCTGCAGCGTCCTGTAAGCGCTCTCCTTCCTCGGGAGGTAGACCACTTTCTCCCTCCTTTTTTTTTTTTTCAATGGCAGAAAATATGATCTGTGCAGTAAATGGAGACTCACCACCATCCACCTCTATAGCCTCCCCCATAGGCTATTTAACAGCCTCGTGACGGAGGTCCAGGACATTTCTAATCATATTCCACAGTCAATAAATATTTGTCTATTCTTTGATGCAGAGAAATCCATTTTTAATTTTTTTTTAATTTTAGAGAATATTTTTATTTATTTTGTAACCTCTTTACCCTGGCTAAACTGCAGAGGGGACTAGAAAAGAAGCCTCAAGTTGAGGATCAAGTTCATCCTTGGGACTAGAGAAAATCCTTCTCCGGGAAACTCCTAGCGGTGGCCCTTTACCCTGACATGGAGGAGGAGGCATAGGGGGATGGGAGCGTCCGGAAGTTTTCCTCTTCTGTTCCGGAGATCCTTTAACTGTTTGGTAACTAAATCTTACGAACTGTCTGATCGGGGATGTTTCCCTCAACCTCCTAGGAGCGGATGGTCTGATTAGGGATGTTTTCTTAAACTTTTAGGAGCATCTTTAGCTAAAAAAAAAACAATCCTCATCAGAATGGCATCGAGCTGCTCTTTCCTCTAAACCTTTTTCAAATTGAGGGGAGAGCTGATCTTTCTTTTCATCCCTATCTTTTACATGCTCATTGGCAGTCATAGCGGCTAGCCATTCATTTAGCTGTCGATAGCTAGGTATAGCCTCTTCATTTTCACTTTTCTTTATAACAGGTACCTTTTCAGATTTGCTTTTTTGTTTACCAGGTAGTTTTCCAACTTTACTTTCCTCTTTAACAGGTACCTTTTCAAATTCATGAGCTGGATCTAAAACATCTCTAGTCATATTCCACAGAGGAAAGGTGTAAGTAGGGATTTTTTCCAAACCTTGCTGAGCACAATAAGCTCTTAGCTGTCTTCCTAGTTTTTTCAAGATACCTAGGTTAACAGTGCCTTGTTGTAGAAACCAAGGGCAGTGGTCTTGTACAAATGTAAAAAATGATTGAATGGAAGATGTTTTAACCTTGATTCTTCTTTTACTTAATAACTGTAAAATTACTCCTATAAAGAGCTGTCTTTCATTTGATTCAGTGTTGCCCATGTCATAAAATTAAGGATAGTAAAAGATTTTGCTTTTAGCTATCTAAAGATTAGGCCTTTTTTGTCAGCCTTTTTAGAAACCGTTTTTTCTCTCTAACTCTTCAACACTTCCCACTCCTCTCGCCCTGTCTATTCTACAGGGGGATCTGCAGCCCCCTAAGTGGGATCCTATCTGTCCCGAAAACTGAACACTGGGGGAATGGGGTTGGGGATTTACCTTCGAAATGCCTGTCTCGGGCGCCACCTGCAGAGGTCCAGCCCCAGCTGATCCAGGGTATTCAAAGGGAAGATGGAGTAGGCGACCTATGTATTTATTTATTTATTCATCAAAGATATAAAGAGTAATAGAATGAGGATAGCTCAGTAGGAAAATTCAGTGGAGAAAAGCAGCTGAGTAGCTTGGTTTACGCGGAAAATCAATATAACCCGTGACACCAGGTTAGCTCTGACCACGGAGGCTGCAAGTGCCCTCTAGAATAGAGGAAGGTGCCCCACCTTAGACACCTTATCGAGAGGGTCTTCGAAGCCCAGGCAAATAAATGGCCGCAGAGGATATCCACGCTCCAGATGGACACTCATCTGAAAATTGAGGGGAATAATGACATGGGGAGACCAAGCGTTGGCGAGCAAGGCCCGTAGCTTTATTTTCAACACAGGTTTTAATACCCTAAGTTACACATAGAGGATAATAGGGGATGCAAAGTCAGCAGTCTTTAATCCTTATCAAAAACCAGGGTTTCTTTTCTGCAGATTTATCGTATAAAAATGGTTTAGATGATTTACATCATCTTCTGTCCAGAAGACCTATTAACATTTTATGACTCTTGACAAAGACTTATCAACCATAAGAGTTATTTTCTCTAAGAGTAATTGTTTAAGGTTTGGCGCCATCTTTCGAAGATAAAATTGCATTCCTATAGGGTGGATGTGTAATGGGTTTACAACAAAGAAAAGAATTTATTACCTTAAGGGTCTAAAGTTACCAACATCAAGGCCACTACTTATTTTTTCTACATACCAACTATATTAATTAACACACATTCAAGGATACAATTCAGGGGATGCGGAAACTTGGCAAAAAGCATTGGTTCATCAATGAAATCTTTTACTAGTTTTATTCTGACAGTTTCTAACTCTCTGAGAGGCTCTAAGCTATTTGAATATCTTAAACTTCCCGTGCGTCTCGAGGCTGGGAGACTGTACACAATCGTATGCATAGCTGTAGGAGACCGGTTAAACTTGTCAGGCGAGTTAGAAAACCATCTGAGGGGTTTGGATTTAAACACTACTAATTGCACAGGAACATTATTAGTTGGAGCTGTAAGTTAGCTCTTTGACAGAGAGAGTGAGATGGTGGTGGGAGACATCCCCAGTAATGTTAGAGGTGAGAGAACAAAGCAATAAAGAAGGCAGACTTTGGTTTTTGGGGGTAGATGCTGAAGAATATACGGGGGAACTCCCGGAGGCTCGATCCCGCCTTTGCGTATGCCGAGACTCTTTCCTCATGACATTTGTCACGAGTGGAATGTCTCTCGCTGGCTCCCGGCAATCTTCCATTGCACCAAACGCAGTGGAGTTCCGAGAGGCCTCTCCCAACACCACAGTATCAGTGTCTTCTCAGAGGCACCCTGAGCAACTCCCTGAGGTCACCGGCACAAGTCGAGGGAACACAGGGTGTCCTGCCGCAACCCGAGAAAGACCTCAAGAGTCCGTCTTCAACGCGTCTTGAGGCCGGATTCCCCTACCATGACTCGAGAGCAATGACACGCTCCCCCTCGCCATGCGCATGGACACCTGACTTCCCTGGCGCCACATGAGAGGCTCCCTGAGCTCCCCGTCATACCTCGTGAGAAACCCCACACTGGCGCCGCAGCTCGGGAAAACCCATGAGACGCCACCGTCATCGCGAGATTGGGGACTTCTTTTCCTGCCTGACCTGGAGAGCAATCCCTGGTCCTTTCTCCAAACTTCACAGGAGGCTTTACTCCCTTTAGGCCACTCAATGGGCTCCAAGAGATACCTGTCGCGACTTGAGAGGAGAGCAGAGTACTTTGTTTCCCCTCGAGATGAGGCCTTACCTCGGGTGAGTCTGGAATGCAACCCCGAGATCCCTGTTGCCCCTGGAGAGGAACATTATGTCCTGGACAAAAGCCTAGATGAGGTCTATTTTGCCCTACAGTGACTCGAGAGCAACACCCATCTCTTCCTCGCAATTAGAATGGAAGATTAGTCTTCACTGGGCCAACACAAGAGGAAGTCTGAATTTCCCGTTGTAACTCGAGAATCCCGCCGCAACTCTTAAAAACCACGTGGTTCCCCATTCATCGCAATATGAGGCCTTTGCCCGCTACAGAATCTCAAGAGAAGTCCCATGTTTCGTCATAAAGTTCGAAATGCTACTTGGCACCCTTGATGCGACCCCAAAAGTTCCCCAATATACCGATCTCACTCCAAGGGAACACCAAAGTTCCTGGCACCACTTCATTTGAGCCCCTTCTCCCCTCCTGATCACGGCAGGAAGGTCGATTCCCCTGCTTTGTCTAGAAGGGGTTCACAACCTTCATGGCGCACCTCAGGATGAGGCCAGTCTCACGAAGAAATTCGAGATGTAGCCTCATGTTGGTGCCACGTGCCGAAAGACCCCGATTTCTCGGTCTTGCTCTTGATAAGAACCCGATGCCCGGACACCTCTTCTAAGGCAACCCTGTGGATGAAGGCACTACACGAGGGGGCACTGGCAACCCTGTTCATCGTCCGGAAAATCCCGCAGGATCCACATACAGCTCCACAACTGGCCTGTCACCCCTTAAACAACGAGAGAGGCAAGCAGAGTTCCCTTCCTCAGACAAGACGAGGCCTGAGTATCCAATCCCAACTCTGCAGGCACGCTTCAATCAGAGTCAGAAATGGAGAGGAAACCTGAGGTTCCTGCCTCAACCCAAGATGAGGCCCTCTTCCATTAAAACAAACCCAGTGGAGTCCCGAGAGGCCCCTCCCATCTCCACAGTATCCCTGACTTCTCATAGGCATTCTGAGAAGCTCCTTGAGGCCACCGGCAAAAGTCGAGGGAAATAAGGGTTTCCTGCCACAACCGAAGAAACACCTCGAGAGTCCTTCTTCAACGGGTCTCAAGGCCCTAGTCCCCTCCTGTGACTCAAGAGCCATGATGCGCTCCCCCTCGCCACGCGCATGGAAACCTGACTTCCCTGGCGCCGCACGAGAGGCTCCCTGAGATCCTCGTCGTGCCTCGGGAGAAAAACCCCACGGGCGCCGCAGCTCGAGGAAACCCCTGAGACGCCCCCGTCCTGGCGATCTGAGGGCCTTCTTTTCCTGCATGGCCTGGAGAGCAATCCCGGGTCCTCTCTCAAAACGCAAGAGGAGGCTGTACTCCCTTGAGTCCGCTCAGGGGGCTCCAAGAGACCCGCGTCGCACTCGAGAGGAGAGCGGAGTCCTTGGCTTCCCCTCGAGACGAGGCCTGACTCCCCGGGGGAGCCTGGAATGCAACCCCGAGATCCCTGCCTTCCCTGGAGAGGAATCTTAGGTCCCGGACACACGCCTAGGTGAGGTCTCTTCGGCCCTGCAGTGACCCGAGCACAACCCCCAGCTTTTCCTCGCAACTCGAGGGGAAGATTGGGATTCCCAGGGCCAACCCAAGAGGAAGCCTGAGATCCCCGTCGTAACTCGAGAATCCCGCCGAAACTCGAGAAAAACCACGTGGTTCCCACCTCTTGGCAAGATGAGGCCTTTGCCCGCGACGGCGTCTCAAGGGAAGTCCCCTGTTCCGCCCTGAAGGGCGAAACGGTCCCTGACAGCCTTCCTGCGAACGCCAAAAGTTCCCGACACGCCGGGTTCCCTCGAGGGGAACACCGAGGGTCCCAGAACCACTTCATCTTAGCCCCTTCTCCCCTCCTGATCGCGACAGGAGAGGCGATTCCCCTGCGTGGTCCGGAAGGGGTTCCCAGCCTTTCCGGCGCACCTCAGGATGAGGCCGGTCTCACGAGGAAATTCGAGACGAGCCACGTGGGTGGTGCCACATGCCTAACGCCCCCGATTCCCCGATCCGCTCTTGAGAAGGACCCGAGGCCCGGACCCCTCTTCGAAGGCAACCCTGTGGGTGAAGGCACAACACCAAGGGGCACTGCCACCACCATGCATCGTCCACAAAGACCCGCGGGTTCCACACACAGCTCGACGAGGGGCCTGAGACCCCCTGAGCAACTCGAGAGGCCAGCGGGGTTCCCTTCCTCAGACAAGACGAGGCCTGACTCTCCTGTCCCAACTCTGCAGGCACCCTGCGGTCGGAGTCCGAAACGGAGAGGAAGCCTGAGGTTCCTGCCTCCCCTCGAGGTGAGGCCCTCTTCCGTTGCGCCAGACCCAGCGGAGTCCCGAGGGGCCCCGCCACCTCCACAGGATCCCTCGCCTCTCAGAGGCACCCTGGGAAGTTCCCTAAGGTCCCCGGCAGAAGGCGAGGGAAACGAGGGTTTCCGCCATCCCCCGAGAAAGACCTCGAGAGTCCTTCTTCAACGCGTCTCGAGGCCCTAGTCCCCTCCCGTGACTCGAGAGCCAGGACGCGCTCCCCCTCGCCACGCGCATGGAGACCTGACTTCCCTGGCGCCGCACGAGAGGCTCCCTGAGATCCTCATCGTGCCTCGGGAGAAAACCCCCACGGACGCCGCAGCTCGAGGAAACCCCTGAGACGGCCCCGTCCTCGCGAGCTGAGGGCCTTCCTTTCCTGCATGGCCTGGAGAGCAATCCCGGGTCCTCTCTCCAAACGGAAGAGGAGGCTGGACTCCCTTGAGGCCGCTCAGAGGGTTCCAAGAGACCCGCGTCGCGTCTCGAGAGGAGAGCGGAGTCCTTGGCTTCCCCTCGAGACGAGGCCTGACTCCCCGGGGGAGCCTGGAAGGCAACCCCGAGATCCCTGCCTTCCCTGGAGAGGAATATTAGGTCCCGGACACACGCCTAGGTGAGGTCTCTTCGGCCCTGCAGTGACCCGAGCGCAACCCCCAGCTTTCCCTCGCAATTCGAGGGGAAGTTTGGGCTTCCCAGGGCCAACCCAAGAGGAAGCCTGAGATCCCTGTCGTAACTCGAGAATCCCGCCGCAACTCGAGAATAACCACGTGGTTCCCACCTCTTGGCAAGATGAGGCCCTTGCCCGTGACAGCGTCTCAAGGGAAGTCCCCTGTTCCGCCCTGAAGGGCGAAACGGTCCCTGACAGCCTTCCTGCGACCCCCAAAAGTTCCCCGACACGCCGGGTTCCCTCGAGGAGAACACCGAGGGTCCCGGCACCAATTCATCTTAGCCCCTTCTCCCCTCCTGATCGCGACAGGAGAGTCGATTCCCCTGCGTGGTGCGGAAGGGGTTCCCATCCTTCCCGGCGCACCTCAGGATGAGGCCGGTCTCACGAGGAAATTCGAGACGAGCCACGTGGGTGGTGCCACATGCAGAACGCCCCCGATTCCCCGGTCCGCTCTTAATAAAAACACGATGCCCGGGCACCTCTTCGAAAGCAAACCTGTGGATGAATGCACAACACGAAGGAGTACTGACATCCCCATGTATAGTACGGAAAAACACGCAGATTCCAAACACAGATCGACAAGTGTCCTGTCATCCCTTGAAGAACTAGAGCGGCATGCGGAGTTCCGTTCCTCCACACAAGAGAAGGCCTGACTCTCCTTTCCCAACTCTGCAGGGACCGTGCGATCGGAGTCAGAAATGTAGATGAAACCTGACGTTCCTGCATCAACTCGAAATGAGGCCCTCTTCCATTGCGCCATACCCAGTGGAGTCCCGAGAGGCCCCTCCCAACTCCACAGTATCCCTGACTTCTCAGAGGCACCCTCAGAAGCTCTCTGCGGTCACTGGCACAAGTCGAGTGAACCCAGGGTTTCCTGCTGCATTCTGAGAAAGACCTCGAGAGTCCTTCTTTACCGCGTCTTGGGCCCGATACCCTACCATGACTGGAGAGCAATGACGCATTCCCCTCGCCACACCCATTGAAACCTAACTTCGCTGGTGCCACACGAGAGGCTCCCTGCACTCCCCGTCCTACCTCATGAAAACCCCACACTGGCACCTCCGCTCGAGAAAACACATGAGACGCCCCCGTCATCGTAAGATGAGGGCCTTCTTTTCCTACATGACCTAGAGAGCAATCCCGAGTCCACTCTCCAAACTCCACTGGAGGCCTGTCTCCCTTTAGGCCACTCAGTAGCCTTCAAGAGATACACGTCGCTACTCTAGAGGAGAGCGGAGTCCGTTGCTTCCCCTCGAGCTGAGGCCTGACTACTTGGATGAGTCTGGAATGGGATCCCGAGATCCGTGTCGCCCCTGTAGAGGAAAACTCGGTCCTGGACACAAGCCTAAATGAGGTCTTTTTTGTCCTGCATTGACTCAAGTGCAATCCCCAGCTCTCCCTCCCAACTCGAATGGATGATTGGACTTCCCTGGGCCAACACAAGAGGAAGACTGTATTTCCCGTTGTAATTCGAGAATCCCGCGGCAACTGGAGAAAAACAACGTGGCTCCTCCGTCATCGAAATATGAGGCCCCTGTCAGTTATAGCGTCTCCAGGGAAGTCCCATGTTCCGTCTTGAAGTGTGAAACGGTACTTGGCACCCTTGATGCGACCCCCAAATTTCCCTGACACCCCGGTCTCACTCGAGAAGAACATGGACGTTCCCAGCACTGCTTCAGCTGAGCCTCTTCTCCCCTCCTGATGGCGACAGGAGGGTCGATTCCCCTGCTTTGTCTGGAAGGGGTTCCCAGACTTCTCGGCGAACCTCAGGATGAGGCCAGTCTCACGAGGGAATTCGGGACGTAGCCTCGTGGGTTGTGCCACATGCTGAAAGACCCCGATTTCCTGGTCCGCTATTGATAAGATCCCGATGCCCGGTCACCTCTTCGAAGGTAACCCTGTGGATGAAGGCACAACACGAAGGGGCACTGACACCCCTGTGCATCGTCCCCCAAAACCGCAGGTTCCACATACAACTCGACAGGTGGCCTGTCATCCCGTGAACAACTCGAGAGGAAGCGGAGTTCCATTACTCCACACAAGACAAGGTCTGACTCTCCTGTCACAACTCTGCAGGGACCCTGCTCTCCGAGTCAGAAATGGAGAGGAACCCTGACATTACTGCCTCAATCCGAGATTAGGTCCTCTTCAATTGCGCCAGTCCCTGTGAAGTTCCGAGAATCCCCTCTCAACTCCACAGTATCCCTGACTTCTCAGAGGAACCCCGCTAAGCTCCCTGAGGTCATGGGCACAAGTCGAGGGAACCCAGGGTTTCCTGCCACACCCCGAGAAAGACCTCAAGAGTTCTTCTTCGAAGCGTCTTGAGGCTCGATTCCCCTACCATGACTCGAGAGCAATGAGGCGCTCCCGCTCGCCACGTCCATGGAGACCTGACTTCCGTGGCACCACAGGAGTCTCCCTGAGCTCCCCGTCCTATCTTGTAGGAAACCCCAACCAGGCACTGCACCTTGAGAAAACCCACGAGATGCCCCCGTCATCGCGAGACGAGGGCCTTCTTTTCCTGCATGGCCTAGAGAGCAATCCCGAGTCCTCTCTCCAAACTCCACAGGAGGCTTAACTCCATTTAGGCCATTCTTGGGCTCCAAGGGATACCCGTCGTGACTCGAGGGGAGAGTGGAGTCCATTCATTCCCTTCGAGACGAGGCCTGACTCCCCGGGTGAGTCTGGAATGCAACCCCGAGTTCCCTGTCGCCCCTGGAGAGAAAAACTCGGTCCTGGACACAAACCTAGATGAGCTCTATTTTGCCCTGCAGTGACTCGAGAGCAATCTCCAGCTCTCTCTTGCAACTCGAATGGAAGATTGGACTTCCCTGGGCCAACACAAGAGGAAACCTGTATTCCCCGTCGTAACTCAAGAATCCTGCCGCAACTCGAGAAAAAACACGTGGGTCCCCCGTCAGCGCTAGATGAGGCCCTTTCCCACTACAGCGTCTCAAGAGAAGACCCAGGTTCCGTCTTGAAGTTCGAAACGGTACTTGGCACCCTTGACGCAACCCGAAAAGTTACCCGACTTACCAGTTTCACTCAAGGGGAGCACCGAGGTTCCCGGCACTACTTCATCTGAGCCCTTTCTCTCCTGCTGATCCCGAAAGGAGGGTCGATTCCCCTGCTTTGTCTGGAAAGGGTTCCCGGACTTTCCTGCGCGCCTCAGGATGAGGCCGATCTCACGAGGAAATTCGAGACGTAGCCTCGTGGGTGGTGCAACATGCTGAAAGACCCCGATTTCCCGGTCCGCACTTGAGGAGAACCCGATGCCCGGACACCTCTTCGAAGGCAACCCTGTGGATGAAGGCACAACAGGAAGGAGCACTGACACCCCCGTGCATCTCCGAAAAACCCGCAGGTTCCACACACATCACGAAAAGTGGTGTCATCATTGAACAACTTGAGATGTAAGCGGAGTTCCATTCTTCCGCAGAACACGAGACCTGACACTCCTGAGCAAACTCAGCAGGGACCCTGCAATCTGAGTCAGATCCGGCTCCAGGAAGTCAGGAGCAGAACCCTGAGGTTCCTGCCTCAACTCGAGATGAGGCTCTCTTCCATTGCACCAAACCCAGAGGAGTCCCGAGAGGCCTCTCCCAAATCCACAGTATCCCTGATTTCTCAGAGGCACCCTGAGAAGCTCCCTGAGGTCACCGGCACAAGTCAAGGGAACCCAGGGTTTCCTGCCGCAACCCTAGAAAGACATCGAGAGTCCTTTTTCAACCCGTCATGAGGCCCGATTCCCCTACCCTCACTGGAGAGCAATGACGCGCTCCCCCTTGCCCCGCCCATGGAGACCTGACTTCTCTGTTGCCACACGAGAGGCTACCTGAACTCCCCGTCATACCTCGTGAGAAACCCCACACTGGCGCCACAGCTCGAGAAAACCCACGAGATGCCCCCGTCATCTCAAGATGTGGGCCTTCTTTTCCTGCATGGCCTGGAGAGCAATCCCGAGTCCTCTCTCCAAACTGAAGAGGAGGGTTGACTCCCTTTAGACCACTCAGTGGGCTCCAAGAGATATGCGTCGCAACTCGAGAGGAGAGCCGAGTCCTTTGCTTCCCCTCGAGACGAGGCCTAACTCCCCGGGTGAGTCTGTAATGCAAACCCGAGATCCCTGTCGCCCTTGGAGAGGATCATTGGGTCCTGAACACAAGGCTAGATGAGGTCGCTTTTGCCCTGCAGTAACTCGAGAGCACTCCCCAGCTTTCCCTCGCAACCCGAATGGAAGATGGACCTCCCTGGGCCAACACAAGAGGAAGCCTGAATTCCCAGTAGTAATTCGAGAATTCCGCCTCAACTCGAGAAAAACCACGTGATTCCCCCGTCATTGCAAGATGAGGCCCTTGCCTGCTCCAGCGTCTCAAGAGTAGTCCCACGTTCTGTCTTGAAGTGCGAAATGATATTTGGCACCCTTAATGCTACCCCAAAAGTTCCCCGACATATGGGTCGCACTCGAGGGGAACACCGAGGTTCCTGGCACCACTTCATCTGAGCCCCTTCTCCCCTCCTGATCGCGAAAGGAGGGTCGATTCCCCTGCTTTGTCTGCAAGGGGTTCCCGACCTTCTCCGCGCACCTCAGATGAGGCTGTCTCATGAGGAAATTCAAGACGTAGCCTCGATGGTGGTGCCACATGCCGAAAGACCGCGATTTCCCGATCCGCTCTTGATAAGAACGCGATGCCCAGACACCTATAAGAAGATAGTGTGGATGAAGGCACAACACGAAGGGGCACTGACAACACCGTGCATCGTCCAGAAAAGACCGCAGGTTACTCTTACAGCTCAACAAGTGCCTGTCACCCAGTGAACAACTCGAGAGGCAAGCGGAGGTCCATTCCTGCACACAAGACGAGGCCTGACTCACCTCTCCCAACTCTGAAGTGACCCTGCGATCGGAGTCCGAAATGGAGAGGAACCCTGAGGTTCCTGACTCCACTCGAGATGAGGCCCTCTTCCATTACACCAAAAATAGTGGAGGCCCGAGAGGCCCCTCCCAAATTCACAGTATCCCGACTTCTCAGAGGCACCCTTAGAAGCTCCCTGAGGTCACCGGCACAAGTCGAGCGAACACAGGGTTTCCTGACGCAACCCGAGAAAGACCTCGAAAATCCTCCTTCAACGCGTCTTGAATCCCGATTCCCCTACCATGACTCAAGAGCAATGACGCGTTCCCCCTCGCCACTCGCATGGACTCTTGACTTCCCTGGCGCCACACGAGAGGCTCCCTGAGCTCCCCGTCATACCTCGTGAGAAATCCCACACTGGCTCCCCAGCTCGAGAAAACCCACGAGACGCCTCCGTCATCGCGAGATGAAGGCCTTCTTTTCCTGCATGGCCTGGAGGGCATCTCGAGGCCTCTCTTCAAACTCCACAGGAGGCCTGACTCCCTTTAGGCCACTCTGTGGGCTCCAAGAGATACCCATTGGGACTCGAGAGGAGAGCGGAATTCTTTGCTTCCCCTATATACCAGGCCTGACTCCTCAGGTGAGTCTGGAATGCAACCCCGAGATCCCTGTCGCCCCTGGAGAGGAACATTAGGTCCTAGACACAAGCATAGATGAGGTCTCATTTGCCCTGAAGTGACTCGAGAGCAATCCCCTGCTGTCCCTCGCACCTCGAATGGAAGAATGGACTTCCCTGGGACAACACAAGAGGAAGCCTGAGTTCCCCGTCGTAATTCGAAAATCCCGCCGCAACTCGAGAAAAACCACGTGGTTCCCCCGTCATCGCAAGATGAGGCCCTTGCCAGCTACAGCGTCTCAGGAGAAGCCCCACGTTCCATCTTGAAGTTTAAAATGATAATTGGCAACCTTGATGTTACCACAAAAGTTCCCCGACACCCTGGTCTCACTCGAGGGGAACACCAAGGTTCGGTGCACCGCTTGTTCTGAGCCCCTTATCCCCTCCTGATCACGACGGGAGGGTCGATTACCCTGCTTTGTCTGGAAGGGTTCCGGACCTTCCCGGTGCACCTCAGGATGAGGCCGGTCTCACGAGGAAATTCGAGACGTAGCCTTGTGGTTGGTGCCACACGCCGAAAGACCCCGATTTCCGTGTCTGCTCTTGATAAGAACCCAATGCTAGGACACCTCTTCGAAGGCAATCCTGTGGATGAAGGCACAAAACGAAGGGGTCTGACACCCTCGTGCATCGTTGGAAAATCCCGCAAGTTCCACATACAGATCGACAAGTGGCTTGTCACCCCATGAACAACTCGAGAGGCAAGAGGAGTTCAATTCCTCCACACAAGACGAGGCCTGACTCTCCTGTCCCAACTCTGCATGGACACTGAGATCCGATTCAGAAATGGAGAGGAACAATGAGGTTCCTGCCTCAACTCGAGATAAGGCCCTCTTCTACTGCACCAAACCCAGTGGAGTTCGGAGCGGCCCCTCCCAACTGCACAGTATCCCTGACTTCTCAGAGGCACCCTGAGAAGCTCCCTGAGGTCACGGGCATAAGTCGAGGGAACCCAGGGTTTCCTGCCATAACCTGAGAAAAACCTCGAGAGTCCTTCTTCACACGTCTTGATGCCTGATTCCCCTACCATGACTGGAGAAAAATGACGCGCTCCCCCTCGCCACGCGCATGAAGATCTGACTTCCCCGGCACCACATGAGAGTCTCCCTGAGCTCCCCATCGTACCTCGTGAGAAACCCCACACTGGCGCCGCAGCTCGAGAAAACCCACGAGACGCCCCTGTCATGGTGAAATGAGGGCCTTCTTTCCTGCATAACCTGAAGAGCAATCCCGAATCCTCTCTCCAAACTCCAAAGGAGGCTTGACTCCCTTTAGGTCACTCAGTGGGCTCCAAGAGATACTCGTCGATACTCAGGAGGAGAGCGGTGTCCTTTGATTCCCCTCGAGATGAGGCCTGACTACGAGGGTGAGTCTGGAATGCAACACTGGATCCCTGTCGCCCCTGGAGAGGAACCTTAGGTCCTGGACAAAAGCCTAAAGGAGGTCTCTTTGGCCTTGCAGTGACTCAAGCGCAACCCCTAGCTTTCCCTTGCAACTCGAACAGAAGATTGGCCTTTCTGGGCCAACACAAGAGGAAGCCTGAATTTCCAGTCGTAATGCGAGAAACCCGCCGCAAATCGAGAAAAATCATGTGGTTCCCCGTATTGCAAGATGAGGCCCTTGCCCCCTACAGCATCTCAAGAGAAGTCTCACATTCCGTCTTGAAGTGCAAAACAGTACTTGGCACCCTTGATGCGACCCCAAAAGTTCCCCTATATACCGATCTCACTAGAGGGGACACTGAAGTTCCCGGCACCACTTTATCTGAGGCATTTCTCCTCTCCTGATCGCGACAGGAGGGTCGATTCCCATGCTTTGTCTGTAAGGGGTTCCCGACGTTCCCCTCGAACCTCCGGATGAGGCCGGTCTCATGAGGAAATTCGAAAAGTAGCCTCATGGTTGGTGCCACATGCTGAAAGATCCCGAATTCCCGGTCCACTCTAGATAAGAACCTGACGCCCGGACATCTCTTCGAAGGCAACCCTGTGGATGAAGGCACAACACGAAGGGACACTGACATCCCCATGCATCGTCTGGAAAAACCCGCCGATTCCACACACAGCTCCAAATGTGGACTGTCACCCCGTGAACAACTCGAGAGGCAAGTGAAGTTGCATTCCTTCACACAAGACGAGGCCTTACTCTCCTGGCCCAACTCTTCAGGGACCCTGCGATCGGAGTCAGAAATGGAGAGGAACCCTGAGGTTCCTGCCTCAACTAGAGAAGAGGCCCTCTTCCATTGAATCAAACTCAGTGGTGTCCCGAGAGGCCCCTCCCAACACCACAGTATCCCTGAATTCTCAGAGGCTCCGTGAGAAGCTACCTGAGGTCACTGGCACAAGTCGAGGGAACCCAGAGTTTCCTGAAGTAACCCGAGAAAGACTTGGAGAGTCCTTTTTCAACGTCTCTTGATGCCCGATTCCCCTACCATGTCTCCAGAGCAAGGACGCGCTCCCCTCGCCACAAGCACGAAAACTGACTTCCCTAGTACCACACAAGAGGCTCCCTGAGTACCCCATCGTACCTCGTGAGAAAACCCACACTGGCGCTGCAGTTCGAGAAAAACCACAAGATGCCCCCATCAAGGAGAGATGCGGGCCTTCTTTTCCTGCCTGACCTGGAGAGCAATTCCTGGTCCTCTCTCCAAACTTCACAGGAGGATTGACTCCCTTTAGGCCACTCAGTTGGGTCCAAGAAATACCCGGTGCGACTCGAGAGGAGAGCGGAGTCCTTTGCTTCCCTCGAGACGAGGCCTGACTCCCCGGGTGAGTTTGGAATGCAACCCCGAGATCCCTGTCGCCCCTGGAGTGGAACATTATGTCCTAGACACAAGCCTAGATGAGGTCTATTTTGCCCTACAGTGACTCGAGAGCAACCTCCATCTCTCCCTCACAATTTGAATGGAAGATTGATCTTCCCAAGGTCAACACAAGAGGAAGTCTGAATTTCCCATCGTAATTCGAGAATTCAGCCTCAAGTCTTAAAAACCATGTGGTTCCCCCTTCATCGCAATATGAGGCCCTTGCCAGCTAGAGTCTCAAGAGAAGTCCCACGTTCCATCTTAAAGTTCGAAATGCTTCTTGGCACCCTTGATGCGACCCAAAAGTTCCCCAACATACCGGTCTCACTCCAGGGGAGCACCGAAGTTCCCGGAGTCTCCAGGGAAGTCCCATGTTCCGTCCTTAAGTGCGAAACGGTAATTGACACCCTTGATGCGACCGCAAAAGTTCGCCGACACGCTGGGTTCCCTCGAGGGGAACACCGAGGGTCCCGGCACCACTTCATCTGAGCCCCTTCTCCCCTCCTGATCGCGACAGGAGAGTCGATTCCCCTGCTTTCTCTGGAAGGGGTTCCCGGCCTTCCTGGTGCACCTCAGGATGAGGCCGGTCTCAGGAGGAAATTCGAGACTAGCCATGTGTGAGGTGCCACGTGCCGAACGACCCCGATTTTCCGGTCCGCTCTTGATAAGCACCCGATGCCCGGACACCTCTTCGAAGGAAACCCTGTGAGAGAAGGCACAACACGAAGGGGCACTGCCAATCCCGTGCATCATCCGGAAAAACCCGCAGAGTCTACTCACAGCTCGACAAGGGGCCTGAGACTCCCGGAACAACTCGAGAGGCAACCAGAATTCCATTCCTCAGACAAGACGAGGCATGACTCTCCTGTCCCAACACTGCAGGGACCGTGCAGTCGGAGTCAGAATCGGAGAGGAAGCCTGAGGTTCCTGCCTCCCCTCGAGATGAGGCCCTCTTCCATTGCGACGAACCCAGCAGAGTCCCAAGAGGCCCCGCCAACTCCACAGCATCCCTCACCTCTCAGAGGCACCCTGGGAAGTTCCCTATAGTCCCCTGCAGAAGTCGAGGGAAACGAGGGTTTCCCGCCGCCACCCGAGAAAGACCTCGAGAGTCCTTCTTCAACGTGTCTTGAGGCCCTAGTCGCTTCCCATGACTCGAGAGTGATGACCAGCTCCCCCTCGCCATGCGCATGGAGACATGAGTTCCCTGGCACCGCAGGAGAGGCTCCCTGAGGTCCTCGTCATGCCTCGTGAGAAAACCCCACGGGCGCTGCAGCCTGAGGAAACCCATGAGACGCCCCCGTCCTCGCGAGCTGAGGGCCTTCTTTTCCTGCCTGGCCTGGAGAGCAATCCCGAGTCCTCTCTCCAAACTGAAGAGGAGGCTCGACACCCTTGAGTCCACTCATTGGGCTCCAAGAGATCCGTGTCGCGACTTGAGAGGAAAGCGGAGTCCTCTGCTTCCCCTCGAGGCGAGGCCTGACTCCCCGGGGGAGTCTGGAATGCAAACCCGAGATCCCTGTCTTCCCTTGAGAGGAATATTAGGTCCTGGACACACGCCTCGATGAGGTCTCTTTGGCCCTGTAGTGACTCGAGCAGAACCCCCAGCTTTCCCTCGCAACTCCAGGGGAAGATTGGGCTTCCCAGGGCCAACCCAAGAGGAAGCCTGAAATCCCCGTCGTTTTCGAGAATCCAGACGCAACTCGAGAAAAACGACGTGGTTCCAACGTCTTCACAGGATGAGGCCCTTGCCCGCTACAGCGTCTCCAGGGAAGTCCCATGTTCCGTCCTGAAGTGGGAAACGGTACTTGGCTCCCTTGATGCGACCCCTAAAGTTCCCTGAAACGCCGGGTTCCCTCGAGTTGAACACCTAGAGTCCCGTCCCCACTTCATCTGAGCCCCATCTCTCCTCCTGATCGCAACAGGAGATTCGATTCCCGTGCTTTGTGTGGAAGGTGTTCCCGGCCTTCCCGGCGCACCTCAGGATGATGCTGGTCTCACGAGGAAATTCGAGATGAGCCACGTGTGTGGTGCCACATGCCGAACGACCCCGATTTCCCGGTCCGCTCTTGAAATGAACCCGATACCCGGACACCTCTTTGAAGGCAACCCAGTGGGGGAAGACACAAAAAGAAGGGGCAATGACACCCTCGTGCATCTTCTGGAAACACCCGCAGGCTCCACACACAGCTCGACAAGGGGCCTGAGACCCACTGAACGACTCGAGAGGCAAGCAGAGTTCCATTACTCAGACAAGATGAGGCCTGACTCTCCTGTCCCAACCCTGCAGGGACCCTGCGGTCGGAGTCAGAAATGGAGAGGAAGCTGAGGTTCCTGCCTCCAATCGAGATGAGGCCCTCTTTCATTTCGTCAAACCTAGTGGAGTCCCGAGAGGCCCCTCTAACTCCTCAGTATCCCTCACCTCTCAGAGGCACCTGGGAAGTTCACTAAGGTTCCCGGTAGAGGTCGAGGGAAACGAGTGTTTCCCACCCCAAACCAAGAAAGACCTCGAGAGTCCTTCTTAAATGCGTCTTGAGGCCCTAGTCCCTCCCATGACTCCAGAGCAATGACGCGATCTGCCTGGCCACACGCATGGAGGCCTGACTTCTCTGGCGTTGCACGAGAGGCTCCCTGATCTCCCCATCATATCTCGTGAGAAACCCCACACTGGCGCCGCAGCTCGAGAAAACCCATGAGACGCTCCCGTCATCAAGAGAGGAGGGCCATCTTTAACTGCATGGTATGCAGATCAAGCGTGAACCTTCTGTCCAAGCTACACAGGACGCTTGACTCCCTTTAGGCCACTCATTGGGCTCCAAGAGTTACATGTCGCGACTCGAGAGGATAGTGGAGTCCTTTGCTTCCACTCGAGACGAGGCGTGACCCACCGGGTGAGACTGGAATGCGACCCCGATATCCCTGTTGCCCCTGGAGAGCAATACTACGTCCTGGACCCAAGCCTAGATGAGGACTCTTTGCCCTGAAGTGACTCGAGAGCAACCCACAGCTCTCTCTGACAAGTTGAATGGAAGATTGGACTTCCTGGGCCAACACAAGAGGAAGCCTGAATTCCCCGTCGTAACTAGAGAATCCCGCCGCAACTCGAGAAAAACCACGTGTTTCCCTCGTCATCGCAATATGAGGCCCTTGCCCGCTACAGCATCTCCAGAGAATTCCCACGTTCTGTCTTGAAGTGTGAAACTGTACTTGGCACCCTTGATGCGACCTCAAAAGTGCTGTGACATACTGGTCTCACTCGAGGGGACCACCGAGGTTCCCGGCACCACTTCATCTGAGCCCCTTCTCCCCTTCTGATCGCGACCGGTAGGTCGATTCCCCTGCTTTGTCTGCAAGGGGTTCCCTACCTTCCCGGCGAACCTCAGGATGAGGCCGGTCTCCTGAGGAAATTCGAGATGTAGCCTCGTGGGTGGTACCACATGCTGAAAGACCCCAATTTTCTGGTACGCTCTTGAAAAGAACCCGATGCCCGGACACCTCTTTGAAGGCAACCCTGTGGATGAAGGCACAACACGAAGGGGCACTGACACCCCTCTGCATCATCCGGAAAAACCCACAGGTTCCACACACAGCTCAACAAGAGGCCTGTCACTCCATGAACAACTCGCAAGGAAAGCGGAGATCCATTCCTCCACAGAAGATCAGGCGTGACTCTCTTGTCCATACTCTGCTGGTACTCTGCGACCCGAGTCAGAAATGGAGAGGACCCCTGAGGTTCCTGCCTGCATACGAGATGAGGCCCTCTTCAATTGCACCAAACCCAGTTGAGTAACGAAAGGCCCCTCCCAAATCCACAGTGTCCCTGACTTCTCAGAGGCACCCTGAGAAGTTGCCTGAGGTCACCGACACAATTCGAGGGAACCCAGGGTTCCCTGCCGCAACCCGAGAAAGACCTCGAGAGTCCTTCTTCAATGCGTCTTGAGGCCCGATTCGCCTACTATGACTCGAGAGCAATCACGCACTCCCCTTCACCACACGCACGGAGACCTGACATCCCTAGCACCACACGAGAGGCTCTCTGAGCTCCCCGTTGTACCTCGTGAGAAATCTGATACTGGCGCCACAGCTGGAGAAAACCCACGAGACGCCCCCGTCATCGCAAGATGAGGGCCTTTTTTCCTGCATGGCCAGGAAAACAATCCCGAGTCATCTCTCCAAACTCCATAGGAGGCTTCACTCCCTTTACGCCACGCAGTGGGCTCCAAGAGATACCCGTCGCGACTTGACAGGAGAGCGGAGTCCTTTTTTTCCCCTCAAGACGAGGCCTGACTCTCCGGGTGAGTCGAGAATGCAACCCTGAGGTCCCTGTCGGCCCAGTAGTGGAACAATAGGTCCTGGACACAAGCGTAGATGATGTCTATTTTGCCCTGCAGTGACTGGAGAGCAATCCCCAGTTCTAACTCGCAACTCGAATGGAACACTGGATTTTCCTGGCGCCACACAAGAGGCTCCCTGAGATCCCCGTGGTACTTCATGAGACACCCCACACTGGCGCCGCAGCTCGAGAAAACCCACGAGATGCCACCGTCATCTCGAGATGAGGGCCTTCCTTTCCTGCATGGCCTGGAGTCCAATCCGAGTCCTCTCTCCAAACTCCACAGGAGGCTTGACTCCCTTTAGTACACACATTGGGCTCCAAGAGATACCCATCGCGACTCGAGACGAGAGCGGAATTCTTTGCTTACCCTCGAGGTGAGAACTGACTCCCCGGATGAGTCTGGAATGCAAACCCGAGATCCCTGTCGCCCCTGGAGAGCAACGTTAGATCCTGGACACAAGCCTAGATTAGGTCTTTCTTCAACGCGTCTTGAGGTGCGATGCCCCTACCATGACTCGAGAGCAATGACGCGCTCCCCCTAGCCACGCGCATAGAAACCTGACTTCCCTGGCGCCACAGGAGAGGCTCCCTGAGCTCCCCATTATACCTCGTGAGCAACACCACACTGGAGCCGCAGCTCGAGAATACCCACGAGACACCCCAGTCCTCACGAGATGAGGGCCTTCTTTTGCTGTATGGCCTGGAGAGCAATCCTGAGTCCTCTCTCCAAACTCCACAGGAGGCTTGACTCATTTTAGGCCACACAGTGAGCTCCAAGATATACCCCTCGCAACTTCACAGGAGAGCAGTGTCCTTGGCTTCCCCTCGAGACGAGGCCTGATTCCCCGGGTGAGTCGAGAATGCAATGCCGAGATAGCTGTCGCCCCAGCAGAGGAACATTAGGTCCTGGACACAAGCCTAGAAGAGCTCTATTTGGCCCTGCAGTGTCTCGAGAGCAATCCCCAGTTCTAACCCGCAATTCGAATGAAAACTGGACTTCCCTGGGCCAGTTGAAGAGGAAGCCTGAATTCCCCGTCGTCACTCGACAATCCCGCCGCAACTCGAGAAAAAACACGTGGTTCCAACGTCTTCGCAAAATGAGGCCCTTGCCCACTACGGCGTCTCAAGGGAAGTCCATTTTTCCGCCCTGAAGTGCGAAACGGTACCTGACACCCTTCGTGAGAACCCCAAAAGTTCCCCGACACCTCGGGTTCCCTCGAAGGGAACACCGAGAGTCCCGGCACCGCTTCATCTGAGCCCCTTCTCCCCTCCTGATCGCGACAGGAGAGTCTATTCCCCTGCGTGGTCCGGAAGGGGTTCCCGGCCCTCCCGGCGCACCTCAGGATGAGGCCGGTCTCACGAGGAAATTCGAGACGAGCCACGTGGGTGGTGCCACATGCCGAACGCCCCCGATTCCCCGGTCCGCCCTTGAGAAGGACCCGAGGCCCGGACCCCTCTTCGAAGGCAACCCTGTGGGTGAAGGCACAACACGAAGGGGCACTGACACCCCCGTGCATCGTCCGCAAAGACCCGCGGGTTCCACACACAGCTCGACGAGGGGCCTGAGTCCCCCTGAACAACTCGAGAGGCAAGCGGGGTTTCCTTCCTCAGACAAGACGAGGCCTGACTCTCCTGTCCCAACTCTGCAGGGACCCTGCGGTCGGAGTCCGAAACGGAGAGGAAGCCTGAGGTGCCTGCCTCCCCTCTAGGTGAGGCCCTCTTCCGTTGCGCCAGACCCAGCGGAGTCCCGAGAGGCCCCGACAACTCCACAGGATCCCTCACCTCTCAGAGCACCCTGGGAAGTTCCCTAAGGTCCCCGGCAGAAGGCGAGGGAAACGAGGGTTTCCTGCCGCCACCCGAGAAAGACCTCGAGAGTCCTTCTTCAACGCGTCTCGAGGCCCTAGTCCCGTCCCGTGACTCGAGAGCCATGACGTGCTCCCCCTCGCCACGCGCATGGAGACCTGACTTCCCTGGCGCCGCACGAGAGGCTCCCTGAGATCCTCGTCGTGCCTCGGGAGAAAACCCCCACAGGCGCCGCAGCTCGAGGAAACCCCTGAGACGCCCCCGTCCTCGCGAGCTGAGGGCCTTCTGTTCCTGCATGGCCTGGAGAGCAATCCCGGGTCCTCTCTCCAAACGGAAGAGGAGGCTGAAATCGCTTGAGGCCGCTCAGGGGGCTCCAAGAGATCCGGGTCGCGACTCAAGGGGAGAGCGGAGTCCTTGGCTTCCCCTCGAGACGAGCCCTGATTCCCCGGGGTAACCTGGAATGCAACCCCGAGATCCCTGCCTTCTCTGGAGAGGAATATTAGGTCCCGGACACACGCCTAGATGAGGTGTCTTGGGCCCTGCAGTGACTCTAGCGCAACCCCCAGCTTTCCCTCGCAACTCGAGGGGAAGATTGGGCTTCGCAGGGCCAACCCAAGAGGAAGCCTGAGATCCCCGTCGTAACTCAAGAATCCGCCGCAACTCGAGAAAAACCACGTGGTTCCCACGTCTTCGCAAGATGACGCCCTTGCCCGCGACGGCGTCTGAAGGGAAGTCCCCTGTTCCGCCCTGAAGGGCGAAACGGTCCCTGACAGCCTTCATGCGACCCCCAAAAGTTCCTCGACACGCCGGGTTCCCTCGAGGGTAACACCGAGGGTTCTGGCCCCACTTCTTCTGAGCCCCTTCTCCCCTCCTGATGGCGACAGGAGAGTCGATCCCCCTGCGTTGTCTGGAAGGCTCCCCGGCCTTCCCGGCATACCTCAGGATGTAGCCGGCCTCACTAGGAAATTTGAGACTAGCCCCGTGGGTGGTCCCACATGCCAAAAGACCCCGATTTCCCTATCCGCTCTTGAAAAGAACCCGAGGCCCGGACACCTCTTCGAAGGCAATGCAGTGGGTGAAGGCACAACACAAAGGGGCACTGTCACCGTCGTGCATCGTCCGGAAACACCCGCAGGTTCCACACACAGCTGAACAAGGGGCCTGAGACCCCCTGAACACCTCGACAGGCAAGCGGAGTTCCCTTCCTCAGACAAGACGATTCCTGACTCTCCTGTCCAAACTCTGCAGGGACCCTGCGGTCGGAGTCCGAAACCGAGAGGAAGCCTGAAGTTCCTGCCTTCCCTGGAGATGAGGCCCTCTTCCATTGCGCCAAACCCAGCGTAGTCCTGAGAGGCCCCTCCAACTCCACAGCATCCCTCATCTGTCAGAAGCACACTGGGAAGTTCCCTAAGGTCACCGGTAAACTTTTATTGCACAAGGTCCACATGAAAAGGCCCTCGCAGCAGGACATCCACAGATTCTGTCTGCCATTAAAGGGCAGTAAGGTGCCCTCCCCCCTTCTTTGCTGCCTCGGCGGCCACCAGGGTGCAATTCGCGTACCCTTCCCTTTCCCATCCTAGCAGGTGCTCCAGGGCCCGCTGGCCTACAAAGTGCCAGAAGCAGGGCTGGGCCAGCCGGCCAGAGTTCAGGGTTCTGTCCCTTGGACTTCCAGCGGACACTAGGCTGCTTGGGAAAACCGCGCAGACTCTGAGGTTTTTCAGCAGAGGGGTGGAGTGGTAAAGGCCTTGACCCCAAAGACGAGGCCTTCCTGCGACCGCCAGGTAGGGGAGCTCTGAGACTGTGCCAACACAGGGCAGAATACATGGTTCCCTGCTCCACGCAGTCCCCGTTCCCTTACCTGTGTTCCGCACCCCTCCGCTGTGGCCAATGGATGCCGATCCTTGGGGATCCAGGAGTTCACGAAATGGGCATTCCCAGCCGCAATGGCGACCCCCAACAGCACATCTGGAAAGCCCTCCCCCACCCCCGCCAGGAGCCGACCCCCGCTGCGAACGGACCCCCACCCCGCCCCGCGCCGCCAGGTTCTGCACCGGCCCTGCTGGGCTCCCGGCGGGTTCCCAGCCACATTGGCGACCCCTGGGAGCACAACAGGGACCGACCCCCCACCCACAGCGAGCGGAATCTCGACCTGTGCAGCCCAGGTTTACCCCACCCTGGGTGCGCTCCTGGCGCGTTTCCAGCCGCAGTGGCCATCTCCGAGAGCACAACTGGGAAGCCCTCCCCTACCCCCGCCAGGAGCCGACACCCGCCCTGCGCCGCCCGTGTTCGCCCCGCCCCTGCCGAGGTCCAGGGGCGCTGCCCACCTTCACCAGCGGCTCTCGGTGAGCCCCGTCCCCACGCCCGGTTCCAGGAGAGGCTCTCGGACCTCGCTGCTGCTGCCAGGTCAAACATGAGGACAATACATACACCCCACAGAGACAATCCAAGCTGTCTATGATTTAGGGATAAAACGAGGACTACAGAAAGGCAAGATGACCTGACCTAGGAGGGCCATGATATTCTATAGAACCAGACAAAGTTGGTTACCAAGGAAACTTTTTTCCTTGGAACCCGGAAAGCTGGTTCTTTGCATATGCAATGACCAACAATTAGCTTGTTACCCAAGCCTGCCTCACTGCCACCCCCATCCCCCCACTCCCCAGAAGACTGGCTCAAAGAAATATTTTAAATCTCAGGCGGAAACCTGGAAGATATCTTGTCTGTCTGTTTGGATTAAGGTATGTGTCAGTGTGAGCCTTGTGTTTTTTGATAATATTGCTCAAGTTCTGTGTTCTGATTTCAAAGGTCTCAAGACAAGGCAGCCCTTCCAAATCAAACTGCTGGAAATACAAGAAAACATTGACCTAAATGAATGTCAGAGTCCCGTGAACTGGGAACTAGTCAATATTAAATATCTAGTATTTTTGGTTTTGCTCCTCCACTATAGACATGTCTAAGAGTCAACAACATTAAGCACAACATGTTCATAGTGCCTAGGTTTCTTTTGAGGTAAAAATTGCTCTATTGTTATATCTGTCACAAGCTTGTCAGCAAGAAACTACCTGGAAACGACAACAACAAAAGTAAAAAATGTAAATGTGATATGAGCTTTTAGACAAACTCTTTACAATAATTATACTCTAAAATATCTGCCTCTCATAGTCTTGATTGAAGGCAGAGGAGAAGGGGATGACAGAGGATACGATGGTTGTATGGCATCACTGACTCGATGGACATGAGTTTGAGCAAGCCCCTGGAGTTGGTGACGGACACGGAAGCCTGGCGTCCTTCAGGCCACGGGGTCCCAAAGAGTCAGACACGACTGAGCAACTGAACTGAACTGAACTAACAAACGTTTCTCCAGGTGTTTTGGTTACCCGAGTTTCTATCCTTGTGACGACAGTGTATTGAATAGCTAGGTCATTTCCAAATAAATGAAAGTTCTGAAACATTCACGACTTGAAAGGACCTCCCTTTTACACAGAAACAAAAGAGATTTTTGACTCTCCATGAATAGTGTCTGGCACCATCCTGACATGTTAAATGTAAGAAAGCAATTGTTTTGTTTTTTTTTTTTTGTTCTGTTCTTGGGGTTGGGGGGAGGGGGGCGGGCTATAGCCAATGCCAATATAAAAGTCAGTTCTTGGTTGCTGAAGGGAAATGTATGACTTGTTATATCAAGAAAGTATGTGGAATGCAATGGCACTTGAGGAAGGAAAACGAAGTAGTTCTGTCTTACAGGTGGCAGTTTCAGGATGGGAGAAGCAAAGGAATGGGTACAGAATGGGATAAGGAGGTTGTAGGGAAAGTGGACCCCCAGAAAAGAGTTCTGTGCCTAGCACAAGTTTTCTTGAGATGTCGAACTGCCTTTGCTAATGGAGTTTAAGTTTCTTTACCTCTTAAGTGATCTCTTCTAGGTTGACCTAGAACAGAAATCTTTGGTTAGCTTTGGCTAAGTGGAGAAGTAGTGTTTCACGGTGACATATGTGATCCTTCCTGACTGTTTGCAGCCCTTTTGATATCGATGCCTTGCTTCTGCTGCTGCTGCCGCCGCCGCTGCTGCTAAGTCGTTTCAGTCGTGTCCGACTCTGTGCGACCCCATAGACAGCAGCCCACCAGGCCCCGCAGTCCCTGGGGTTCTCTAGGCAAGAACACTGGAGTGGGTTGCCATTTCCTCCTCCCATGCATGAAAGTGAAAAGTGAACGTGAAGTCGCTCAGTGGTGTCCGACTCTTAACCACCCCATGGACTGCAGCCTACCAGGCTCCTCCATCCATGGGATTTTCCACGCAAGAGTACTGGAGTGGGGTGCCATTGCCTTCTCCCATATCTATGCACAAGCCTGCCTAAATAATTGACTTCTAGCTAGCTTTGGGATGCCAATGACCATCCACCCTTACCAGGCAACAGAGAAGAGAAAAACACTTACCACAGGAGGTCCTGGTAAGGAACAAGGAACTAACAAGCTCCCGCCAACCAGGATTCTGCAGAGGTCAACAAGAGGTCAGTAAGAGATGGAAGACTGCAGTCCAGAGGTCCTAGCAACTTCCATCTTGCAGCAGAGACCCAGCATAGTCAAAACGAATTCAATGTTGCAAAAAATAAGTAAACAAATAAAGGACAGAAGTTCTTTGAACACATGACTGAGATTAGGGGTGAGGCAGTACATGTATGGTGCCCGGAAAATCTTAAAGTATGAGAAAGGAAAGAAATTAAAGACAACTATCAAGCTGTCCAAACTGATAAAAACGAAAGATTACACGGTTTTTTCTGTATATATTACCAGATAATAATCTGAAAAGGAATTAAAAAAAATTCCCTTTCAATAATGTCAACATGAATACAACACTTTGCCATGGATGTAACGAGGATGACAAGACTGGTACACTGGAAATTATACACCCTGGCTGAAAACTATCCTGAATACATGGACAGATATTCCATAACAATGGAAAGACTTAAGATGGCAATACCATGGAATGCATCTTCAATCTGAAATGAAGATTTGATATGATTTGATCGCTCAGAGCTTTTGTGTCATCAATTGTTATTAAAGTATAAATGAGATAGAGAAAGCTGCTGACTTAGACTTGAGGCGGGGTGTACGCCCTGCTGGTCTCTAGCCAGATATTCTACAGGCACTAGCAGTCAGCTAAGGAAGGAAAGGCACTGTCTCAGGGAATGGCACCAGGCCCCTCCCCCACGACATGCCTTGAGGTCACATTGGCAGCAGGTGAGTCATCCTGGGCCAAAAACTGATTGACATGAATCTTGAAGAAAGGCAGTATTCCAGGCAAATATATCATTTCCTTAACATAGATTAGGAGAACAAGGTACGAGGAAAACATACAGTTTTGTTCAAGTCGCTTCTGAGCCTACTGGGGGAACCGACCTGAAGCCAGAGTCCAGCGGATATACATAGGATATTTACATCGCTTAAGACAAACATTTCCTCAGGAACAAATGCATTGCTTAGCTCAAGGTTTGTCTGCGAAATTCTTACACATCAGGAGATGGCTCCGAGCTGGGTTTCTACACACAAGAACATGAATGCAAAGGACAAGACTGCACAGCCCATCTGCCCCCCTTCCCCACAGCCAGCAGCATTTCCAAGTGACCTCCTAAGGCCTTCCCCAAAATACAGGGGCACCTCTGGGTTTCCTGTTTCCCTCACTTCGAACACTTTTCTTAAAAAAAAAAAAATCCTGCACACTTCTTGATAGAATGCCACAGTGCAAGGAAAACAGGCCTTCAATACTTAAACCTCCCTGTGCCAAACACTTGGGGCTTGGTTTTGTTATGTTTTGTTTTTTAATTACACCACCACATAATTTAAACTTTTTACAATTTCTAATTATTCAGTACCAAAACACCAAACTTTTATTGCACAAGGTCCCCATGAAAAGGCCCACGCATCAGGACAGCCACAGATTCTGCCATGAAAGGGCAGCAAGGTGCCCTCCCCCCTTCTTTGCTGCCTGGGCGGCCACCAGGGTTTGAAATCCATGCACCCTACTAACTTTCTAGGGTGCAATTCGCGGACCCTTCCCTTTCTCATCCTAGCAGGTGCTCCAGGGCCCGCTGGCCTACAAAGTGCCAGAAGCAGGGCTGGGCCAGCCGGCCAGAGTTCAGGGTTCTGTCCCTTGGACTTCCAGGGGACACTAGGCTGCTTGGGAAAACCGTGCAGACTGAGATTTTTCAGCAAAGGGGTGGAGCGGTAAAGGCCTTGACACCAAGGGCAAGGCCTTTCTGCAACCGCCAGGTTGGGGAGCTCCAAGAATGTGCCAACAGAGGGTGGAATACTTGGTTCCCTGCTCCAAGCAGTCCCAGTTGCCTGACCTGTGGCCCGCAGCCCTCCACTGCACCTACTAGATGTGGAATCTTGGGGACACAGGAGCGTAGGAAATGGGCGTTCCTAGCTGCAGTGTCGACCCCCGAGAGCACAACTGGGACCAACCCCCCACCCACAGCCATCGAAATCTCGACCCGCGCAGCCCAGGTTTACCCCGCCCCGGGTGCGCTCCCGGCGCGTTTCCAGCCGCAGTGGCCACCACCGAGAGCACAACTGGGAAGCCCGCCCCCACCCCCGCCAGAAGCCGACTCCCGCCCCACGCCGCCCGCGTTCACCCCGCCCCTGCACGGTCCAGGTACCTTCCCAGCTTCTAGCGTTCACGCCCGGGTAGGAGCAGGATGTAGGAGTATGGGAGATGTGTCTGGAGCCTGACAGCCTCAGCTCCGCTCTGGCCTGCCCTTTGGACCTAGGAGCCAGGCCAACTTGCAGAGGGCTTAGGGCCCCATTGTATGCAAACTACCAAGGCCTACCGCAAGGAGAGCTCTGTCCGAGGGAAGGGAAGCGCCCCAGGCTGCGTTCCCAAGCTGTTGCTTGGCAATGCAGACTCAGCGGTAAACGGAGGGAATCAGGGTCCTAGTGCCCCTGTCTTGGGGAGGAAGCTCCACAGCCAGAGTGTTCCTCCCTTTGTGCCCAGAAAGCGCCTGCCAGACTGGGCTTCCCCGGAGCTCTGTTGCAGAGCAGAGACGTGTGGATGTGTTTTGGGGCCTTGACATGTGCGTTTGGGCTCCCTAGCACAGCCCCAGCGTAGGGGAACCAGCCCCTGAGCAAAGAGCTCCAGGCAGTGCTTTGTGCCAGGCCTGGATGCCCAGTCCCAGCACGCGGGAGAGATGAGTTAGGCTGCCGGCGGGTCCTTGCAAGCCTGTATTGGAAAGGACCGAGTGAGTTTCCACACCGGCGGAGCTGCAGACCTGCGCCCAGGCGCGATAGGACAGAGCCCCTGTCGAGAGGCTGCTCTGCCTGGGCGAGCCTCACCAAGCCCTTCCCAGCTTCTAGCGTTTGCACCTGCAAAGGAGCAGGCTGCGGGAGTGTGGGCGACATGACTGGCTCCTGACTGGCCTCAGCTCCGCTCTTGCCTTCCCTTTGGACCTAGGAGCCAGGCCTCCTTGCAGACGGCTTAGGGCACGTGGGTGTGCAAACTGCGAAAGCCTCCCGCAGGGAGACCTCTGTCTGAGGCAAGGGAAATGCCCCAGGTTGCATTCCCAAGCTGTTGCTTGGTAGCCCAGACTCAGCGCTGAACGGAGGGAATCAGGGTCCCAGTGCCCCTGTCGTGGGGAGGGAGCTCCACAGCCAGAGTGTTCCTCCGTTTGTGTTCAGAAACCGCCTTACAGACTGGGCTTCCCCGGAGCTCAGCTCCAGAGCAGAGTCATGTGCATGTGGTTTGGGGCCTTCCCCTGTGACTTTGGGCTCCCTAGCACAGTCCCAGCGCAGGGGAACCAGCCCCTGAGCAGAGAGCTCCAGGCAGTGCTCTGTGCTCAGGATTGGAAGCCCACTCCCAGCACGCGGGAGAATAGAGTCAGGCCGCCGTCGGATGCTTGCAAGCCTGTATTGGTAAGGACCGAATGAGCTTCCACTCCGGCGGAGCTCCAGATCTGCACCCAGGCGCGATATCGCAGAGCCCCGGCCTAGAGGCTGCTCTGCCTGGGCGAGCCTCGCCAAGCCCTTCCCAGCTTCTAGCTTTCGCGCAGGGGAAGGAACAGACTGCGGAAGTGGGGGAGACGTGACTGGCGGGTGCCTTACTGGCCTCAACTCCGCTCTTCCTTTCCTTTTGCACCTATGATCCATGCCTCCTTGCAGAGGGCTTAGGGACCGAAGGAGAGCTCTGTCAGAGGGAAGGGAAGCGCCCCAGGCTGCATTTCCAAGCTGTTGTTTAGCCGCCCAGACTCAGCGCTGCACAGGGGTAATCAGGCTCTCTGTGGCCGCAGCTTCACACACAGGTGTGTCTCCATAGGAATCAAGAAAGATCCTGACAGAGTGAGGTTCATTAGAGCTATAATAAAGAGCAAAGTCTTGTCCATGTGCTCTTGCCTTCCCCTGTGCCTTTGGGTCTCCAGGCTCGGCCCCAGCTCCGTGGAAACAACCCCTGAGAAAATATCTTCAAGATCCACTTTTCCCAGTGTCTGGGAACCGGGGTTCGTAGGAGGACAGAAAAGCACGCCTCCATCGGGAACGAAAAGGCAGTCCACCTGCCTGTGTTTTGAAGCCTCTATTTGGAAGGAATGGGTTAGCTTCTCCTAAAGGAGACCTCCAGATCTGCTCAGAAGTCGGTAATTCCAGAGGCAGGGTACTGGTTCCTGACTGCCCTTTGCTAGCCTTGCAAAGATATTCCTAGATTCTAGAGTTATTTTCCATGAAGGAGCAGGCTTCGGGAATGTGTCAGACGGGACTGGCTCCTTATTGACCTCAGCTCAGCTATTGCCTTTCCATTCAAACTAGGGCAAGGCCCTACTTTATGAAGGGTAAGGGTCTTCTTCTTTGCAAACTGCCAAGGGCTACAGCAATGAGACCTCTGTCAAGGTGAGGGAAGCCTAAGAGGATGGATTCTCAAGCAGGTGCTTTGCCACAAAGCATCAGCACGCCACGAAGAGAATCAAGCTCCCTGTGCACCAATGTTGGGAGTGTAGCTTCACACACAGAGTTGTCTCTATAGGAGCCAAGAATGTTCCTGAGAGATTAGGTTCACTAAACCTCTCCTACAGAGCATAGACCTGTCAATGTGGTTTTGCCTTCCCCTGTGAGTTGGGTCCTCGAGGTCCGCCACACCTCCGGGGAAACTGTCCCTGAGAAAAGATCTCCAGGAACCGCTTCGCCGAGGCTGGGAAATGCTGTTCACAGGAAGTAAGGCAAGCGAATCTCCTGCAGAGTAAAAGAGGCCTTACAGTCCCTGGAGGAGCAGGCTGCCAGAATGTGTGAAACCTGACTGTTGCCTTACTGGGCTCAGCTCCGCCATTGCCTGTTCATCCGAGCTAGCACCGAGGCCTACTTGGAAAAGCGTTTGGGTGCAAATTTCTACAAAGTGCCAAGGGCTACAGCAGTGAGAATTCTCTCGGTGGTAAGGGAGAGCATTTTATGGATTCTCAAGCTGTTTTCTGAATGACAGCGTCAAAATGAACAGAGAGAATCAGGCTCTCTGTGCCCCTATGTTAGGTACGCAGCTTCACACACAGAGGTGTCTCTATAGGAGCCAAGAATGCTCCTGAGAGATGAGGTTCACTAGAGGTCTGCTACAGAGCATAGACCTGTCCATGTGGTCTTGCCTTCCCCTGTGCCTTTGGGCCCCGGGCTCGGACCCAGCTCCGTGGAAAGAACCCATGAGAAAATATCTTCAAGATCCGCTTTTCCCAGAGGCTGGGAACTGGGGTTCATAGGAGGAGAGAAAAGCAAGCCTCCTTCGGGCACGAAAGGCCGCCAACCTGCCTGTGTTTTGAAGCCTCTATTTGGAAGGAATGGGTTAGCTTCTCCTAAAGGAGACCTCCAGATCTGCTCAGAAGTCGGTAATTCCAGAGGCAGGGTGCTGGTTCCTGACTGCTCTTTGCCAGCCTTGCAAAGACATTCCAAGATTCTAGAGTTATGTTCCATGAAGGAGCAGGGTTCGGGAATGTGCCAGAGGGGACTGGCTCCTTATTGGCCTCAGCTCAGCTATTGCCTTTCCATTCAAACTAGGACAAGGGCCTACTTTATGAAGGGTAAGGGTCTTCTTCTTTGAAACTGCCAAGGGCTACAGCAATGAGACCTCTGTCAAGGTGAGGGAAGCCTAAGAGGACGGATTCTCAAGCAGGTGCTTTGCTACAAAGCATCAGCACCCCACGGAGAGAACCAAGATCCCTGTTCCCCAATGTTGGGAGTGTAGCTTCACACACAGAGTTGTCTCTATAGGAGCCAAGAATGTTCCTGAGAGATTAGGTTCACTAAACCTCTCCTACAGAGTATAGACCTGTCCATGTGGTTTTTCCTTCCCCTGTGAGTTGGGTCCCCGAGGTCCACCACACCTCCGGGGAAACTGTCCCTGAGAAAAGATCTCCAGGAACCGCTTCGCTGAGGCTGGGAAACGCTGTTCACAGGAAGTAAGGCAAGCGAATCTCCTGCAGAGAAAAAGAGGCCTTACTGTCCCTGGAGGAGCAGGCTGCCAGAGTGTGTGAAACCTGACTGTTGCCTTACTGGCCTCAGTTCCACCATTGCCTGTTCCTCCGAACTAGGACCCAGGCCTACTTGGAGAAGGGTTTGGGTGCGGATTTGTAAAAACTGCCAAGGGTTACAGCAATGAGAAGTCTCTCAGAGGTAAGGGAGAGCATTGTATGGATTCTTAAGCTGTTGTTTGAGTGACAGCTTCAAAGCTGCAAAGAGAGAATCAGGCCCTGTGTGCCCCCTTGTTGGGTACGCAGCTCCACACACAGAGGTATCCCCGTGGAATCCAAGACTTTCCTCACATACTGAGGTTAACTAGAGTTCTCCTACAGAGCAAAGACTTGTC